>NC_091961.1:3390000-3690000 GCF_031021105.1 Erythrolamprus reginae | reverse complement strand
AGAACCACAGCTGTCGGGAGTTCCCAGCATTAGCAGAAGTGGGAAGAACGGTTGGAAGGATGAAGATGATAATTTTTGGACAGTAATAAAGGCTGAGAATTGTATTCCATCTTAATAAAATTAATAAGTCAATTTGGGGGGTGGAGGAGGAATTTCAGAAGCGTTAATCACGGTTCGATTTTCACCAGCTCAAAGTTGACTTGGCCTTCCATCCTTCCAAGGTGGGTCAAATGAGGGCCCAGATTGTTGGAGGTAAGAGGCCGATTCTGTAAACTGCTTAGAGAGGGCTGGGAATAGAAGTAGCATTCTCGAAATCCATGGACCACTCACACCACCAGGGAAGCACTGGAAAGAGTTGGGGATCCATGCCCCGAAAAGTTATGTTGGCTTGACATTTAAAGCAGAACACCTGGTGGTTCGTTCCTTGCACGAAAAAATTCCTAACATTCGGAGAAGGTTTTGGACTCTGTTACATCGAGCTATGGCTTATCGCGGTTATGCAATCAGGCAGCCGTGTTTATCAACTGCAGTTTAGCATTTGAGGCACTGAGTGGGAATCTAGCCAGGATTCTCCGACCCAAAGGTTTCCTTGGCTTCGGTTGCAAGTGCCTGCGCGATGAGAAAAATTGCCTGAAGGATTACAGCGATGCCAAAAATCAGGACGGTGTGTGTGTCACTGTGCCGGAGTTTTGTGTTACAGCTACAGATAGAAATAGATTTGCAAGGTTGGCATTCTATCTTCCCGGGCTCGTGTGGCATTCCCCTCCTTCTCTTCCCGCTCAAAACAAGCTTCTCCGCTTGGCTTTTAAGGACAACCGGTATCCTTTTTCGACAACAAGGCTGAGAAAACCCAGCAGGGCTTCTCCCAAAGGTGAGATCTGGGATGGGCGTCCTTAGCCGTTAAGTGCCAGGTGACGTATCCCACCAGAGCGCCATACCTGCCCTAAGAAGGTGGTGGGTGTTCACCTGTCCCTCTCCGAGGTGAGAGATGCCAAAGGCTAAACGTCGCTGCTCTACTTTGCTTTCCAACTGGCAGCCCCAGCGCACCGGTTGATGAATGAGGCGAACAGAGGAGATGTTGAATTATTTTGGGATGCCCACGGCACCGCCTGGGAATGTGCGATCCTGAATTCAGCTACAGGAAGAAAGAGCCTTGGCTTGTCTCAAAAAAAAAATAACCAAAGCAGGCTTGAAACTGGGTACTTCTTGGAAGGGAGACCACCAGGAAATAACACGACTAGAGGCCAGGCTAGGAAAGGGAAGGGGGAGAGGAAAAGTCAACATCCTAAAAACATGACAAAGAAACTGTTTCAACTACTAGCCTCAAAATGACACTATACAGCACTGCACACCAAGACAACTAGACACAAGAAGCGAAACGTCTTCAGAAAAAACAAATAAACAAGTTGCTTCCTGAAAAAAGCACCTTTGGAAGGGTGATGTCACAGAGAGGAGGGGATCACTTTATTCTCCAGGGCACCAGAGGGCCGGATGAGGAACAACGGCTGGAAGCTGACCAAGGAGAGATTCAACGTGGAGATAAGGAGGAACTTCCTGACGGTCAGAGCGATCAACCAATGGAACAACCTACCAGCGGACGTTGTGAACTCCAACACTCTGGACATTTTTAAGAGAAGATTGAACTGCCACTTGACTGGTGTGCTATAGGGTTCCTGCTTGGGCAGGGGGTTGAACTTGATGGCCTTCATGGTCCCTTTCAACTCTAACAATCAATCAATGAATCAATCAATCAATCCCCAGGTGAGAACACTGCTTCAGAAGAGCCTACAAAAGGAACACAAGAGGAACTTCTACCTGTATCCAAAGGTGGGCTGTTAAGGTGGCACGGTGACATGTCCTCGCCCCCGTGGCTCTGAGTGCTAGCGGAGTCCAGCGCAATGATGCTACTGCACCTGGGCAGGTAGCGAAATTGTGTGCAGACATGCAGGGGCGCCACATGATTGTACCACGCGATTTTGCCACTGCGTGTCCATGCGTGATTTCGCTACCTGCCCAGGTGTAGTAGCACAATTGCGCTGGACTCTGCTGGCACTCGGAGCCACGGGAGCAAAAACACGTCACCGTTCCACCTTAGCAGCCCACCACCGCTGCCTGTATCCGACTGAGCAGGTTCTACTTCGTTAAAGATCTGTATGTAGGGGAGCGATTAAAACATGCCCTGTTCTTTCTTGCTTTTGATTGAACGCTGTAATTAAGGATGTCAGCCCTCCGAGCACGATTAAGCGCTTTTGTTTGGATGACAAAACAAATGCCACCTGCAGGAATTTGCACACGGAGAAAAACCTTAAAACATCGTCCTTTGTCTTTTAAATGGCAGGTTATCTTTTTTAGAAGAGGCGTTCCGGTTTCTAAAACAACAGGGTGGCACAACGACCCAAGATGCGCTCCTCTAAGGCCACAATGTGTGGTTTCGGAGGCTCAGGTTTGTAAGTGGAAAATGTTTTTTTGAGAAGATGCAAAAAAATCTTGAACACCCGGTTCTTATCTAGAAAGGTTCGTAAGGTAGAGGTACCACTGTACTTGACGCCCAATCCGGTAGGACTCAAAATTTTAATTTCTGGCATCTGGTAACTGTTTCTTTTTCCAGTTCATAGATTAAAATCAATTAAAGAAAAAAAAACTTGCCTCCTTCATCTCTTAGTAACCAAGGATTTGAAGGCTACCATCATTGGTGGAAAAAGGGGCCAGTAAATAAAGTTACGTAAACCATATTATTTCACCAGATATGGCTCCGCGTGCCACCTGTGGCACCAGTGCCATAAGTTCGCCATTTCTGCACTAGGGTGTACTGCTTGGGATGGACTAGATGACCTACAAAGTCCCTTCCAACTAATCAGTTCAACCTTGAGAAAAAGAAGAAATGTCATCTTTCTAAATCAAAACAGCTGACCTTTCTGTCCCAATACCTTTGGGAGTCCACCATAATCCTAGCGTGACAGCTCCTGCCTTCCCAATCCGTTCACTTTTTCTGTGGGTTCCAAAGTTTGTTGTGAGTGATCCATGGCCGGGTCAGTTAGTGACAGATTCTGAGGAGGATGAACTGGGCCCATCTTGGTACCCTAGACCACTGTTCTTGCCGGCTGAATCAGAGAGTGAGGGAGAAGTGGAACCTGAGAAACCTCCAGAGACTGTAGAAACCCCAATGGTGGTAATGTCTGGGTCAGAGGAGGAGGGAGACATTGGGGATCAGGAGCCCCCACTAGATACCCGGGTTAGAAGGTTACGAAGCAGACAGGAATGTCTTTATGGGAAAAAGTTCAGAAAGTGAGTCTATGAGAGAAAGTCTAGACCGTTATATCTCTAGGAAACAGTTGACCACACCCAGGCAGTATATAAGGGAGGATTTCTGGGTAAAGAGACGTGGAGTTTCAACGTTCGTCATGGTGGAGGGACTCAGATCTGGAGTTCCAGAACTGCCGTGCTGAGAAACTGCTGTGGCTCCTTTAAGAGTCATGCGGAGATGCCGATGAATGAGAAAGAAAAGAAACCTGGAGATCTGCAAGGGCATGTGGGTGATTTACGGACCTTATCTCAAGGAAGAAAGTGCTAATTATCTCTGGCTCTCCGTTTGTTATCTCTTGGCCAATTTGAGCTGCCAACATGAACTGAAAAATCCACTCCTGTCTGTACAAAGCATCTTTAACTATATAAAAGAGTTTGAATTGAATCCTTTGCTCGTGGGGGCTTCCTGGTTCCGATTCGGCAGGCCCAAAGCAGAACAAAGTTAAGCCAGGCTGAAACATTATTTTAATCCCCAATTCTTTGTAACTTCAGAAGAGAAGACGCAACATGGGCATTTGGCTAAAGGAAACAGGCAGCTTTTTCAAGGAACAAGTCACAGATCTAAAAGTTTCCTCCGCAGGGCTTCATTCTTGGCTGGGACCAAGTCACCAGGACGCCTCTGGTTGTTGTCTTGCATATCCCTCAGCTGAGGATACCGCTCCCAGAGGAGCTCGCAGAGTTCCTGGTGCCCATTCTCTGCTGCCTGGAGAAAAAGAGAAGAGCCACTGCGGTGGAGCAAGAGAAGATCCGTCCCACGGCCTGGCCCCTTGACCAACCAAGCAAATGGAGGCTGCTTAGCAGTGGGGGAAGGTGATGATGGAAAAGGAAGGAAGGAAGGAAGGAAGGAAGGAAGGAAGGAAGAGAAGAATTGTCTGATGAACAAGATTCAACTGCATATTGAGTCTTGGGTGATAGCAATGGAGACCCGAAGCTTAGTCTGCGTCAGGGGTCCCCAAACATGGAACTTTTAAGGCTTGTGGACTTCAACTCCCAGAATTCTCTAGCCAACATGGCCAATTGAAGAACTGTGGGAGTCAGCCTTCAATACTGCATTCTGTGGCACCATGGATGGATGGATGGATGGACGGAAGAGAGAGAGAGAGAGAGTGAAGAAGGGAGGGAGGGGGAGAGGGAAGAAGAAAGAAGGAAGAAAGGAAGGAAGGAAGGCGAGGGAGGGGGAAGGAAGTAAGGAGAGACAGAGAAAGAGAGAGAGAGAAAGAAAGAAAGAAGGGAGGGGAGAGGGAAGGAGGAATAGCAATAACATATACCGCTTCACAGTGTTTTACAGCCCTATCTGAGCAGGTTACAGAGTCAGCACATTGCCCCCAACAACCTGGGTCCTCATTTGACCCACCTTGGAAGGATGGAAGGCTGAGTCAACCTCTAGTCCAGTCAGGATCAAACTCTAGACTGTAGGCAGAGTTAAGTTTGCAATACGGCATTTTAACCGCTCTGCCACCATGGCTCTATACTGCCCCCTAGTGCTTCATGGCACTTTCCGGGTGGCTTAACAATTTCATCCTATCGTCCCCAACAATCTGTCTAGAGAAGCGGGGGGGGGGGGGGGGGGGACTGGGGCCATTCTACGCCTGCACACGCACCTTATGGAGGCACGTCTTCCCATCGTCATCCATGGCAGCCGGATCAGCTCCGTGGTCCAGCAGCAGCTTGGCTATTGCCGTGTGACCGCAGTAGGCTGCTCGATGCAAGGGAGTGGCCCCGCCATGGGTGCGAACATTGCAGGAGGCTCCATGGCCCAGGAGGAAAAGGCAGACGTCATAATGCCCATTGCGACTGGCATAGTGCTGCGGAAAAAAGGGTATCGTTGAAAAATGTACTACGTCTGGCCTTTGGGGCACCTCAACTTGCAATCTAATTGGATGGCACGCATGGCAGTTGAGAGTTCATATAGACCAGTGGTTCTCAACCTTAAGGTCATCAGCATAAAATTTATCAGGAAAGACTTAATGAACTCAATCTGTATAGTCTGGAGAACAGAAGGGAAAGGGGGGACATGATGGAAACATTTAAATTGGCTCTGTTATCCAGAGCCAATTTAAATGTTTCCATCATGTCCCCCCTTTCCCTTCTGTCCTCCAGACTATACAGAAGGAATTAACTGAATTCAAGAGGGACAGCGCTCTTCGACTTTTTAATGGCGACGTAAGGAGCCTAGACTGGTTCCTCTCTTGACTTCTCACCCGGGGTCTCCTCCCTATTTGCCGATGACTCTAAAGTGTGCAATAGGGTTGATATTCCTGGCGGCGTCTGTAATATGGCAAATGATTTAGCTGTACTAGATAAGTGGTCAAAGCAATGGAAACTGCAGTTTAATGTTTCCAAATGTAAAATCATGCACTTGGGGAAAAGGAATCCTCAATCTGAGTATTGTATTGGCAGTTCTGTGTTAGCAAAAACTTTAGAAGAGAAGGATTCAGGAGTAGTGATTTCTGACAGTCTCCAAATGGGGGAACAGTGCAGTCAGGCGGTAGGGAAAGCAAGTAGAATGCTTGGCTGCATAGTTAGAGGTATAACAAGCAGCAAGAGGGAGATTGTGATCCTGCTGTATAGAGCGCTGGTGACACCCCATTTGGAATAATACTGTGTTCAGTTCTAGAGACCTCACCTACAAAAAGATATTGACAAAATTGAACGGATCCAAAGACGGGCTACAAGAATGGTGGAAGGTCTTAAGCATCAAACTTATCAGGAAAGACTTAACGGACTCAATCTGTAGAGTCTGGAGGACAGAAGGAAAGGGGGGACATGATCAAAACATTTAAATATGTTAAAGGTTTAAATAAGGTTCAGGAGGGCAGTGTTTTTCATAGGAAAGTGAACCCAAGGAAAGTGAACCCAAGAGCAAGGGGACACAATCTGAGGTTAGTTGGGGGAAAGATCAGAAGCAACATGAGAAAATATTATTTTATTGAAAGAGTAGTAGATGCTTGGAACAAACTTCCAGCAGATGTGGTTGGTCAATTCACAGGAACTGAATTTAAACATATCTGGGATAAACATAGATCCATCCTAAGATAAAATACAGTGGTACCTCAAGATACGAACCCCTCGTCTTACGAACAACTCGTGATACGAACCCGGGGTTCAGAAAAATTTTGCCTCTTCTTACGAACTTTTTTCGAGTTACGAACGTTCGGAGACTGCTGGCAAGCCGCGCGGCTGTTTTAAAAAGTGATAGCCGGGCGGCAGGGCTTCCCAGAAGCCTCCTGAACGCCGGTTCGTAACTCGAACAAAGTTCGTAAGAAGAGGCAAAATTTTTCTGAACCCCAGGTTCGGTTCGGGAGGTTGCTGGGAAGCCCCCCAGCCCGGCTGTCACCTTTTAAAACAGCCGCGCCGCTTCCCAGCTGTCTCCCGAAGCCGAACGCGGAAGTTCGGCTTTAGCGTTCGGCTTCAGGAGACAGCTGGGAAGCGATGCGCCTGTTTTAAAAGGTCGCAGCCGGCCTGGGGGGCTTGCCAGCACCCCCCCGAACCCCGGTTCGGGAGGGGTGCTGGGAAGCCCCCCCAGGCCGGCTGTCACCTTTTAAAACAGCCGCGCAGCTTCCCAGCAGTCGCCGAAAGCCGTTTTTTTGCGGGGGGTTTTTTGGTTGCACGGATTAATTGACTTTACATTGTTTCCTATGGGAAACAATGTTTCGTCTTACGAACCTTTCGTCTTACGAACCTCCTCCTTGCACCAATTAAGTTCGTATCATGAGGTATTACTGTACAGGAAATAGTATAAGGGCAGATTAGATGGACCATGAGGTCTTTTTCTGCCATCAATCTTCTATTTTCCTATGTTTCTAATCACACAAAAACCTTCCTGCTATTCATTAAAACAGCCACATCTTTTTTCCCTGCATCCGTGCAGGCCCAAAAGATGTTGTAGTTGCTTTAAAATCCACTTATAAATCATTTTCAGGTTTCCATACCATATCTAGAGCATTTAAAAAAATAATCCTTAGTTCTGTTTGTAATAAATCAACCAGACAGCTAAATTAGCTGTTCCCACTAGTCTATAAGAAAGTGTATTGTAGTAACCACAGGTCATAACACATTAAGACACAAACAATTTAAACCACGGGAACTAATGCAGACATTAAAAACGTTCTAAGAATGTCTTAAAATTACAGTTCTAAAACAAGTAACACATTTTAAGCCCGGCGTTACCGCGTACTTGGCATCTGGTAAAATTAACTATTTTCTATTTTTAACAGATAATAAAGTTAGCATTTGGTGCTAATATAAAGAAATGCACTAGCTAATGAAAGGTTAGCGCTCCCTGCCACAGAAGCTGCAAATCTGCTAACATTATGGCCTGGCATTATTATTTTAATTGTTCCATAGAAAGGTCAATACAGCACATTTTTTAAAAAATATATTACACTTGTCCTCCGAACATTAAGAGTAAAGAGATTTCTTTTCCCCCACTAGAGTTTTAGCACCAGGAAATTCAGGTTAAGTAGAGGCAGTCCTTGGTTTCCGACAACATTTCATTTAGTGACTGCTCGAAGGTGCAAGAGCGGTGAAAAACGGGACTTATGACTGGTTTTCATACATGTTTTTCGAGCAAATTACCAAGCTTGGTGGGAAGGTAACAGCATTCTGTTGTCAGTGGTCCATGACCGGCTCAGTTAGTCTCAGATTCTGGGCCCGTCTTGGTACCCAAGGCCAGTGTTCTTGACAGCTGAGTCAGACAGTGAGAGTGAGGGAGAGTGTTTTTAATAGGAAAGTGAACACAAGAACGAGGGGGCACGATCTGAGGTTAGCTGAGCGAAAGATTAGAAGTAACATAAAAAAATATTATTTGACTGAAAGAGTAGTAGATGCTTGGAACAAACTTCCAGCAGACGTGGTTGGTAAATCCACAGGAACTGAATTTAAACATGCCTGGGATAAACATAGATCCATCCTAAGATAAAATACAAGAAATAGTATAAGGGCAGACTAGATGGACCAGGAGGTCTTTTTCTGCCGTCAATCTTCTATGTTTCTATGAACCTCTAGAGACTGTAGAAACCCCAGTGATGGTAATGTCCAAGTCAGAGGAGGAGGGAGACATGGGAGATCAGGAGCCTCTATTAGATGCCCAGGTCGGAAGGTTACGAAGCAGACAGGTATATCTCTATGGGAAAAGGTTCAGAAGGTGATTCTATGAAAGTCTAGACAGTTATATCTCTAGAAAACAGTTGGCCACACCCAGACAGTATATAAGGGAGGGTTTCTGGGTAAAGGGGTGTGGAGTTTCAATGTTCGTAACGGTGGCAGTCCTGGATTTGAGGTTCCAGAAATGCCTTGCTGGCAACTTGCTATTATTCTTCTAAATTCATCGGGCAGAAATGCAGCTGTGTGAGCCAAATATGGAGAGTCGTGGGTGCAAACATTATCTCACTGAGGAATGTGTTAATTAACTTTGATACTCGGTGGCTGCCCAGACTTTTATCTCTTAGCCAATTTATAACAGGGAAAGCTGCCTAGGTGGACTGAAACACCTGAATTTGCTTGTATAAATCCTGCTTTTCATATAAAAGTGTTTGATTTGAAATCTCAGCTTGCGGATTCTCCCTTTGTTCCGTTACGAGTAGGCCAGAGCAGAACATGTTCCGTGCGCCTTCGATGTTTAGCCACGTGACCACGGAGATGTCTTCGGACAGCGCTGGCTCTTCGGCTTTGAAACAGAGATGAGCACCGCCCCCTATAGTCAGGATCAACTAGCACTCATGCAGGGGAAATCTTTACCTTTTAATGGTATATCCCAAACATTTTTTGGCCCATGCTATCATTGTATTGTCCTACCTGCTCTTGAACCCACTCACCAGAGCTGTGTATCCGAAAGGGTCTGGCTTGTCAGGTTTTCCCCGGCTCAGAATGTGTTTCTTGACCCCTTCCATGTCGCCATTCAGTGCAGCATTCCAGATCCCTATGCAAACATTTTTTTAAAATGAAAGTAAAAATGGTACTGTATCTTTCAGTGTATAAGATGCACCTTTTTCCCCTCTAAAAGCGGCTGATAATTTGGGTGCGTCTTATACTCTGAATATGGTTCCCCCCCCCCCCCCCAGCCCTAACTAACTGCTAGTGATCTTCCCAGCTCTGACCTTGCAGGCTCTTTCGTTGTTTCTGTCTGCATAGAGTGTTTTCCAAGCCCTAAGTCTTTGCAGGGTTTTTTTCATTGCTCTAACTTGCTCCAAATGTTTCTTTCCAGCCCTAACCAGGTGCTAACAATGTTTCCAGCTCTTATCCACTTGCAAGCTCTTTCATTGTTACTCTCTGAAAAGAAGAATGTTTTCCAAGCCCTAAGTCTTTGCACGTTTTTTTCCATTGTTCTACTTGCTCAGACTGTTTCTTTCCAGGTGCTAATGATGTTCCCAGCTCTTACTGGCTTGCAAGCTCTTTCATTGTTACTCTCTCAGAATAATTTTTTAAGCCCTTACACAGGGGATAAAATAATGTGCTGAAGCTGACCAGACTAAGGACGAATACCTGGTAAGCAGATTCTTTTCCCTATTTTCCTCCCCCAAAACTAAGATGTGTCTTATATTCCAATGCGTCTCATACTCCGAAAAATATGATAAATCCTTTTGTTGGATTGAGAGAGTCCTGGTGTTAATTTTCATTTCAAAAAGAAAAAGAAAAATCCTGCCTTTGGAACTCACTGCCACAAGGAACCCTTATCCTGAGCCTCTGCAAGCTCTCAAGTGCCTCTTCTTTTGCCAGAGTTCCCATACCTCTCTCAAAATCCATTTCATCCAGAGTTTGGTGAACACTCTGCACTGGGGAGGGGTGGCAGGAACAGGCCCCATGCTCGTGGTGTCCTGGCGACCATGTCATTGCGGCTCTTTCGTCTTCTCAAAACATTCTTTACTGGTGAAGGAGAAGAGGCGGCTCTGATGCATGGAGGAATCCTATGGGTGACGGCCCCTGGATCAGCACCTTGTCTAGAAAAGAGAAGGCTATTTTCAGAAGGAAGGTTTTCTACTCATTACAGTCTGGAATAGAAAAAGAGGATTATGCAAGAAAAACATTATTTTGTAGGCTGCGATGGCCGACAAATAACAGCACCCAATCTGTTAGGAACTGCTATGTCTCTAAAACTCTAAACCAGGAGAGGACATTGTATGTATTCTCTCTCTCTCTCTCCTCTCAATGTCTTCCTCTCTCTCTCTTTCTCTGTCTTCCTCTCATCTTTCAATCCCTTTTCCTCTCTCAATCTCTCTCCCTCTCTCCATCTCTTTTCCTCTTCATCTCTCTTTCCCTCTCTCATTCTATTTTCTTCTCAATTTCTTCCCCCCTCCTCTCCATCTCTCTTTTCCTCTCAATCTCTCTTTTCCCCCTCTCAATCTTTTCTTTTCTCTCACTTTCTCCCTTTTCCTCTCTCAATCCCTTTCCTTCTCTTTTCCTCTCTCTCTCCTAATCTCTCTTTTTCTCTCTCAATCTCTTTTACTCTCTATCTCTTTTCTTCTCCCAATTTCTTTACCTCTCTCCCAATCTCTTTTTCTCTATCTCTCACTCAATCTTTCCCTTTCTCTTTTCCTCTCAATCTCTTTCTCTCTCAATCTTTCCCTCTTTCTTTTATCCTCTTTCCCTCTCTCAATCTTCTCTCTTCCTCCCCTCCCCTGTTCACTGCTATCCCACTCTATCACACACAACCACCACTGATTTTTTTCCCTTTCTGCTAAGAAAAAATAACAACCCCATTGTTAAAGTCTTGAAAAAAGCTCAAATTGGGGTCACTGATGAAACGCTAGAGAATTACCGAGGCCCCCAATTTAAAGCTTACCAGTCTTCAAAGAATGGACTACATTTGTTTTACTGGACCACGGCTGATGCTCATTCTCAGCAATTTAGGAGAGCAAAGGAAGTGGGTTTTGCTACCTGTCAGCACACGCGCAGGCCCCCTGCCTCCATTTAATTACAACTCCTCCGTTCTGTCTTTTAGAAGTGGCTGCTTTATTGAAGTGGGGAAACGTGAATTACTAGCGGCCATCTCAGGCTCCTAAAAATTAACACCCTCCATGTGTATCATCCACAAGCATCTCGATGTTAGCAGCCATTAAAGTCACCAAGGTATCTGCTGCTTTAAATTCTGCAGGCATCTTCCATAAAAAGGGAACTTTTAGCACATTTCACAGCAATCAAGGCGAAGTTCACCGCTCAACTGTTTACTGCAAATACTAATGGGACTTGGGGCTTAATTCGGAGACGCCTGAAACCTGATGCAGAGTAAAGCAGCATCAACTAATGAGGGAAATTGCTGCAATATAATGTACTCCTGGAACAAAGAGATGCCCATTAGTTGGAATATAGATATAGATTAACAGAGTTGGAAGGGACCTTGTAGGTCATCTAATTCAGTGTTTCCCAACCTTGGCAACTTGAAGATATCTGGACTTCAACTCCCAGAATTCCCCAGCCAGCATTCGCTGGCTGGGGAATTCTGGGAGTTGAAGTCCAAATATCTTCAAGTTGCCAAGGTTGGGAAACACTGATCTAATTTAACCTCTCGTCCAAGCAAGAGATCCTACACCATTTCTGACAGATGGCAGTCCAATCTCTTCTTCAAAGCTTTCAATGATGAAGCTCCCACAACTTCTGAAGGCAACTTCTGTTCCATGGGTTGAATTTCTTCTTTATTTCTAGATTGAATCTCTCCTTGTTCATGAAGAAAGCTATCCCAAATCTTGACAAAATAGTAAAACTCAAAGACGTAACACTGCCAACAAAGGCAGGGATGGTCAAGGCCAGTTTTAATACTTGTAACTTATGGTTGCAAGTACTGTACATTCAGATTTGTTGAAGAACTATAAATTGGACCAGTAACTATCTCTAAACCCTTTTGAAATTAGAAAGTGACTCTCGTGGTATCTTCTGAAGTACTCAGAACAGTAACTTATTAAAAATTGTGGTTCAGTTGCTATAGAAATCCAGGGCACTGAATTAAACAAAACAAGAATCCATCAGTTGTATAATTGTTGATCTAGGTTTAAGGAACTGTGTGTGTGTGAGGGGGAGAATCGACAATTTCTGACCACACTCATACAATATGTTGTAACATAATATATCAAACACGCTACAATTGGCTGGGCTCACACAATACGGTCAGCTTTCAATTGTGGCTTACAAGCCTTATTAGTTAATTTTGCAGAACTCACCAAATGACAAACAATATGTATCTTTAAATCCTGGTTCTGACAAGGTTTACAAAGTCATGATTTGCTTGAGTGAATCATGAAACACATTATAATTGGGTCAGTTCACAGATGGTCTGCAAACCGTATTTGGCTAAAATTCACTTACCTCAAGTGAAAAGAAAGAAAAACAAACCACAATGCAATATACACAAGATTTTAGGTTGGCTTCTGGATTAGCCAGTAACACGCCTTTTAGAAATGGCAGAGGGTTGGACTAGAAGACCTCCAAGGTCCCTTCCAGCTCTATTCTATTCCATTCTTATTCTTCTATTCTAATTTCCATTCTTCTATTTTATTTACATTCTATTTCCATTCCATTATTCTATTATATTGTATTCTATTCCTATTATAATTTTCATTCTTCTCTTCTATCTCCACTCCATTCTTCTATTCTATTTCCATTCCATTCCGCTATGTTATGCTATGCTATTCCTATTCTTCTATTTTATTTCCTTTCTTCTATTTCCACTCTATTATTCTATTCTTGTCTAATTTCCATTCTTCTCTTCTTATTCCTATTCTTCTATTCTATTCATTCCATTCCTATTCCTCCATTCTATTTCCACCCTATTATTCTTTTCTATTCTATCCGAAAGAGAAGGGTGCCCAACTTTTTCCATAATTGCTGTAAATACGAGCCCCCGCCAAGAAAAACCCATCTCCAGAATGGGCGCAGTTTGAACTCAACCCTTGAGTTCCTTTAGCTGGGCCCCAAAGCTATCTGCAGAACCAAATGCGGTGGGTGGGTGGTTTGTTTCTTTTTTAAAAAGTCCTGGACCGTCAAAAGGCATTTCCACATGAAGATAAATGCCCCCCCCCTTTCCGTCTTCCTCCCTGCTGAGTTTTGGCAGTCCTGCCAAGTCCCAACTTTCCTATTCGGTCCATGCTGGCTGTGGAGGATGGGACAGGCAGTCCACCGTATGGGAATAATTATACAAGCCAATTTTCAAGGAGCCTATTGCTCTACCCCTAATAATTCTTGTAAGGGGGGGTGTTACAATGCTCTCCACCCCCCTTTCTGTAAAAGACACGTGAAAACGCAGCAACACCCCGCAGCCCGAAAAGCACGCGCACCCACCCACGCTGGTCTTACAGCCGCCATCTTTCCTCCTTCCGGATACTGAAAAGCGCGTCATCCAATCCAAGACGACGGGATGGGCACAGGCAAACCAATAGGAAATCTCCGGGGAGGCGGAGCGAGTTGTATTGTCAGCAATGATCGCACCTATCCACTAGGGGGAGCTGGGGACTCAGGCTTGGTGGTAAGAGGAGGCGGAATGCTCCGCGTCTTGTCTCCTCCCAGAAACTGAGTTAATTCACAAACTAGGTTAACCTTGTCTAATCACAGCCAGTAGATTAGAAAGATATTTTTTTCCCAATATGTGTTGCCCCTGATTTTTTTTTCTTTAGCCAGCAATCTGGGACTTTGGGGGTAACATTTCAATCATGCTAATTTTATGAACCCCCAGATTTCATTTCTTTGCTAGGCACCCCTGAAGTTTAGCAGTGCAATGTTATGCATACATGCAATGCACACAAAATAACACTCCATTATAAACCAAGGTTTGGTGACCTCCCTGGCCAAAACCCCCTTAAGTGATATTGTCCATTTCTGAGCTGAGCAGCACTTGGGGAACCAAGTCGTCTATTCCCCAAACTTATTATATCTGTCCCTAAAAATCAGAGCTTCCCCTCTCCCCATTTCTTCAAGGATTACTTTTGATAAGCTACAACGTCTTTCCTGTCAACAACTAGTTCAGCTTCAACCACAACAACACACAAGTGCACAACAGATACAAACTCAAAACTGAAGCACTCCAAACTTGACCGTAGAAAATACAACTTTAGCAACCAAGTGCTTAATGTCTGGAACTCACTACCTGACTCTGGTTTTGTCACCAAACCCCCAAAACATACTACCAATACGTATGTACTTGACGTAGTAGTAGTAGTAGTAGTAGTAGTAGTAGTAGTAGTAGTAATAATAATAATAATAATAATAATAATAATAATAATAATAATAAAAAATTAGATTTGTATGCCGCCCCTCTCCGCAGACTCGGGGTGGCTCACAACAATAATAACAATATGACAATGTAACAAATCTAATATTTAAAAAACATCTAAAAAACTAAGATAGATAGTTAGTTAGTTAGTTAGATAGATAGATAGATAGATAGATAGATAGATAGATAGATAGATAGATAGAGAGATAAATAGATAGGTAGATAGATAGATAGATAAATAGATAGGTAGGTAGGTAGGAAGGAAGGAAAGTAGATAGATAGATAGATAGATAGATAGATAGATAGATAGATAGATAGATAGATAGATAGATAGAGAGATAAATAGATAGGTAGATAGATAGATAGATAAATAGGTAGGTAGGTAGGTAGGTAGGAAGGAAGGAAGGAAAGTAGATAGATAGATAGATAGATAGATAGATAGATAGATAGATAGATAGATAGATAGATGCTTCAATTGAGATCCTCCAAGCATCTGTGGGAGCTTTCATCACTGGAAGCTTTCAAGAAGAGACTGAACTGCCATCTGTCATAAATGGGGTAGGGTCTCCTGCTTGGGTGAAAGGGCTGGACTAGATGACCTACAAGATGCTGCAAGATATGAAGAATGATTGCTGGAACTGGATATGTCCAGTTTAATTAAAAGGAAGACCACGGGAGACATGATGTCAGCCTTCCAGTATCTCAGGGGTTGTCACAAAGAAGAAGGAGTCAACCCAGGGGTGGGCTACTGCCCGGACAGAGGGGAACGCAGTGGGGTAGCAAAAATGGAACTCCACCCCAGAGCCCCCAATTTGCACTGAAGGATGTTGAAAGAAATTGCAGGGCGTCCTGCATAAGCCACGCTCACAGCGTGGTAGTAAAAATTTTGGCAGCCCTTCCCTGAGGAGAACCAACCAGCAGTTGGACCCAACAAGCCCAGTAAAGACCCCAAAAGCACAAACAAGGTGCAATGTTACATTCACACTTGCAAAGACCTAAATAAACTCAGCTGTCCATCACGGTGCGAGCTGTGTGGCTCCTATGCAGCCTTTACTGTCTACAGGTGACCTACCCTTGACCACAAAGCAGCAGACAGCTCTGGCCGAGCCAGAAACCAGTCATTTCAAGAGCTTCCCACTTTAATTAAAGTGACCAGACTCCTTAGGTAAGCGTAGGATGTTTTCCAGACAGGCAGGTTGCTCGCTCAGTTATCAGGTCTTGTTGCCTCCAGCGAGGCCAGAAAAATCTCATTGCAGGGTGATTAATGGCGCAGAAAGAAGGGGATGCTTACCTCCTCCAGGTGAGGCAGAGGTGATGGTAATCAGCCACGGCACGGGGTTGGCTTCCCATTTTGGGATGAAGAGGGGAAAGCAGCCAGGGAAGGCAGAATAGCGAAGTTGGAAGGGACTTGGGAAGTCTTCTGGACCAGGGAGGGTGAACCTTTTTTTCCTGTGCGCAGTAAGGGGCAGCCAATTTTTTTACTGCCACACTGTGGGTGTGGCTTAATGGCCATGTGACTGGGTAGGAGTGGCTTGCTGGCCATATGACCAGGTGGGAGTGGCTTGAACAATCATCATCGTTCAACTGAACTGTTAAGTCCTCGACTTACAACCTTACCAGTGTCGCTCGCTGGGGTGACAATTTGCTTTGTGTTTCCCACACTCTCCTTCCTGGGTTGCCCCCCCCCGCCTCAGGCTGGGTAGCTAGGTGAACGGGGGCTTCAAGAAGCATAAATGCTGCCAGCGCCGCTTCCACTCACGGCTTCTGCTTGTACCTCAGGCGGGAGATGGCCGCGTGAGGCTGAAGGGGAGCCAGGCAGGAGAGAGGGAAGCTCGTCCGAGGCCAGGAAGGAGGAAAGAGGAAAAAAGCAAGGAGCGCAGACGCAGCAGCAGGGGGGAAAAAAGGAGAGACGAGATGAGACCGGTAATCCAGGAAGTGACAGTCGCCGATCAGCTGGAGCTGTGCATGCATCTTCATTTCCGCGGGTGGAACTGTGTTCCACTCCATCCTGCCTGCTGCCCACCCTTGGGTGTGCACTACCACGCATGGGTGAATGCCCACACCCATAATTCAATGCCTGGGGAGGGCAAAAACAGCTTCCCCCGCCCTCCGGAGGCCCTCTGGAGGCTGGAACTCAGAATTTGGCATCCTTAAGAAGCTTGGGAAATTTTGAAAAGTGAGATTATAAAAGCCCAGACTAGTTCAATACCAATGAAGAAGAAAAATAATAGATCACAAAAGAAACCACCGCTCTCTGACAAATTGAAAGGCAAAAAGGACAAGTATAAAAAGGGGAAAGAAGGGGAAATAATAACACCAGCAAATAGCCCGAGGCTATAAAGATGAAGTGAGGAAAGCTAAAGCTCACAATGAACAAAGGCTTGCAACAAGAGTAAAGACTAACAACAACAAAAAAAGCTTCTTCCAACTTATTAAAAACAAGAAAAAAGTCAAGGAAACAATTGGTCCATTGGAGGGAGAAAAGGGCATCGGACCAGAATACCTCCGGGACCGTCTTCTGCCGCACGAATCCCAGCGGCCGCTAAGGTCCACAGAGTTGGCCTTCTCCGGGTCCCGTCGACAAAACAATGTCGTCTGGCGGGGCCCAGGGGAAGAGCCTTCTCTGTGGCAGCCCCGGCCCTCTGGAATCAACTCCCCCCAGAGATCAGAATTGCCCCCACCCTCCTTGTTTTTCGTAAATTGCTTCAGACCCACCAATATCGCCAGCCATGGGGGAATTGAGACATCTCCCCCAGGCTTATATAGTTTTATGTATGGTATGTTTGTGATGTATGGTTTTTAGATGACGGGTTTTTAGATACGGTACTTTCTTTTAAATATTAGATTTGTTACATTGCACATTGTTATTATTATTGTTGTGAGCCGCCCCGAGTATGCGGAGAGGGGCGGCATACAAATTTAATAAATTATTATTATTACTATTACTATTACTATTATTATGAAGGGGACAAGCAACAGGGAGAAAGCAAAGGTACTTAACACGTGTATTTTTGCATCTGTTTTTACACAAAAGGAAAAAAACCAGTCCAACCTATCAAAAACAGCATCACAAAAAAAATATTAGGAACACAAGTTAAAACAGGGAAGAAAATGGTAAGGGAACACCTGCCTACGCTAGCCAAATTCAGTTTTCTTGCTGGAGCAGGGCGTTGGACTAGAAGACCTCCAAAGTCCCTTTCAACTTTGTTATTCTGTTTTTCCCGCGGGGAAAACACACACACACACACACTTTAAGAAAATTCCCTTGTTTTGGAGACTTTAAAATCAGAAGGTGCCTTGATGGTTAAAGGAATTGTTGAAGGATAAGGATTAGTTGAAGGCAGCTATGTATATATATATATATTGCATCGGTTGCTGGGGAACGTAAGGAGTTGATTCCGTGATATATAAGTAGCTATTTCTTTTTATTTTGGTTAATTCTATTTATAGCCTCCTCTCTGTGTGATGAAGCACCAGGCTTGGCAAAACACGCTCAGAAACAGCCAAACGTGAAGCCTAATCACTAAGCTTAAATTTAAAAATCAGTAAATGGCAGAGGAAAAATGTTTTCAGCCGCAGATCCAACTAGATTAATGTAAGTGACCTTCAACCACTTCAGCAAATCTACGGGAAGGAGTCTAAAATGAGCCCAAGGAGTGCAATTCTGGAGGAAATCAAAAAGACACGGAACAGAATTTATCAAAGAGGGAATGCCAGAATCTATAGTAGTCCTTGACGTACCACCAAAACGGAGCCCCAAAGTTCTGTCATTAAGCAAGGCAGGCGTTAAGTGAGTTTTGAACCATCTCATAACCTTTTTTTTTGGCCACAATTCAATGAAACGCTGCAGTTGTTAGGTGAACAATATGGTCGTTAAGTGAATCTGGCTTGTCAGAATCCAGCTTGGAAGATTGAAAGTGATGAGGTTCTGCCCAAAGCTACAGACCAGAGAAAATGTAGCAAACCCAAAGTTAGATCAAACCTGTATTTAATAGATTAACCACCACTACGGTAATAAACTGGTTTAGTAGTGTTCACACACAAATATAGGGTGGATATTCCTGGCGGCCTCTGTAATATGGCAAATGATTTAGCTTTACTAGATAAGTGGTCAAAGCAATGGAAACTGCAGTTTAATGTTTCCAAATGTAAAATAATGCACTTGGGGAAAATGAATCCACAATCTGAGTATTGTATTGGCAGTTCTGTGTTAGCAAAAACTTCAGAAGAGAAGGATTTAGGGGTAGTGATTTCTGACAGTCTCAAAATGGGTGAACAATGTGGTCAGGTGGTAGGGAAAGCAAGTAGAATACTTGGTTGCATAGCTAGAGGTAGAACAAGCAGGAAGAGGGAGATTGTGATCCCGCTGTATAGAGCGCTGGTGAGACCCCATTTGGAACACTGTGTTCAGTTCTGGAGACCTCACCTAAAAAAAGATATTGACAAAATTGAACGGGTCCAAAGACGGGCTACAAGAATGGTGGAAGGTCTTAAGCATAAAACTTATCAGGAAAGACTTAACAAACTCAATCTCTATAGTCTGGAGGACAGAAGGAAAAGGGGGGACATGATCAAAACATTTAAATATGTTAAAGGGTTAAATAAGGTTCAGGAGGGAAGTGTTTTTAATAGGAAAGTGAACACAAGAACAAGGGGACACAATCAGTCAGGTGGTAGGGAAAGCAAATAGAATACTTGGTTGCATAGCTAGAGGTAGAACAAGCAGGAAGAGGGAGATTGTGATCCCGCTGTATAGAGCGCATGGGAGACCCCATTTGGAATACTGTGTCCAGTTCTGGAGACTTCACCTACAAATTGAACAGGTCCAAAGACGGGCTACAAAAATGGCGGAAGGTCTTAAGCATAAAACTTATCAGGAAAGACTGATAAGGGAGAGGAAGAAGGGGGCGGAGAGGAGGAGGGGAGGAGGACAAGAAAGAGGGGGAGGAGAGGAAGAGGAAGAGGAGGGTTTTTGCTAGACTCTTATACCAGAATGAATGAAAGATCAAAAGAACAGAGACTGAAAAAACGGTTAAGGGAGAAAGCAGAGGATCTCCAACCAGTGGGGGCCGCTTCCTTCTCCAAATTCTCCTGCCTTCATTTGGTCTTCCATCCAGGTCTCCCCTCCAGACTTTCTCTGCTGCATCCATTATGCCCAAGAGGCCCATTCTCCCGCAAGAGAAGCCCCTCATGTCCCTTTAGCAGAGTCTTTTAAATATTTTGAAGACGATCAACCTCTTTTCCATTCACCGTCTTTCCCCGAGCTGAAATTACTCAATGCCTTCAAAATCTCAATAAGTTTTTTTTCATTTCAAATCCTCTTTCCCCTTCGATGCTCTGCTTGGCATCCGCGCCAATTCCCTAATGCTTTTCTAATCGAGTCTAAAATAAGGACCCTCACTGCAGGAAAGCATCAGGAAAGCGTCCTCCTCCCCTCCCCTACACTTCCCTCTCTAGTGATCCTTTAAAAGGGGGAACGATAGCCCTCCCCCGCACATGCCAGAATAAAAGAGTTGGAAGGGACCTTGGAGGTCTTCTAGTCCAACCCCCTCCCTAGGCAGGAGATCGGCTGCAAATTTTTTTACTACCATACTGTGGGCCTGCTTATTTTGTGAGTATGGCTTGATGGCCATGTGAGCAGGTGGGAGTGGCTTGACGATCATGTGACCAGGGGGTGGCTTAAAGGTCATGTGACTGGCTTAAAGGTGGCCAACTTTACGTCACTCACGTCAAGGTTTTGGGTTAGGGTTAGCATGCCTGGCCTCTCCTCGCCTCTAAGAAATACAATTTCCCTATCTATTTACTATTACTGAACCTCCAAAATATACTCTTTAATTCTCCAGGGAAGCCTTTGGAGCCTGGGAAGGATGAAACACGAGCCTACTGGGTCTACCAGATGTTGGGAAACAAGCTGTTTCCGGCCTCCAGAGGACATCAGGGGTGGTGGAGGAAGCTGTTTTCGCCCTCCCCAGGCATTGAATTATGGGTGTGGGCACTCACACATTCACAATAGCACACACGCACGCTCTTTCAGCACCCAAGGAAAAAAAGGTTCACCATCACTGGACTAGACCAGCGGTAGGCAAAGTTGGCTCTTCTATGACATGTGGACTCCAACTCCCAGAATTCCTACGCTAGCATGATTGGCTTAGGAATTCTGGGAGTTGAAGTCCACAAGTCAGAGAAGAGCCAACTTTGCCTGCCCCTGGACTAAACCATCATGCCTGCTCCCCAAGATAAAAATCCTACTTTCTAAGGAATTATTGATTTGATGATTGATGATTTGATTTGATTTGATTTGTATGCCGCCCTTCTCCGAGGACTCGGGGCGGCTCACAGCATATCATATAACAACATAACACCGAAGGCAAATCTAATTAAATTTAAAATTACAATCTAAAAAATCCAATATTTAAAGACAATCATACTGATTCAATCGTATCTCATTTCATTAGCACACGGGTAGCAAAAGTGTGTGTGTGTGTTTTAAGAATCACAAAAATCAATTATTTGAATCTTTACACATCCACAGACAAAAAATTGGAAACAACCCCCCACTCCCCACCCCCAAAAATTAGGCACGGTAGCAATTGAAGTCCATAATTGGCTACTGGTTGCCAGAAACATGTGGTTTTTCTAACACCTTCTGGTTCCCTCCAGCTGTGGGGTCCATGCCTCATTTCACACTCCCAGCATAGCAGAACCTCTGCCAAAGCATTCTGCCGTGTGCCAAACGAGGCCCGTTCCAAGTATTGCTCTCCATCCTGCAAACATTTATATTTTCAGAGAGATGCTGAGCTAAAGTCCTTCTGTTCAAGGATGCTCACAGGATATGATAAACAAAACAATTTAAAAAAAAACCCCAAGCAGGCAGCCACAATGCACATAACAAAGGGAACTTCAACCCCACTGTGGTGGGGGTGACCGACATCTTGACTTTTTTGACCACATCCCACGGACGTATCCTGAAAATACGTGAGAGACAGAGGAAGCCAGTTAGACGTCCCAAAATGTTTCGTGGGATCCAACTTGGTTACTACTTGGTTGGAAGACCAACAGGTGATCCCAGGAATTTGGGGTAGGCTGGGGAGTTCAAATAAAAAATCCAAGAAAATAGGCATAAGTCACCACTCCTCTATCAAATGGAATTTCATAAGTTCCTAGAAATCATAGGAGATTTATCTGTTTTCAAATGGAAAGAGTAACTTGTTTCTTCTTCTTCTTCTTCTTCTTCTTCTTCTTCTTCTTCTTCTTCTTCTTCTTCTTCTTCTCCTTTTCTTTCCCCCTCCGCCTCCTCTTTTTCCTCTTCCTCCTCCTCTTCTCCTCCTCCACCCCTCCTCCTCCTCTTCTATTTCTTCCTCTACTCCTCCTCCTCCTCCTCCTCATCTTCTTCTCCTCCTCCTCCTCCTCCTCTTCTTCCTCCTCCTCCTCTTCTTCTTCTTCTTTTCCCTCTCCTTCCCCTTCCGCCTCCTCTTCTTTCTCTTCCTCCTCCTCTTCTCCTCCTCCTCCTCCTCCTCCTTCCCACCCTACTCAGCAAAAGGTTAAAAGAGCCGGAGAAAGACATTGGAGCAGATAATTAAAGAGGGAGGAACTAATAGGCCGATAACTGGCTTTGGATGCTCAATTGCCTCCTTTTGCTGTAAAATCTGCCCTACTTGCATATCGCACTCACTTTCCTTCACGCGCTCGTGCCTATAAAGCATTCCCCCCGCCCCTATGTAAATTAAATCTGGAAATATGAAGGCATCGCAAGACTCATTTGAGCGAAGACGTCTTTTTTGCTTTGCCTACTTCTAATTCCTCCTCTTCCTCCTCCTCCCACCCAAATTCCAAGCTTTTATTTTTTTTTTCCTAATTGGTTTGCATGCATTATTTGCTTTTACATTGATTCCTATGGAAAAAATTGCTTCTACTTAAGAACGTTTCTACTTAAGAACCTGGTCACGGAACGAATTAAGTTCTTAATTAGAGGGACCACTGTACTTTCCTATTAACTTATCTATTTTTCTATTTATGACTACAACTGGAAAACAATCACCGAAAATTGCGTCATAAGTGGGTTCCTACCGATGTGACACTCTGGACCGTGTTGGTAGGAACCCACCATTGGGTTGACTCTCTCTTCTTGATGGCTGCCCCTGGACTAGCGAGAAGGGATCTACGTGGCTTCTGGTCTCAAGCACCCAGATCCCTGCACTGCCTTGAATCCACGTTTCCGTGAGCCCCCACAAATCTACAACTACCCCTCTGACTGAACTACACAATGCAATCAACTGATACAGAACACGGTGTGGAAGCCAAGGCATTCTTTGCTACTCAGTCCGATTGTTCTCCTATTTGTCAACCCCTCGTCAGGTTTCCCCTTTCAAAGCCACAGTTTAGTGCATTAATCAATCCACCATTCTGATAAATTGACAGAGTCTTTCAGCCCTAATTGCACAGGGTTTTTTTTAAAAAAAAAATTCTGTCTGATTTGTCTCCAAGGGTTTCCTGGCTCGGAGCCATCTGAATACTTGATCAGTAGCCCTGCCGTTTCCACCTTCAACCCAGCATTTGAAAGTATAAAAAAAATTCCCAGTCAGAAAGCTTTGAAGGGTGTATTTTGGGTTGGTTAGTCGGTCGGTCTGTCTGTCTATGTGTCTATGTGTCTATCTATCTATCTATCTATCTATCTATCTATCATCTATCTATCTATCTATCTATCATCTATATCTATCATCTGTCTGTCTGTCTGTCTGTCTGTCTATGTGTCTATCTGTCTATGTATCTATCTATGTGTTGTGGTAGAACATCTATGTATCTATGTATCTATGTATCTATCTATGTATCTATCTATGTATCTATCTATGTATCTATGTATGTATGTATCTATCTATCTATCTATCTATCTATCTATCTATCTATCTATCTTCCTATCCATCTATATCTATCTATCTATCTATCTATCTATCTATCTATCTATCTATCTATCTATCATCTATATCTATCATCTGTCTATCTGTCCATCTCTATTTATCATCTGTCTGTCTGCCTATCTCTGTGTATCATCTGTCTGCCTATCTATCTGTCTGTCTGTCTGTCATCTCCCCAGCCAATTAGTGCTTGTTGAACCAACGTGGATCAAAGGATGGGCTGAACGCAACGTCAAAAAACCCCAAACCTGGTTGTTCAATCAGCTTGCTAAGCCGCAACTTGCAGTTCACCTTTGTGCTCGCTTTGATGTGCGAACCAAGCCAAGATGATGGTTTGCAAGCCACATTTTCTGGCTGACTGTCGGATGCCAGCAACACTCTTTCACTATTTCATGCAGCCCCCTCTTCCGCTCTGTTTAAACACCATCTGCACGTTGGCATTCTCTGCTATACATCTACTACCAAACGTCACCTCCACTGAGCTACCTGCTCTCTGGTTAAGTGTGGATAATTGCAGGCTTTTAATGCTCTTTATGTGCACGCACACTCTGGAAATAAGAAAGGAGCTTTTCCAGTGTGTCACTTCCCTTTTTCTGTAAAGGCTGCTTCACAGTCAGATATACGGGGCTGATTCAAAGCGATTCAAACTGAACACACTCAAAACCGTAGAAATGGCGGTAGACTTTAGGAGAAACCCTCCCATCCTTCGACCTCTCACAACACTAGACAACACAGTATCAGCAGTAGAGACCTTCCAATTTCTAGGTTCTATTGTATCTCAAGACCAAAAATGGTCACCTAACATCAAAAACATCATCAAAAAAGCACAACGAAGAATGTTCTTTCTGCGCCAGCTCAAGAAGCTCAAACTGCCCAAGGAGCTGCTGATCCAGTTCTACAGAGGAATCGTTGAGTCTGTCATCTGCACCTCTACAACTGTCTGGTTTGGTTCTGCAACCCAACAAGACCGACACAGAGGAGAATCAGAACTGCAGAAAAAACTATTGCTGCCAACCTGCCTTCCATTGACTGCACGAGTCAAAAAGAGGGCGGGGAAAATATTTACTGACCCCTCACATCCTGGACACAAACTGTTTCACCTCCTACCCTCAAAACGTCCCTACAGAGCACTGCACACCAAGACAACTAGACACAAGAACAGTTTTTCCTCGAACGCCATCACTCTACTAAACAAATAATTCCCTCAACACTGTCAATTACTAAGTCTGCATTTCTATTACTACTAGTTTTTTCTCATCGTTCCTATCACTCATCTCCTCCCACCTATGACTGTATGACTGTAATTTGTTGTTTGTATCCTGAACATTTTTTATTAATATTATTTCCTGATTGCTTATTTGACCCCTATGACAATCATTAAGTGTTGCATCTCATGACTCTTGACAAATGTATCTTTTCTTTTATGTACACTGAGTGCATATGCGCCAAGACAAATTCTTTGTGTGTCCAATCACACTTGGCCAATAAAGAATTCTATTCTATTCTATATTTTCAAGCTCAACAACTTTAAAATGGGTAGACATAAACTCCCAAAATTTTCCAGCCAGTGGGCTTGGAAAAGATGTTGGCTGGGGAATTTTGGGAGTGGATCTTCACTTCAAGTTGCTGAGCTTGGGAAACACCGATTTAAACATTGTTAACCAGCTATTGTTTTCTTGAATCAAAAGCCTGAGCTAACTTTAATTTTAAAAAAATAAATAAATAGGTGAACACATTAGCAAAGAAATACAGGACCCAGATGCTTTAGCAATCGTTTAAATTTCCACTTATTTGTTAAAATTTTCTACTTATTTGTTAGATTTTTATCTAGTCTGCATAGTGGGGTGGCATACAAATCTAATAAATTATTATTTTTATTATTATTGTTATTGTTGTTGTTGTTATTGTTATTATTATCATCTTACCTTTATTACTTTATAAGTAACTAGTAGCTGAATACTCGTATGTCATTGCGTTGATAAATTGTCAGTTAAAGCTTGAAAATTAATGAGTACCATAGTTACCATTGGGCTGCATACATTGACATTTAAAACTTGAAAATGTATGTAGAATGTGTAACTCCTTAGCATCCGACCATTTTAATATAAGGCAACTATCAGTTGGAACAGAGTTCTTTTCAGGTGGGGAGGGGGTGTAGAATGTCTGAACTCTCAGCCCACAGGCTGGAATGGAGAAGAAAGCCACGAAGAAATGGAGATGGGAAAATGAAGAAGGATGAGAAGATAGAAACAAAGAAGGAAGAATGGAGAAGAAGAGGAAAGACAAGGAAGAAATGAAGGAGAATGGAGAAAGAGAAGAAGGAGAAATGGAGAGAGGAATGTGAAGAAGAAGGAAGGAAGGAATGGAGAAGAAAGATATGAAGAAATGGAGAGGGGAAAATGGAGAAGGTAGAAATGGAAAAAGAAGAATGGAGAAAGAGTTTCGCAGTGAATAGTGGGTATCCACTTGTCATTAAAGGTAAACTGTAGTCGTTAAAGTATAATTACAGAGTATAGCGATAGATCTCTATTGATGATTTAATCAATCGGCTCAAGCCCTGATTGCCTTTTTATGGCACCCCCAGGATCTATACGCCTCTGAATTAACCAGTCACTGGGAATAACGTATCGATCTCGTGTCCCGTTTTATGGGATGCTGGGGATTTATAGCTCTGGCCCCTGCAGAAAAAGAGGTTGCTAGTCAAAACAAATTTCCAAAACACAACCCACAGGAGACCTTCTTCTATGCCTGGCATTAAACAGTGCGTCAAAATGCTTTGACAGACAGAGAGACCTGCCAGATTTTTAGTGCAGAACAGGTGTTCCTTAGCTCCGTTCCCCTGGGATTTTGATTTTTTTTTTTTTTTTGTGGCTGGTATTAAAGGCATTTCAAAAGAAAATTGCAAAGAGGAGCCACTACGATGATTAAAGGACTGGAGACTAAAATGTAGGAATGTTTGCAGGATTTGGGTTTGCCTGGTCTGGAGGAAAAAACAGGCAAACTCAGGGGTGATAGGATGAGGGGCTGCCACAAAGAAGTTGGTGTGTGTGTGTCAAATTATTCTCCGGAGTACCAGAAGGCAGGGGAAGAAACAATGGATGGAAACTAATCAAAGAAAGAAACAACCTGGGATTAAGGAAAAACTTCCCAACACTGTGGATCAACCAGTGGAACAGCTTGCCACCAGAAGTCGGGGGTGGTTTATCACTGGAGGTTTTTAAGAAGTGATTGGATAGCTACTTGTCTGGAATGGTATTGGTTCTCATGCTTGAACAGGGGGCAGGACTAGAAGACCTCCAAGGTCCCTTCCAGCTGTATTCTGTCCTCTGCTGCCCTGTCCTGTCCCATCCCATATTCCTTATTCTTTTTTAATTCTATTCTATTCTATTCTATTCTGTTCTGTTCCGTTTCGTTCTGTTCCGTTCCATTCCTTCTGTTCTGTTCTGTTCTGCTCCATATACAGTATTCTATTCTAATTCTATTCTATTCTATTCTATTCTATTTCATTCCTTCTGTTCTGTTCTGTTTCGTTCTGCTCCATATATTCTATTCTAATTCTATTCTATTCTATTTCATTCCTTCTGTTCTGTTCCACTCTGCTCTGCTCCATATATTCTATTCTATTCTATTCTGTTTCGTTCCGTTCCGTTCCATTTTCTATTCTATTCTATTTTCTATTCCATATATTCTATTCTATTCTATTCCATTCCATTCTTAGTCAATAAGTTCTTTGATCTTTCCTTTGTGCAAGTGAAATACAATCCTTATGTCCAGCCAGCCAATTGTTATTGCTGTTCAGAACAAACGAACGTGCATTGGTGCCTCTTCTATTTCATTCTATTTCATTCTTTGCACCACACGTTCTCCGTCTGGTGCAAAGCCTTCGCCGAGGGGGCCTTTTCAACAGCTTCTGTGCCTCGCCGTAGCCGTTGCCTTCCTACGCAGATGACACTGTGACCCTTTCAAGCAATTTAATTGGACTGGAGAGATACCGGGGGTGCTGAGGGATGCCCGAGCATCAATTACCAGAAGGCTAAAAAATAAAAAAATAAGGGTTTCCGCTGAGCTATGATTGTGATAAAGATGGATTTGATTGCAACGGAATCCCGTCAAACGCAGCAGGTAAATGAAGAGCAAAGACTGAACAGGTTATGGTTTTGAAGTACCTGGTGGCAGTTTTTCCACGCAGGAGAACGTTTTAAAAGATGCAAATAAAACAGAAGTCACTAATGCTAGGGAATCTCTCGAAGCTGTGCAGGCATTCCAACAACGTCGGTTCTATAACCACATGCAACTAAGACATTTGATAGCAGGGTAGCGACTCAAATGATATACAGTGGTCCCTCTACTTATGAACTTAATTCGTTCTGTGACCAGGTTCTTAAGTAGAAAAGTTTGTAAGAAGAAGCAATTTTTCCCATAGGAATCACGCAAATCGCACACAAATAATGTGTGCGATTGGGGAGGGAGGGTGGAGGCCCTGTTTCCTCCCAGGAGATTCCTAGAGAGGCCCCACAGAGGCTTCTCCCTGCTTTTCCGGCCCTGTTTCATCCCAGGAGATTCCTAGAGAGGCCCCACAGAGGCTTCTCCCTTCTTTTTCCGGCCCTGATTTCCTCCCAGAAGATTCCTAGAGAGGCCCCATGGAGGCTTCTCCCCACCTTTTCTGGCCCTGTTTCCTCCCAGGAGATTCCTAGAGAGGCCTCACAGAGGCTTCTCCTTGCCTTTTCTGGTTACAGTTTCGGAGGCTCAGATTTGTAAATGGAAAATGGTTCTTGAGAAGAGGCAAAAAAATCTTGAACACCCGGTTCTTATCTAGAAAAGTTTGTAAGTAGAGGCGTTCCTGGTGGCAATTTTCTATGCAGGATAATGTTTTAAAGGAGGGGAAAAACAGAAGTCGTTAATGCTAGGGAATCCCTTGACGACGTGTGGGCTTTCCAACAATGTTGGTTCTATAACCACGTGCAACTAAGACCTTTGATGGCAGGGTAGCGACTCAAACGATATACTTGGCTCGGGTTGTAAAGATTAGGAACCTGTGGAAGTAGCGCCGTCAGCCTCCTCAAGGGTCTGCTTCTTAGTTATCAAGAATGGGATTATGTTTAGGGATTAGGAGATGCGGAGAGCAACAGCCAATGAAAGGGAATGGATCCATCTAATTAACTGCTGACTGAATGCATCGTTCCTGGGCGGCTTGCTATTTTTAACCGTAAAGGATAGATTTGGCCACCCACTCTTTCTGCCTGGAAAGGAACACTGGATGATCAAACGGCATCCTTATGGGTTCTCCATTCACTTCCTTGAATTAAATGATTGAGTGGAATGAAGTGGAGTGGAGTACGAGAGGAGGGGAGGGGAATAGAATAGAATAGAATAGAAAATAAATAGAATAGAATAGAAAATAAATAGAATAGAATAGAAAATAAATATAGAATAGAATAGAAAATAAATAGAATAGAATGGAATAGGATAGGATAGGATAGGATAGGACAGGATAGGATAGGGTAGGATGGAGGACCTGGAAGGGACCTTTGAGGTCTTCTAATCCAGCCCCCAGCTCAAGCAGGAGAATCTATATACCATTTCAGACAAATGGCTGTCCTGTCTCTTCTTAAAAACTTTGAGTGATGAAGCACCCATGATTTCTGGTGGGAAGCTGTTCCACTGGTTAATTGCCCTCATTCTCAGGAAGTTTCTCCTTAATTCCTGGTCGAGACCAACTGAAATGAATCTGATAAGTCTTCCTTGACCTTTGAATGTGATTACCACCCACTCTCCAAAGTTTGATGAATCACTTGGCTCCTAGTACTGCCACAGGAATGGTTTCAACCTAGTCTAACTTTCCGAATTTCCATAAAGACGACCGTGTGGAAGTCTTCTTAAATTGGCTCGGTTTTATTTTAAAGTGTTTTGTTGGCGAAGTACAACAAACAAACAAAAGTAATGATTGTACAGTGCAAAAACGGCATAGCTTGCGCTGATTAAAGTAAACAGAGCATAAAGAGAGAGAGAGAAAAAGAGAATATACCGGGAAAAAGAGGGGGGAAATATAATGTCAATGTAAGATTTACTTAATCCTCAAGCTTCTCATTAAACTTCAAGCATATGTAAAAGCATTGCTCCGTCTTATTGAGAAAGTTCATTTCAGAAATGAGTATTGCTCTTGTAAAAGATCAGAATTATGCAAGCCACGGTTTTCTAAGGATTAAGTACAAATTGGACTTGAAGAAGCAGGAGAAGAAGAATATAAGAAGGATTTTGAACCTTGGTGGTGGAGAAGACCCCAGAGATTGTAGTGGACAGCTATGGAAACAAACCAATGCATCATTGAACACAGAGTTTTCTCTCCAGGTACCAACGATCAGGCTTAACTTATCCAACTTTTGGACACCTTTGTGCAAAGACTCAGTTCTCTAGGGGAGATTCTAATGCTGGGAAAAATAGAAGGAACGAGAAGGAGAACAGTGGTGGCTCCCAATTTGGGCCGGTTCTTAGAACCAGTAGCACCAGTGGCAAGAGGCTCCGCCTACCCACCTGGGACATTTCTGCGCAGAAGCTTCTGTGAATGCGCAGAAGGTTTGTGTACACGTGGGAACCGGCAGAAAAAATATTTACAACCCACCACTAAAGGAGGAGGAGGAGGAAGAAGAAGAAGAGGAGGAGGAAGAGGTGAAGGCGGGAAGGAGGAGGAAGAAGAAGAAGAAGAGGAGGAGGAAGAGGTGAAGGCGGGAAGGTGGAGGAGGAGGGGTAAGAAGAAGAAGAGGAGGAGGAGGTAGAGGAGGAAGAGATGAAGGAGGGAAGGAGGAGGAGGAGGAGGAGAAGGAGAAGAAGAAGAAGAAGAAGAAGAAGAAGAAGAAGAAGAAGAAGAAGAAGAAGAAGAAGAAGAAGAAGAAGAAGAAGAAGATGATTTTGTGTTGTTGGAGTTGTGGAATCAGCTGCCTCCAGACCTGGCTCCGTTCAGACCTGGCTTTTCCGGCAGGCCTGGCTCTAGGAAAGATTGAGTGTTTGCATGACTTTTTGGATTATTTATTTATTTTGATGCTTTTTGCTATTTTTATTGTTGTTGTATTTTATACTGTTTTTATTTGCTGTGATTATTGTGAGCCGCCCAGAGTCCTCTAGATTTGGGCGGCATTTAAATATCACTAAACAACAAGCAAACCAACAAATTATATTCTAAGATGAAATGTTTGCTTGTACTCCTCGGACTCTTTGCAGTATCCATGAACAAGATGCCAAATTCCTCTTCTCTGTGATTCATTTGATGTGTGTGTGTCTCCTCTCATCCAATTGGGGGGGGGAGTGGTGGGAAAAAATATTTATTCTGCTTACCATAAAACAAACAGCCCCCCCCCCCTTGATGTGCTCTCTCTGTCAGCGTCCCAGCATCTCTTTCCAAATGACTTCTTGGGAAATTGCGAGTGATGAGCCGCAGAGAAATGGCAGGAGATAAGCCCCCTTTTCCAGAAGGAGAAACCAGAGTTGGCGCATGAGAATGAACTTCAGGGTCAGGCTGCAGTCTGACTTCGGAGCCTCCCAGAGTTTGCTTTCCATTGGAAAGTTGGAGGTCTCGGAAAGCAGAGGCAGGAGGGGATGGACAGACCTCAGCGGGACCCAACTCCCATCTCAGGCCTACCGCTGAGCTCGATTGTTTTCTTGCAGGCGTCTCATTACCCAAATTGCTGATGATGGCTGAAGATGTTGCCTAGTTTGGGTAATGAGACGTCTGCAGGAAAACAACCGAGCTCCGAGAGCAGCAAGGATCCCACAGCCGTCCTCACCTCCTCCTTGTTCTTGTTCTTTTGTTGTTCTCCTTCTCCTTCTTCTTACTCTTCTTCTCCTCTTCCTCCTCCTCCTTTTGTTGTTATTCTTGTTTTGTTCTTTTTGTTCGTCTTGTTGTTGTTGTTGTTGTTATTCTTCTTCTTCTTCATCTTCTTGTTGTTGTTCTTCTTGTTGTGGTTGTTGTTGTTGTTGTTGTTCTTCCCCTCCTCCTCCTCCTTCTCATTCTGTTGTTGCTGTTCTTCTTCTTCTCCTCCTCCTCCTCCTTCTCCTCCTCCTCCTCCTCCTCCTCCTTCTTCTTCTTCCCCTCCTCCTCCTTTTTCTTCTCCTTCTTCTCATTCTCATTCTGTTGTTGTTGTTTTGTTGTTTTGTTCTTGTTCTTCTTTTCTTCTCCTCCTCCTCCTCCTGTCATCAGGCGTTGGTGACCAATATTTTCCTTTAGAGGGATACTGCCTCTGTACATGGAGGCTCCCTTTAGCTCCCACATTTACACACACTGTTATTCAGTTTCAAGACAGGACCCCTGTTTGTCCTCCCATCTCGGCCTTTGAGTTTTTTTGGACTGATTAAGAAGACAACCAGCCCTGCTTTGTGGGATGTTAGACTTACAAGAAGTTTGCATTTTGGACGGTGGGAATCTTGTGTGTTGCGATCCCTCACACATTTTGGAGACGGTTGGTGAGGGGGGGAAAAAATCACCTTTTCTTTCACCAGTCTTGATCCTGCCGAGATATTTCAGCCGGCAAGAAAAAGAATGTAGATAAAGAAAACACACAAAAAGGGCCAGGAAAGAATAATATCTTCCAGTCAGTCCTGTGTTCAGAAGTGACGCACTGTTATCTCTGACACCAAGCCCTTCACCCGAAAAATAAATCCCTAACAACTTCCAGACTTTTCAACTCGTTTGCGCGCAGCTCCTTCGACCTCCTTGTCCCAGGGGCTAATCCTCTGCTGCTTTTTAAACAATTCTGACATTGCTCAATCCAGAATGAACTCGCTGTCCGAAGTCGCCAGCCGGCTTTTTTCCCACGGAGGGAACTCACGTCAGATGGTGGGAAATGACTTTGGTGGTTAGGGTGGTGAATCCTTCCCCCTCCCATTTAGGGCGCTTCTGGTCAGGAAGTGGCGAAATGCTCCGACGCGAGGCGTTTCATAGAATAACAGGAGTTGGAAGAGACCTTGGAGGTCTTCTAGTCCAGCCCACTGTTTGAGTAGGAGACCCCTACGTCAGGGGTGTTGAACTCAAGGCCCGTGGGACTGATTCGCCCAGTGATGGGCTCCTACGGGAATGGTCAGGTATGCAGAACCGGTAGAACAATTTTGAAATTTTTTTCTTTTTTTCCCTGGGCTCTGGGTACGTTTTTCCTATCGCAGTAAATGAGGTTATTATTATTATTATTATTATTATTATTATTATTATTATTATTATTATTATTATTATTATTATTAGATTTGTATGCCGCCCCTCTCCGAAGACTCATTAGGTTGAATGTGTATAATTCTAGAAGAGCTGTGCGTGTATGTACATACAAATACAGTTTATATAGTAGATAATGTATATTTTGGTGTGCTTGTGAGCAATATGTATTTAGACATATGGTATATATTCATAGAATTAAATAGTATATTTTGGATGTTCAGTAATAGCAAATAGATAGTGAGATTGTATCTCTTTGAGGCGAGGAGAGGCCAGGCACCTTAACCCTTGAAGTGAGTGACGTCAAGTTGGCCACCTTTAAGACAGTTTACATGACCTTTAAGCCACCATCCCCGTCTCATGATCGTCAAGCCACTCCACCTGGTCACATGGCCTGCAAGCCACACCCACAAAATAAGCCACACCCACAGTGTGGTAGTAAGCCCATGGGGGGGCTTAGATCTGGCCTGGGGGATGCCCTGGAAATAGCAAGGGAGGGAAGAAAGAAAGAAGAAAGAGATGGGGAAGGAAGAACAAGATAGGGAAAGAAGGAAGGAAAAAGGGAGGGAGGAATGAGGAAGAAAGATATGGGGAAGGAAGAAAGGAAGGAAGGAAGGAAGGAAGGAAGAAAAAAGAAAGAAAGGAGAGAGAAAGAGAGAGGGAGAGCAAAATAAAAGTTGAAGTTGTTGCCTTCTGCTTAGCAGAGCTATTTTTCATTTAACACCCCACCACCATCCCCAGAAACCACAAGGAGGGGTTAAACAGCCAAGCTCTGCTCTGACCCAGTTCTGCTCCTTAGAGCTAGCAAATATATTCATGGCTTCCCCTTCCAGGTCCTCCCTTATAATAACCAAGCTATTGCCCAGCTTTCTTCTTTCAGCATTTCGTCTTTCTTCTCTTGGATCAACGCAGGTCTTTGGTTTATATTCCTAGTTTATATTCACAATAAGCCAATTGGTCCCTCAGCATTTCCTATCAGGTGGAAATCCTACCTTCCTTCCTTCCTTCCTTCCTTCCTACCTTCCCTATCTCTTTCTTCTTCCTTCCCCATCTCTTTCTTATTTCTTCCTTCCCTTCCTCCCTCCCTTCATTCTCCCATCTCTCCTTCTTTCCTTCCTTCCTTTCTTCCCTATCTCTTTTTTCTTCCTTCCCCATCTCTTTCTTATTCCTTCCTTCTCTCCCTCCATCCCTTCCTTCTCCCACCTCTCCTTCCTTCCTTCCTTCCTTCCTTCTTTCCTTCCTGATCTCTTTCTTCTTCCTCCCTCCCCTTTTCCTTCCTTCCCTATCTCTTCCTTCCTTCCTTCCCTATCTCTTTCTTCTTCTTTCCTTCCCTCCCTTGCTCCCACCCCTTCCTTTTCCCATCTCTTTCTCCTCTTTTCTTCCCTCTCTCCCTTCGTCCTCCCCTCCTTCCTTCCTCTATGAAAATCTCTCTGGGCCCAGCACCCACTGGCCTTTTCTGGACTCATTTGATCCGATAACTATCTGCTATCGGTTTCAAATATCCTGCTCTTGGGGGGGTTGGGAGGGGGTGGGTGACCGAGCCTGATCAAAGGGAGAAATCCACAGCTGAGACAATTCAATTAGAACCGTAGCGTATGCACCGAGACAAGGGCGCCCGTCCCATTACTTAGGTTAATGAACTCAGCATCACCGACTCTCGGCTACGTTACCATCCATCATCGCGCTTGTGAAGGGTCACTGTGCTTAATTCATTATGCATGCAAGCTCTAATTGCACTGTCAGATCGGGCGCTTTCTGTGTTTCGCTTCTCACTAACCTTGGCGCTTTTCCCCCTCGCAACCTTTGTTGTCGGTGTAAATGGGCTCTTGCAGCTGAGAGTCAAACACTTCAGGCCTGCTATTCGGTCATCCTTTCCGGTTCTGTTCCAACCCTTCAAAATCATCCTCCTGGACCTAGAATAGAATAGAAATAGAAATATTTTATTGGCCAAGTGTGATTGGACACGCAAGGAATTTGTCTTGGTGCAGATGCTCTCAGTGTACATAAAAGAAAATATACATTTGTCAAGAATCATGAGGTATATCACTTAATGTTGTACCTCTCATAGAATAGAAAGAAAATAAAGACTAGACTAGACTAGAATATAATAGAAAGAAAATAGAGTAAAGACTAGACTAGACTAGAATAGACTAGAATAGAAAGAAAATAAAGGCTAGACTAGACTAGACTAGACTAGACTAGAATATAATAGAAAGAAAATAAAGACTGGACTAGATTAGACTAGACTAGATTAGACTAGACTATAATATAATAGAAAGAAAATAGAGTAAAGACTAGACTAGACTAGAATAGAATAGACTAGAATAGAATAGAAAGAAAATAGAGTAAAGACTAGAATAGAATAGAATATAATAGAAAGAGAGTAAAGACTAGACTAGAATAGAATAGAAAGAAAATAAAGGCTAGACTAGACTAGACTAGACTAGATTAGACTAGAATATAATAGAAAGAAAATAGAGTAAAGACTAGACTAGACTAGAATAGAATAGAATAGAATAGAAAGGAAATAGAGTAAAGACTAGACTAGACTAGAATAGAATAGAATAGAATAGAATAGAAAGAAAATAGAGTAAAGACTAGACTAGACTAGAATATAATAGAAAGAGAGTAAAGACTAGACTAGACTAGACTAGACTAGAATAGACTAGAATAGAAAGAAAATAGAGTAAAGAATAGAATAGAATAGAAAGAAAATAGAGTAAAGACTAGACTAGACTAGACTAGACTAGAATAGTCTAGAATAGAATAGAATAGAATAGAATAGAATTCTTTATTGGTCAAGTGTGATTGCATACACAAGGAATTTGTCTTTGTTGCATATGCTCTCAATGTACACAAAATAAAAGATACATTTGTCAAGAATCATTAAGTAAAAATACTTAATGATTGTCATACTGGTCAAATAAGCCATGAAGAAATAATTCAATATTAATAAAAATCTTAACGATACAAGCAACAAGTTACATACAGTCCTAAGTGGGAGGAAATGGGTGATAGGAATGATGAGAAAAAAATAGTAGTAATAGTAATGCAGACTCAGTAAATAGCTTGACAGTGTTGAGGGGATTATTTGTTTAGCAGAGTGATGGCATTCCAGGGGGAAACTGTTCTTGGTGTACATAAAAGAAAATATACACTTATCAAGAATCATGATGTAAAAACACTTAATGATTGTCATAGGGGTCAAATAAGCAATCAGGAAACAATATTAATAAAAAATCTTAAGGATACAAGCAATGAGTTACAATCATACAGTCGTAGGAGGGAGGAAATGGGTGATAGGAATGAGAAAAAACTAGTAGTGAAGACTTAGTAAATTGTTTGACAGTGTTGAGGGAATTATTTGTTTAGCAGAGTGATGGCGTTCGGGAAAAAACTGTTCTTGGTGTATATAAAAGAAAATATACATTGGAACCTCTACCTACGAACGCCTATACTTGCGAACTTTTCTAGATACGAACCAGGTGTTCAAGGAATTTTTTTTTTTTGCCTCTTCTAACAAACCATTTTCCACTTGCGAACCCGAGCCTGTCTTGTTTGGCTTTTCTGGGCTGCCGGAGGGGAATCATATTAACTGCATCATATTAACTTTTCAGAGGCATTGTATTGTATTCATTGTATTGTTTTCCTTGTTGTGAGCCGCTCCGAGTCCTCGGAGAGGGGCGGCATGCAAATCTAATAAATAATAATAATAATAAATAATAACAACCTGGCTGCTGAGAGTTTACTCCCTCTCCCAGCACCCATAGAAGAGAAACGGTCCCTTTGCGCTCCCTTGGCTCTGGGCAGCCCATACCATCAAGTTATCTTCAATTCCTAGAACTGCATGGGGCTATTTCTCTAACATGTAAAAATGAGAAATGCTCATCCTTCTGGCCTGGCTTGAATAACAAGTTGTAGCTCTTCCAAGGGCATTTCCGTAATCTCTCCGATCCCTTGTCTTAACAGTAGATGTTGTCTTCCCGTTCTTCTGTTTCTTCTTGCCAAGCGCAATCAATTGCCTTCAGTCGTCCCTCATCCACTCATATCACATGCCCGAGTATGTTAGATCCAGTTCACTAATCATTGCACTGAGGAGCAATCAGCTTTTATTTAGCCTCAAATTGATTGATTGGCTCTTTCTGGCAATCCATGGTCGTTCTTAGACTCCATTATTCTTAAGCACTGAACCTCTCCATCCCAGTTGTTTTCCACAGATCGTGGTGGAAAGACCCCTGCTTTAACTTTAGATACAACTAGGAGTATGTATGTATGTATGTATGTATGTATGTATGTATGTATGTATGTATGTATGTATGTATTGGATTTATACGCCACCCTTCTCTGAGGAATCTGGGTGGCTTACAACATTTTATTTTTTTTGTTTGTCAAGTACGTATTGGTGGTACACAAAGCTATAATAATATTTATATACATGATACTAGTAAGAGAGAAACATTAGGACAGGGGATGGAAGGCACGCTGGTGCACTTATGCACGCCCCTTACTGACCTCTTAGGAATCAGGAGAGGGCAACAGTGGATAGTCTAAGGGTAAAAGTTTTGGGGGTTAGGAGACAATACTAGAGTCTGGTAGTGAGTTTCATGCATCAACTACTCTGTTACTAAAATCGTATTTCCTGCAGTCGAGTTTGGAGCGGTTTACTTTAAGTTTGTATCTGTTGTGTGCTCAGGTGTTGCTGTGGTTGAAGCCAAAGTAGTCGTTGACAGGAAGGACGTTGTAGCAGATGATTTTATGGGCTAGGCTTAGGTCGTGTTTAAGGTGACGTAATTCTAAGCTTTCTAAACCTAGGATTGTAAGTTTAGTTGCGTAGGGTATTCTGTTGCGAGTAGAGGAGTAGAACATATAAGGAAACAATATACATCCTCAATCTAATTAATTTGAATTAATGATCTAAAAAAACCTAAAAACCAATTAAAAGACCTTCATACCCATTCAGTCGACAAACTCACAGTACATTAGTCGGCCAGGGGGCTAGAGTCTAATGGTCCCAAGCCTGACGACATAAATGAGTCTTCAGACTCTTGTGGAAGGCGAGGAGGGTCATGGCAGTACGAATCTCTGTGGGGGCAGCTGATTCCAAAGAGCCGGGGCCCTCACAGAGAAGGCTCTTCCCCTAGGCCCCGTCAAGCGATATTGTCTACTTAACGGGACCTGGAGAAGGCCGACTCTGTGGGACCTAACTGGTCGCTGGGACTCATGCGGCAGAAGGCGGTCCCACAAGTATTTTGGTCCGAGTAGTTTTTTTTGACAAGAGCAAACCTTCTTAAGGGTACACAAGAACAAAATCTAATTAAAAGACGCAGGAAGGAGATCATTGAGTAAGCAATAGCTTTAAAGGAGGATATGGATGAAGGATCTGACCTCCCTTATAATGTTTGGAGCTTGCTTGCTTGCTTATTTATTTATTTATTTGCTTACTTATTTATTTGCTTATTTATTTGCTTACTTATTTACTTACTTAATTACTTACCTTTTTTAATTCCAATACACAACAATGCACAATGAAGCTTATAGAGGTTATACTTGAGTAAAATATATTAGAGAAAGAATAGAAGTGAAAATTTAGGAGTAGAATATATCAATTAGAGAATAGAAAGATATTATGAGAGTAGTATAAAAAGATTAGAAGAATAGTAGATATGATATAGGAGATATAGGAGAGACAATAGGACAGGGGACGGAAGGCCCACTAGTGCACTTATGCATGAATAAGTTGAGAGTTGGACTGCCTAAGTATAAAACCAATATGTGTAAGTGGATATGTAAGTGTGTGAGTGTGTATTTGTGTGTGTATGTGTGTGTCTTTTCTGTAAGCAGCCCCAACAGGGTAGCAAATTTCTTGTGGCAACTATCACCTCAGAAAGAAAATGGAGGCTGCTGCTGTTGTTCAGTGAGGGCTGTGGGCGTGGCTTATTTTGTGGATGTGACTTGCCGGCCATGTGACCAGGTGGGAGTGGCTTGACGATCATTTGAGGGGGGGTTAAAGGTCATGACTGGCTTAAAGGTGGCCAACTTGAGCAGTGAAATGAGGGAAACATTAGAATTTTGAAAGCCCATTTTGAGCATTGTCACAAAGGGGCCTTCAGGATTAAAATGGCCACTCACAACATAATCACTTACTCAAAGGCAACAATCTAAAGTGTCCCTTGCTACTTTCACAGCCTAAGTGAACATCCCAAAATGCTCCATTCCACATAACCAGGGGTAGGCAAACGTGGCCCTTCTATGACTTGTGGATTTCAACTCCCAGAATTCCTGAGCCAGTTATGCTAGCTGAGGAATTCTGGGAGCTGAAGTCCACATGTCATAGAAGAGCCAACTTTGCCTAGCCCTGCACACAAACAGTCTTAACCCTCCTTCCTGCTGACTACCAAACAGGTTTCTGGCAAAACATTAAGTTTTAAGCATTAAGTTTTAAGCATTATTTAAGCATTATTCATTTTATTTTTCTAGAGCAGGGGTCCCCAAACTTGACAACTTTAGGACTTGTGAATTTCAACTCCCAGAATTTTCCAGCCCACTATGAAGATCTCTGTTTTAGAGAATATTATAGCCATTCAAAAGGCAGAAACCCAGATCACACAGAATTCATTCCAGATCTTATCTCCTTATACTTTTCCTAGACACTTTTGTCTGTAGCAGAATTGCCTGCTTTGGGGGTTTTAAATGCCTTTGGGAAGAATGCAGAGGCTGTCTAAAGAGGACACCCCCCATTTTCTTTCAACTTATTTTGGTGCAAATTGGATGCTCTGGGGTGGAGCTCCATTTTCGCTACCACACTGTGTGTCCCGTCCCCCCCCCCCCCCCCGCTGTCTGCACAGCAGCCCACCTCTGGTCTGAGGCCTCTGGAATATTACAGGAACCAACGTTTAGGACCATCTGCACTATTATTGTGATTTGGTGAGAGGAAAATATCTTTTCATGTAGGCTTGGGGTTGCTGGAGATGGATTATCCCCAGACAGATCTACTTCAAATGTCCTAGGAGAAAATTGGTTCGGCCCATCTTCGTGGGAGGTGTTGGATGCTGTTCACCAGGAGGTCTCTGGTGATGACAAGCAAAAGATAAGAGTCACGCTTTGATTTTAATAGATTTTCTGTGGTACAATGGGAAAGGCAACAGAAGGGAATTCTGACTTTAGAAGGAATAGTAAGTAACATGGATGTTTGGAAAGTGGAAAATGATGCTGTGTTCAGTTCTGGAGACCTCACCTACAAAAAGATATTGACAAAATTGAACGGGTCCAAAGATGGGCTACAAGAATGGTGGAAGGTCTTAAGCATAAAACGTATCAGGAAAGACTTAATGAACTCAATCTGTATAGTCTGGAGGACAGAAGGAAAAGGGGGGACATGATTGAAACATTTAAATATATTAAAGGGTTAAATAAGGTTCAGGAGGGAAATGTTTTTAATAGGAAAGTGAACACAAGAACAAGGGGACACAATCTGAAGTTAGTTGGGGGAAAGATCAAAAGCAACATGAGAAAATATTATTTTACTGAAAGAGTAGTAGATCCTTGGAACAAACTTCCAGCAGATGTGGTTGGTAAATCCACAGTAACTGAATTTAAACATGCCTGGGATAAACATAGATCCATCCTAAGATAAAATACAGAAAATAGTATAAGGACAGACTAGATGGACCATGAGGTCTTTTTCTGCCGTCAGTCTTCTATGAAATTTCCCATATATTGTTAGAAAATGATACATTGACAAAAAAATATTCATTCAATGGGTGGGGGGGACTCGTTTAATTAAATAATTAAAAGGGATGTAAGCATAATTAGTGTATTTTTGTTTGAATTAATAAAATGTTTCATCTATTTACGTTGTACTTTTTTCTTAATTTTTTTTCATCCTCCTTTTCATTGTAACAAAAATTGGTCACCTTACAATTAATCTACCAGCTGCTCTTAAGGGTTTCTGCTTCCCCTCCTCCTCACCCCATAGCCAGTTCCAACAGAAGGGCTGGGAGCTGTTCTCTCCTCTTTGCCCTTTGGAGTGCTGGGAAGAGAGAAATGTCCTTTTATAGGCCTGCAGCTCAGTTTCCATGAGCTCACAAACGATATGGAAAAATAAATAAATAAAGAGGTTGAAGCTACGATAATCACTCACCCACAGTGGAAAGTAGCCCCCACGAAACGCTAACAGGCTAATAAAGATATCCAGAATGAAGACATTAGGACAGAAGAGAGTTGGAAGGGACCTTGTAGGTCATCAATCCAACCCCCTGCTCAAGTAGAAGACCTCATGCCATTTCAGGCTGGTGGTTGTCCAGTTTTTTCTTTAAAAGGCTCCAGTGATGAAGCACCTCCAAGTTCAGAAGTTGTAATGAAGTGAAGCACCCACCCAGCCCTTCTCACTTTCAGGAAACTTAGGTTGCTTCTCTTCTGGATTAGTTTCCATCTATTGCTCTTGGGTTCAGCACAAAACCTTCAAATGTGGCTGTGCTCCTCAACCAATAATGCTGTCTATCATTTGTCCTTTCGGTGGCTATTCCAATAATGGGACTTAAACAACTGAAAAAGAGTCCAAGCACCTATTTGAAAACTTACCTTGACCGTTAAGCCACTCCCACCCAGTCACATAACCTTTAAGCCACCCACCCCCTGATCACATGATTGTCAAGCCACTCCCTACCTGGTCACATGGCTGGCAAGCCCCAAAACAGCATAAATATTCAGCCTCTAAGAACTGTGGTGGTGCACTGGTTAGAATGGAGTATTACAGGCTTATTCTGCCGACTGTCAGCTGTTCGATTCTCACAGGGTGAAAGTTGACATGATCGAAACATTTAAATATGTTAAAGGGTTAAATAAGGTCCAGGAGGGAAGTGTTTTTAATAGGAAAGTGAACACAAGAACAAGGGGGGGAAATCTGAGATTAGTTGGGGGAAAGATCAGAAGCCACGTGAGAAAATATTATTTCACTGAAAGAGTAGTGGATCCTTGGAACAAACTTCCAGCAGACGTGGTAGATAAATCCACAGTAACTGAATTGAAACATGCCTGGGATAAACATAGATCCATCCTAAGATAAAATACAGGAAATAGTATAAGGGCAGACTAGATGGACCATGAGGTCTATTTCTGCCATCAGACTTCTATGTTTCTATGTTTCTATGACTTGGCCTTCCCTTCTTCAAAGGTCGTCAAAATGAGGACCCATGTTGTTGGAGACTGCAGACTGACTCTGTAAACCACGTAGAGAGGCCTGTAAAACACGGTGAAGTGGTATATAATTCCATCTTTATCAGTGACGGGCAGGGGAGGTTAAGCGCTAGGTACACAGCACAACACACCCGCTTTTTGGTCTCCCCCCCTTTTCTTCTTTTTTTCCATTTTATTATTAGTATAAAAATATTTGTACATTTCTGTCAAATAAATACATTTTAATAACAAATAAATTACAGTTCAGGGCAGGTCAACTCAGCTGGGGGGGAAACAAGGGAGCGTGTTCCTTTATGTACAAAGTTGTGTTTTTCAGGAAAACCAGTGGTGGTGCGATGAGAAGCATGCGGGATACGGAAGGGGATAATAGGCCACACAGACAATGTCAACGCCGGGGATGTGAGCGTGGGTTGGAATGAACGTAGGGATTGGCCTGCTCCCCACGGAAAATGGAGGGCGGAAGAATCCGCCCCTGTTCCTCGCTTTCGAAAGCGCAATTCTCTTTCTCGCGCTCCGATCATAAGCACGCAACGCCGCGGTATCTTTAACCTCGCGGCCGATTTCAACGACATTCTGGATTCGCCCAATACAGGGAACCCTAAATTCTCTCTCTCTCTCGCACACACACACACACACAGAGACACACACACACTGAAATAGACCGGTAGGAACAGAAGGTCACATGCGTTATGACACTGAAGGGTGCCGAGAATGTAATTTGTGGGATGGAACATGTGATGGTACGTGTTTCCCTTAACTCGCTCACCGACGACCAATGCCCCTCATGGCCATGAGCGAGTGTGCAATTGCACACATTAACTTCCCGGAGTTGCGTGTATCCCTCTGGAAAAGGAGCCTGGGGTGGCAAGGAGGAGACAGGGAAGAGGCTACGAAATTGGCCCCATGGCACATTTTTGGAGGGGAGGGTGTGTGTGTATGGATTTAGCCTTCTGCCAAAGGAATGTGCCAGGCATCTGCAAAGTTTGCCATGTGGGACTGACCCCCCCCCCCTTAATGCTCGCCTTCCTCCGCTCTCTCAGAATTGCCCTGGTCAACTTCTTCCTTTACATGTGGTCCAAAGAAGCCCACCCGCAAACGGGTGGGATCAAAACCTGGGGCTGCCTTTGTGTTTTGGTGAAGATACGAGGAGTGTTTGAGGAGGCCCAAAGAGACACCTCTGTAAAACCTCCGAACAATTGATGGGAAAGTGTGACCTTCACTACTCCGGGGACATCAGATCTCCTGTAGCTGCCCCAGAAGGACATCATCCTCCCACAGGTGTCCCACCTGCTGCTGGGAAAGGAAAGCTCTTGAGTGGGTTGAGTGCACCTCATCTTCACACACTTCTAAACGTGGCCATTAAGAAAGGAGGCCAAACTATGGCTACGAGCATTCCCCAGTTCCCAACATATCCCTTTCTCTTTGGTTGAGTTACTCTACATGCACCTTGTCCCTGCTCCTTCGCACACCTGTCTTTCTGAGGTCCCCTTCTCCCCAAAGTGGTCATACTTTGGGACAGGGGCTGATTTACCCCTCTCCTGGTCCCCTACCCTTTTGGGGAGAATAGCTACTGCAGAATCCAACTCTCGCAGTCAAGCCAGGAAGAATAGAGAGAAACATGGCAACAGCTGCTAGGAAGCTGACCGCAACCATTCCGCGGGGAAGGAAGCCCCGCCTTGCTTTTCCCGTAACCCTTTCAACCCCACCCCCATGCGGATCTGAAACAGGACAGTGGGCTCGGCTCAGGGTCTCCCCGCCAAAGGCAAGTCTGTAAGAGGCTTGGACTCAACATCCAAGACCACCACTCACAACGTCTCGGAATGGTCCCAAAAAAGGAAGCACAGCGGAGAACACTGAACAAGGCGGGAACCGTGAGGGGAGGGAGGGGGGTCTCCTCGGCAGTGCGTATCAAAATCGGGGATGTGAGGAAGCCTGTTACAAAAGTGTCCACAAAGTCTGGTCTTAAAAAGAAGAGAGTCGTTTTGGCGGTGGGCCGCGACCCTGGCCTAGGAGATGAGGTAGTTGAGTAATTGGTCCGACAAGTCCGCAGGGCAGCTCATACCGAAGACTCCTCGGGGTTCGAGTCGGGCAGAGCTTGTCTCTGCTTCAACTTCCGACGCAGCTCCTCGGCCAAGTCACTGTAGTCCGGCCGCTCCTCGGTGCCTAAATTGAGGCGGATGTAGCCGTTGGAAGACGAGCCGCGGATGTTGCTCAGGTTGATGCGGTTGGGGGAGTGGAGGTGGGGAGACTGCAAGGGCTGGCCAGGGATCCCGTTGGTGGTGGGCGACGGAGTGGTGCCCCCGTTCTGGCAGACGGCGTGACCCGGGACGATCTTGAGGGAGCCGTCCGAGTAGTAGTAGCTGGCGGGATCCCAGAGCTTCTCGTCCGAGTCCGAGGTGGTGCTGGGAATAAAAGTGGGGCTCTTGGGCTCCTTGGGCATCTCAATGGGGTAGACAAGGGTGCTTTCAATGGCCTTGGAGCCTTTCTCGCGCTCTTCTTTCAGCCTGCGCCTCAGGGAAAAGACCACGAGCAGGAGAACCACACAGATGGCCGAGAGAGCAATCACCACCACCCAAACCAAGCCCAAGTTGTTCAAGGGAGCTCGGGTCTCCAACGACATGGCTGGGTCGGCCATCACAGTGACCTGGTAACTCTCCGTCATTAGTTCGTTCATCTCTTCTAGTTGGATGCACTTGTACAACCCAGAATGCTTCAGGCCGATATCCATGACAATCAGTGCGTGGAGATGAGTGTCGTAGACAACCGAAGATGGGCTTTCCACCAAATCCTGCCCGTTGAAGGTCCAAAAGGCCTTGGCAAGGTTGGAGGTGAGTTGGCAAGGGAGCACCAGGTCCATGCCAACCATCGCGGTGATGTTCTTGGAAACGATCTTGGTCCCTGCGGAGAAGACAAGCAAAAGACAAAAGAATGGAGTGGGGTTAATTCTATCCACATTAATTCTATCCTACTCACAGTCATTCATGCCCTCATCACCTTGAGGTTCGACTACCGTATTTTTAAATATTTTTTTATTATATAAACATTAAAATAAGACAATACATGATCCATCTTTTTACAACATACTTATTTGTTTGTTCAAGTATTGTACTTAAGTCTTATGAGACAAACAACGCAACATAACCACCACCCCAACCTGAACTGTTGCCAAAACAGTTCTTTCTTTATGGAATTACAGTGGAACCCCGACATAAGAGCTGCTCTACTTAAGAGCAACTCGAGATAAGAGCTGGGAGGGGAGAGATATTTTTGTTCTACTTACAAGCCCAAATTCGAGATACAAGCGCCAAGGAGCTGTCTCCTGAAGCCAAACGCTAACTTCCGCGTTCGGCTTCAGGAGACAGCTGCGAAGCGGCGCGCGTGTTTTAAAAGGTTGCAGCCGGCCTGGGGGGCTCGGGGGGATGCTTGCAGCTTTCTTTCTTGCTCTTTTTCTTTCTCTCTTTTACCTTCCCTTCCTCTATTTCTTCTTTTCTTTCTCCTTCCCACCTTCTTCCCTCCCTCCCTCCCTTCACTCATTCCTCTCTTACTCTCCCCTTTCATAAGTTTCCTTGCTTCCTTCCTCTGTTCCTGTCCCTTCCCCCTTTCTTTCTTTCTTTCTTTCTTTCTTTCTTTCTTTCTTTCTTGCTCTTTTTCTTTCTCTCTTTTACCTTCCCTTCCTCTATTTCTTCTTTTCTTTCTCCTTCCCACCTTCTTCCCTCCCTCCCTCCCTTCACTCATTCCTCTCTTACTCTCCCCTTTCATAAGTTTCCTTGCTTCCTTCCTCTGTTCCTGTCCCTTCCCTCTTTCCTTCCTTCCTTCCCACCCTCCGTCCATTCATTCACCCATTCCTCTCTTGATCGCTTAAAGCCGGTCCCTGGTGCAAAAAGGGTTGGGGACCTCTGTCCTACAGGATTGGGTGGCAGAGAAGTTGAACATATGTAAATTTAAAAGTTTAAGAAAGTTTACAAGTTAAGTGAAAGAAACTTCATTATTCATTTATATGTACATGTACATTTCTTCATTAAAAACATGTATTTTTGCATAATTTAGACTAACTTTGTGAGTTTTTTGAGGGCTGGAACCAATTAAAATTATTTACATTAATTCCTATGGGGAAAAGTCGTTCGAGATAAGAGCTGCTCGACTTAAGAGCCCAGGTCCGGAACGAATTAAACTCGTATCTCGAGGTACCACTGTATACGGCCTATAACATCAGCGGTTATTATATGGTTGTTCTATAGTTTTTAATATATCCAAAGTCAAATTATTACTATGTATCATAATTTTATAAATAAAGTTAATTCTTGGAACGTAACATTTTTATTTACAGCTATTATCTCTTCTATTTTCCACACCCATAATTTAATCCCAGCGGAGGGAGAAAACAGCTGGCCCCACTCCCTGGAGGCCCTCTGGAGACCAGAAATGTCCTGTTTCCCATCTTCTGGTGGGCCCAGTAGGCTCATGTTTTGCCCTCCAAAGGCCTCCCTGGAGCTGGGAAAGGGTGCACAAATCCTCCTCCATCCTCCTGGAGGCTCTCTGGAAGCCAAAAACGCCCTCCCAGAGCCTCTGTGCGAGCCAACAATCAGATGGCCGGCACACACATGCACATTGGAGCTGAGCTAGGGCAACGGCTCGTGTGCCAGCTGATATGGCTCTGCGTGCCACCTGTGGCACCCGTGCCATAGGTTCGCCATCACTGTCCTAGGGATTCGTGGCTTTCTTCAGTGGGTGCAGCGCTGCTGTGCAGAGCCATAAACAGGAAAACACTTTCCTTGTGAATTATGATGTCAGTGGAGTGTAGATTTAAATAAGCCGGGATATTTGCTGTTATGGAGAATGATTTGTACCACTGAACCATTGTGCACTTAAATGCCTTTTAGAGCTCTGGAAAGTTGCACAATTACATTTGCCCAGCCGTCATCAATTATTCTCCCATGTCTGATCCCATTACATCACTTTAATGGGTTGTTGTGACAACAACAAAAAAGGAGATTATTCTTATGGTCTAGCCTGGCATCAAGCTAGGATCAGTTAAAATCTCTCTCGTTTCTTTCTCAAAATGACCCCTGGTAGTTGGAGGGGGGGGGGGGAACACATCCCCTTTTTTGAGCATGTTGTGTAACTTAAGGCTATTTGAGGTTTTATCTTTGGGTTTGGGAACCTGGGTCGCATGTATTTGTAAGCACGTTGTATGAATAGAATTTTAGAATTGAATCTGGAAGGGGGACCTTGGGGGGTCTTCTAGGTTGTTTCCTCTCAATTAGTTTCCCTCCATTGGTTCTTGTCTAGTCTTCTGGTGCTTTGGAAAACAATTTGACCCCCTCTTCTTTGTGGCAGCCCCTGGAAATCAGCTATCATGTCGCGACCCTAATTCTTCTTTTCTTCTTCTTTCCTTTCCTTTCTTCCTTCCTTTCTTCATCTTTTCCTTTCCTTTCTTCAATCTTTCCTTTCTTTCTTCCTTTCCTTTCTTTTCCTTGTCTTTCTCCCTCCCCTTCTTCATCTTTTCCTTTCTTTTCTTCAATCTTTCCTTTCTTCCTTTCCTTTCTTTTCCTTTCTCACTCCCCTTCTTCATCTTTTCCTTTCCTCATCCTTTCCTTTCTCCTTTGTTTTCTTCATCCTTTCCTTCCTCCCTTCTCTTCTTTCCTTTCTCCCCTTCCCTTCTTCATCTTTTCGTTTCCTTTCTTCAGTCCTTCCTTTCTTCCTTTCCTTTCCTTTTTCCCTTCTCATCTTCCCCCTTTCCTTTCCTTCCCTTCTCTACCCTTTCATTTCTTTCCCTTCCTGTCCCCTCCCTTTCTCCCTTCTCTTCTTCATCCTTTCCCTTCCCTTCCCCTCCCTTCCCCTCCTTTCTTTCCTCCCTTCTTCATCCTTTCCCTTACTTTCCTTTCCTTTCCTTCTTCCCTTCTCTTCTTGTTGTGAGCCGCCCCGAGTCTTCGGAGAGGGGCGGCATACAAATCTAATAATAAATTACTATTATTATTATTATTATTATTATTATTATTATTATTATTATTATTATTCGTCCTTTCCCTCCCTTTCCCTTCCCTTCTCTTTCCTTCCTCCCTTCTCCAGAGGGAATGCAGAATTATACCTCCTCTTCCAAGCACCCCGTCTCTGAGACGGATCCCATTTGCTCTGCACGTCTCGTCTCCGTCAGTTTTAATCATTTTTATTATTCCGCTGGTTCTTTCCCACCGCAAGCGAACACGGCTTCCTCTCTGGGAACAGCTTCAAAAGATGCACCGCCCGCCTTCCCACTACAGCGCATCATTTCTTGTCTACAAAGATCGAACGCTTGGGCTTTGCAATTTGAGACTGGGGGCAATAACCCTCCCGTCCCAAGAATAGGGAGACAGACAAGGCTGCGGTTGGTGGTTTCCCCTATGTTCCCCTAAGCACCCGGGCTCCATTCAGACAAGGTCTTCCGTGCCATCGTGGCAGGTAGCGCCTCCCACAGGGCTCCCACGGAGGAAGAAGGTGGCAACGTGTGAACACTAAAGGGAAGAAGCTGGGCCACATCTGCACTGACAAGGCAACAACCGCTACATTCACGGAACGTACAACAATTGTTCCCACCCATCCTCGGGATGCTCGTTTCTCTCCAGCATCTGTTCGTTTCTCCGACCGACAGCACTTCGGAGCAGTTACAGTCTCCATGCTCTGATGAATAGAACATATTTTACTGGCATTATCAGCTCCACTGGCAGGAGTCTTCCGTGCGCTGCGCAACCACAGGAAGTCCTTACTGTTGCACGTGATCCTGGTCCAGCTCAGGTCATGCCTGATTCTGAAGAGGATGAGCCAGGCCCCTCTGGGTACCCTGGGCCACGGGGGCTGTCAGAGGATGCTGAGCCCGAGAGAGAGCTAGCGGCTCTAAGCAAAGCTGCCCTTTTGCAATTGACTGACTGTGTCAATGCCCAATAGTGGCCCAAGCGATGCTACACCTGTTTTGAGATTGTTTGCAAGGTGCTGCGATTGGTGTTTTCTTGGCTTTCTTTTGCCACAGTTGTGTTCTTGTTGCTGCTGTTATCTCTTTTATTCATTAAACTTGAAACTCAGCCTCACAAATACCATTGACTGGCGTTAATAGCTGATACAGGTGCCTGCCAGCATCCTGGTATCAACCAAGTAAATATTATTAGCTCATTTATTCATTAAACATGAAACTCAGTCAACTAAACATTTAAAAGTGTCAATAATGATGATGATGACGACGACGACAACAACAACAACAATAATAATAATAATGGCAAAGTACTGGTGGGATCATAAGCCCGAAAAAGTGGTCAAAAATGAGCAAGCAAAACTACTGTGAGTTTTGAAACATAATACACCAGACATCATGATTGTGTAGAAAAAGAAAGTATGGATCATTGACATCGCAATCCCAAGAGACAGCAGAATTGAGAAGCAGCTAGAGAAATTTGCAAAATATGAAGATCTGAACATCGAGCTGCAACGACTCTGGCATAAGCCCGTGAAAGTGGTCCCAGTGGTCCTTGGCACGTTGGGTGTAGTGCCAAAGCATCTCAGTGGACATTTGAAAACCATCGGAATTGACAAAATCTCCATCTGTCAATTGCAAAAGGCCACTTTACTGGGATCGGCAGACATAATTCACTGCTACATCACACAGTCCTAGGTGCTTGGGAAGCGCCCGACTGGTGATGAAATACGTAGTGCTCTCATTTGCTGTGTTGTATTGTTAATAATAATAATAATAATAATAATAATAATAATAATAATAATAATAATAATAATAATATATCATCACCATCACACTCACCCAGATGCTCATATTGGATATGGCATTTTTATCCACCTATTGCGGAGTCCTGTTACTATTATTTCACATTTTGGGTATACTGTAGTAACTTTGATTTACTACACTGCTACAGACAGTATGTTTTGCTGGCACCCGTTTAGTGTCACATGATTGAAGGGTCCTAAAACCACTTTCAATAAATAAAACAATGCATTTAGGTGGAAGACAGGCAGACAAAGAATGCAGGATGGTGGAAGGAATCTTCCTTTCCCCAAGGAGCTGCTAGACAAAACAGTTGCCTTCCTTTTTTAAAAACAAAAACAACACAACACTACTTCAAATGAGCCGGGATAAAGATTTAAAGTGCGTCTGCAAATGGAAAATGGAATTTAAAAGAGAGGGAGGGAGGAGACAGAGAAAGAGAGAGGGAGGGAGAGACATTGAGAGGAAGAGAGGCAGAGACAGGGAGGGAGGGAGAGAGATCGAGAGGAAAAGAGAGAGAGCCGAAGAGAGAGAAAGAAAAAGAGATTGAGGGGAAAAGAGACTGAGAGAGGGAGAAAAAAGATTGAGAGAGAGAAATAGATTGGGTAAGAGAGAGATTGAATGAGAAAGAAAAACATTGAGAAAAAGAGAGCGGAGAGATTGAGAGGAAGAGACAGGGAGCGAGAGAGGGAGAGAGAAAGAGATTGAGAGAGAGAGAGAGAGAAAGAAAAAGAGAAATAGAAGAGACTGAGAGGAAAAGAGACTGAGAAGAGAGGGGGAGAGAGAGGAAAAAAGATTGAGAGAGAAATAGATTGAGAAAGAGAGAGACTGAGAGAGAGAGAAAAAGATTGAGAAGATTGAGAGGAAGAGACCGAGAGGGAAGGAGAGAGAGAGAGGAAAAAAGACTGAGTTGAAGAGAGAGAAATAAAAAGAGAAAGAGAAGAAATGAGACTGAGAGGAAAAGAGACTGAGAGAGAGAGAGAGAAAGAGAGGGAGGAAAAAAGATTGAGAGAGAGAAATAGATTGAGAAAGAGAGAGACTGAAAGAGAGAGAAAAAGATTGAGATGATTGAGAGGAAGAGACCGAGAGGGAAGGAGAGAGAGAGAGGAAAAAAGACTGAGTTGAAGAGAGAGAAATAAAAAGAGAAAGAGAAGAAATGAGACTGAGAGGAAAAGAGACTGAGAGAGAGAGAGAGAAAGAGAGGGAGGAAAAAAGATTGAGAGAGAGAAATAGATTGAGAAAGAGAGAGACTGAAAGAGAGAGAAAAAGATTGAGATGATTGAGAGGAAGAGACCGAGAGGGAAGGAGAGAGAGAGAGGAAAAGAGACTGAGTGGAAGAGAGAAATAAAAAAAGAGAAGAAATGAGACTGAGAGGAAAAGAGACTGAGAGAGAGGGAGAGAGAGAAAGAGAGGGAGGAAAAAAGATTGAGAGAGAAATAGATTGAGTAAGAGAGAGACTGAAAGAGAAGAAAAGAGAGAGAGAGGAAAAGAGAGAGAGAGAGAGAGATTAATAGGAAAAGAGAGAGAAGCCTGCGCTGCAGGGCTGCCAGTTGCTAAGAATGTGGCTCACGTCCCTCTTCTCTAGTTTATGAGCTATGAGCCTGCAGCTTGCGTTTGATGTGCAGGTAATACGATGCGGTATTGTCTGCCGGCCGCTGTGAGAAAACGGTTGCAATCACAGGGCTGCCTGCACGAGAAACTACACTTTTGATCCTGCCGGGAGTTCATTTTGACTCACTCAGCCAGGCAAGCCGACGACCCCTAAACACTCTTCTTTGTAACCAACCCCACAGAACTGTTCACACAACAAAAGGCATCTGCGTTTGTGCAGATGATCCCAGACTTCTAGATATAAATACTGGGGTCCTCTCTGTCTCTTTCTCTCCCTCTCTCCCCCTCCCTCTCTCTCCCTCTCTCTCTCCCCCCTCTCTCTCCCTCTTTCTTTCCCCCCCTCTCTCTCCATCCCTCTCTCCATCCCTCTCTCCCTCCCTCTCCCTCTCTCCCTTCCTCTCTCTTTCCCCCCTCTCTCCCTCTCTCCCTCCTCTTTCTCTCCCTCTCTTTCACCCCCCTCTCTCTCTCCATCCCTCTCTCCCTCCCTCTCTCTCCCTTCCTCTCTCTCTCTCCCTTCCTCTCTCTCTCCCCCTCTCTCTCCCTCTCTCCCCCTCCCTCTCTCCCTCCCTCTCTCCCTCTCTCCCTCCCTCCCTCCCTCTCTCCCCCCTCTCTCTCTCCCTCTCTTTGCCCCCCCTCTCTCCCTCCCTCTCTCCCTCTCCTTCTCTCCATCCCTCTCTCCATCCCTCTCTCTCCCCCCCCCCTCTTTCTCTCTCTCTCACACACACACACATATATATTCTGTCGGATCACCCTGGTATTTTGAAGGAGCGTCACAGCTCCTTTTTGCCTCTCGGCCCAACCCAGGGCCATTTCAAGGCAGTTCATTTATTCATAGCCGACAAACTATATTCTGTATATATCACCTGTTCTGGCCTCATCAGAAGGGTATGGCTAGCTGATGAGGCCAGAACAAGGATGAAAGAGTGCTATCTCCCTTAATTTTAAAAATTCAGCAAAAACATGTGATACATACAGAATACTGTATAGTTTGTCGGCTATGAATAAATTAACTGCCTTGAAATGGCCCTGGGTTGGGCCTAGAGGCAAAAAGGAGCCGTGACGTTCCTTCAATATACCAGGGTGATCCAACAGAAAAAACATATAGCCCCTCCCTGGTACAAAGCTGAAGGGATCAGAACCTGTGGCCTAGAGGTTAATACAAGGCAGGAGCTACAGGATCAAATCCCAGTAAGGGTATGGCTAGCTGATGAGGCCAGAACAAGGCTGAAATAGGGCCATCCTAGTCTCCCTTAATTTTAAAAATTCAGCATAAACAAACCTGTTTCGACTAGAGGTGGTATTCAACCGGTTCGGGCAAACCAGTAACGGCCATTTTGAGCATTTCAGAGAACCAGCAAATTATTATTATTATTATTATTATTATTATTATTATTATTATTATTTATTAGATTTGTATGCCGCCCCTCTCCGAAGACTCCTCTGGTTGGCCCCGATCTCCCAAACCCACCGTTCCCTGTCCTATATTCCTCCCTTTTTTTACCTCAGCTGATTCGCTTGGTAGAGCAGACTGCCGCGCCTCAGCTGAGGTAAACAACAGCTTTACTCACCAGCACCAACAACGAGAGCGGCGAAAATGAAAGTCAACGGAAGGTTCTAAATTTAGGCAAGGAAAACAATATGTACAGTTACAGTACATGTGGCACCTGGCTCGACAGTAGTAACTGTGAGAGGGATCTTGGAGTCCTAGTGGACGACCATTTAAATAGGAGCCAGCCGTGTACAGCAGCTACCAAAAAACCCAATACAGTTCTAGGCTGCATTAACAGAGGGATAGAATCAAGATCACGTGAAGGGTTAATACCACTTTATAAGGCTTTGGTAAGGCTACACTTAGAATACGGCATTCAGTTTTGGTTGCCACGATGCAAAGAGGATGTGGAGACTCTAGAAAGAGTGCAGAGAAGAGCGACAAAGAGGATTACGGGACCGGAGGCTAAAACATATGAAGAATGGTTGCAGGAACTGGGCATGGCTAGTTTAATGAAAAGAAGGACCAGGGGAGACATGATAGCAGTCTTCCAATATCTCAGGGGTTGCCACAAAGAACAGGGAGTCAAGCTATTCTCCAAAGCATCTGAGGGTAGAACAAGAAGCAATGGGTGGAAACTAAACAAGGAGAGAAGCAACTTAGAACTAAGGAAAATTTTCCTGACATTTAGAACAATTAACCAGTGGAACAGGTTGCCTCCAGAAGTTGTGAATGCTCCAACACGGGAGGTTTTTAAGAAGATCTTGGATAAGCATCTGTCTAGTGTAAGGTCTCCTGCCTAAGCAGGGGGTTGGACTAGAAGACCTCCAAAATCCCTTCCAACTCTGTTTGGAGTCTTTGAGTGCTGTCATTTATTTATTTATTGGATTTGTATGCCGCCCCTCTCCGTAGACTAGGGGTGGCTAACAACAGTAACAAAAAAACAGCATATAAATCCAATACTAAAACAAGTAAAAAAACCCTTATTGTAAAACCAAACATCCATACATACAAACATACCATGCATGAATTGTAAAGACCTAGGGGGAAAGAATATCTCAGTTCCCCCATGCCTGACGGCAGAGGTGGGTTTTAAGGAGCTTACGAAAGGCAAGGAGGGTGGGGGCAATTCTAATCTCCGGGGGAAGTTGGTTCCAAAGGGCCGGGGCCACCACAGAGAAGGCTTTTCCCTTGGGCCCCGCCAAACGGCATTGTTTTGTTGACGGGACCCGGAGGAGGCCCACTTTGTGGGACTTAACCGGTTGCTGGAATTCGTGCAGCAGAAGGCGGTCTTGTCATGCTTTCAAGCTGCGCATCTCAGCCAAGTGCATATGCCAAGCACATGTCCAGAAGGTCCTGAGCATGTACGGGTGAGGATGCGCGCTCACATTTTTTTGGCACTGCTGGGCGAATCAGCATGTGACTCCCACCCCATCTCCGACTCAAAAGTCAATCTCCATCCTAGTCCTTGAGCTAGCTTTTGAAAAGGTGTCGTTGTGTTGATAAAGAGCTTCAGGGGTTTTGGGGGGGTTTTCTATACCTTACAAAGAAAATCTATACAAAATGTTTTTCCGTTGGCACTACGTCCCAGCAAGATTAGCTAAAATTCATACTAATACAAGTAACAAATGCTGGAAATGCAAAAAAGAGGTAGGAACCTATTATCACATGTGGTGGCTATGCCCAGAAAAGCAAGGAAATTTTGGAACCAAATTCAGATCTGGATGGAAGAAATATTAGGTTATAAATTAGAGGGGAAACCTGAAATGTATTTACTAGGAATAATTAGAGGACAACCCAGTAAAGAAAATTATTGTCTAATAATCCATATATTAACTGCAGCAAGATTGGCATCTGCGCAAATCTGGAAGCAAGAAAAGACGCCAAATGAAGAGATGGTAATTTAAAAAATATTAGACTGCGCCAAATTAAGCAAATTAACTTACGAAATGCAAAATCAACAAAATAAACACTACTACAGAGTATGGGAAAAATTGTACAACTGGATCGAGAGAGAAAAGAGAAACTAGCAGTAAAAGATTATTATGGGATTGTAAAAAAATCAACTTGTGTTTTATGCATATAGGGAAATGTAAATGTTAAATGTTAAAAAAAAAAGAAGAGCTTAAGGGTTCTATTTCAGGACACACAAGGTATAAAACTCTCGCAATTCCACACATGCAAACAAATGGGAGAGCGGTGAAAATGAAACAAGGGGTTGACATTTTGTTGAGAGGACTGACCTGGTCTGGACGAACGCATGGGGTTACACATCGCCGGCTCCATCCCCAAATCTTGGAACAATATAGAGGTCCTGTAACAGCCGAAAACACAACCCATCGGATGATTAGTGACATGTGAAAAACACAACAAGGCTAAGCAAGGAGTCCTGAGGAATAATTTAAGGCAATGTTTCTCAACCTTGAAGATGTGTTGAACTTCAACTTCCAGAATGCCGGCTGGGGAATTCTGGGAGTTGAAGTCCACGCATCTTCAATTGGCCAAGGTTTCAGTAACGTTGATCCAAGGATTAGAAAGAACAGGACCAAAACCAGGCTCCCTGCCACAACTCTGAATTAAAAAACAATCCGTGGCTCCATTCCTTGAGAAAGTAACCAAGGAGAGAAGCAACTTGGAACTAAAAAAGAGCCGGGGTGGCGCAGTGGGTACAGTGCTGTACTGTAGGCCACTGAAGCTGACTGTAGATCTGAAGATCAGCGGTTCAAATCTCACCACCGGCTCAAGGTTGACTCAGCCTTTCATCCTTCCGAGGTGGGTAAAATGAGAACCCGGATTGTGGGGGCAATTTGCTGGCTCTGTTAAAAAGTGCTATTGCTAACATGTTGTAAGCCGCCCTGAGTCTAAGGAGAAGGGCGGCATAAAAATTGAATGAATGAATGAATGAATGAATGAATAAAGAAAGAAAGAAAGAAAGAAAGAAAGAAAAATTTCTTAACACTGAGGACAATTAACCAGTGGAACAGCTTGCCACCAGAGGTTGTGGGTGCTGCAATCACTGGAGGTTTTTAAACAGAGACTGAACAGTCATCTATCTGAAATGGTCTAGGGCAGTGATGGCAAACCTATGGCACGGGTGCCACAGGTGGCACATGGAGCCGTATCTGCTGGCACGCGAGCTATTGTCCTAGCTCAGCTCCAACATGCATGTGTGTGCCAGCCAGCTGATTTTTGGCTCTCACAGAGGCTCTGGGAGGGTGTTTTTAGCTTCCAAAGAGCCTCTGGGGACGATGGGGGGGCATTTTTACCCTCTCCGGCTCCAGGGAAGCCTTTGGAGCCTGGGGAGGGTGAAACACGAGCCTACTGGGCCCACTAGAAGTTGGGAAAAAGGCCCTTTCCTGCCTCCAGAGGCAGAGGAAGCTGTTTTCACCCTCCCCAGGCATTGAATTATGGATGTGGGCACTCGGGCATGCGCAAAAGCGTGCGTACATACACTTTTGGCACCCGAGGGAAAAAAGGTTCACCATCACTGCCATAGTATTTAGCATCCAAAGGTCCTTGTTTAGAAATATCAGGGTTCTAGACCTTATGGTTGCAAGAGAGCCAAAAGGCTCTGTAAACGGCCCCAGCTGCCCCGTCGCATCTTACCCATCGTACGCATCAATCCGGACGCAGCGACTTCCGTTCCAAGTCCACGCACAGTAAGGATCCTTGGCGAGAATGCAGTCGGAACACGTCTTGTACTTGCTGCAATTGGCCACGGGGACCTGAATGACTTGTGTGTTGGAGCCGATAAAGAGGGCTCTCTGAGAACGGAAAAGAAGAATTACAGGTCATCGTTGCTTAACGACTGATCCCTTAAGGACCGCTCAAAGTTATAACAGACTTCCTTCAAAGATACTTGGGACTTGATTCAGAGTTCTGATGGCTGCCCCCATCACCACAGTCAACCATCCCAATTTGGTCAATTAGGAAGGAAAGACTTCTGGCCCATGTTACCAACAGAAAAAACATATAGCCCCTCCCTGGTACAAAGCTGAAGGGATCAGATCCTGTGGCCTAGAGGTTAATACAAGGCAGAAGCTACAGGATCAAACCCCAGTAAGGGTATGGCTAGCTGATGAGGCCAGAACAAGGCCGAAACAGGGCTATCCTAGTCTCCCTTAATTTTAAAAATTCAGCATAAACAAACCTGTTTCGACTAGAGGTGGTATTCAACTTCTGGCCCATGTTACCTTATTTTTGGTGTATAAGACGCACCCTTTTCCTCCCTAAAAGAGACTGATAATTTGGGTGTATCTTCTACTCTGAATATAGCTTTTTTTCCAGTCCTAACTAGCTGATAACGATCTTCCCAGCTCTTACCTTGCAGGCTCTTTCATTGTTACTCTTTGCAAGGAATGTTTTCCAAACCCTGTCTTTTTAGGGTGCTTTTTCCCCATTGCTTTACTTGCTCCAAATGTTTCTTTCCAGGCCTAACCAGGTGCTAACAATGTTCCCAGCTCTTACCCACTTGCAAGCTCTTTCATTGTTACTCTCTGCAAAGAAGAATGTTTCCCAAGCCCTAAGTCTTTGCAGGGTTTTTTCCATTGCTCTACTCGCTCCGACCATTTCTTTCCAGGTGCTAATGATGTTCCCAGCTCTTAATGGCTTGCAAGTTCTTTTACTGTTACTCTCTCAGAATAAAATTTTTGGGAAGCCCTTAACCAGGGTATAAAATAACGTGCTGAAGCTGACCAGACTAAGGACGCTAGCCAGATGAATACCTGGTAAGCAGATTCTTTTCCCTATTTTCCTCCCCAAAAACTTAGGTGCATCTTATACTCCAGTGCGTCTTATACTCTGAAAATACGGTAAGTCAAAAACACCGTACACTTTACTAAAACCAAAGTAGCTGCAGGAGAAGCAAAGCCGGATCTGAGATTTTCACACACAAAAGATTAACGGGTTAACTGTCAATGTTCAATCATGACATCATCACAGTCTGGGTTGTCGGCAGCCAGCTCAGCACCCCACAGTCAGAGTGACCATGAGTTATGACAGCCTCCCCCAACAAACAAACATTTACTCCTGGTTTCTGGGAAAAACCCAGCCATTGCGGGCAATAGGGTCACTTAACAGCTAGAACATTTGCTTAACAACTGCCACAAAAACGATGTCATAAAAATAGGTCATTCCTATGATCACCTGCTATGCCACCAGCATGATATGTGATAGTAATTCTAGGCTCAGTTGTGGTTGTTAAGTAAACAACATGAAATTGTGGTTGTTAGCAGAGTTAGATTTTTCCCATCTAGATCCATTCTAATACTTAGGAGGCCTGGGGGAAAAAATTCACCCTCCGCTTTCTGAAAGCTGGGTGGGAAAGTCCTATGTGCCAGACAGACTATGGCAAAGGCCTTCAGCCAAACACGGAACCCTGCTTCTGTTTGTTCAGTCAACTAAGTTTCTAGCCCTGATGCTTGCAGAAGGCAGGCAACTTCTGAGAAAACCTCTGACATCAGAAAGGCAGGGAAGAGTTGCTGGCTTCCGCCACTATCGATACACGCCATGTGCCGCTCCGCATTTCCGGTGGGCACGTGCATATACCACATCGGGAACCAAGGTCACACCAATAAGTGGCTGAGAAGAGGAGGAGCGAAGTAACCAGGCAACCTGCTAACATCACTATTGGACAATAGGACCAATGACGTTTTAATCAGGTGAAAACTGCGGGAACTTTCAGAGTCGGGTTCCACCAGTTGTGCCAATGTGATGTGTCCAATAAATTGTCCTTTGAGGAATCTACCTGCCTCAAAGTTCTGCTTTCAGTGGGTGTGTTACTGGAACGCCGACGCCCAGACAGTGCCTTAGCCTGTTGGGCGACCCAAACCATCACATTAAACCAGTTGATTCACTTGGGTGCAGCCGTGTGAGGGGGAGCCCAGCCATTTGGCTAAGCCACCTTGGCCTCAAGCACGGCATATTCTGCGAATCTGGGTTCCCTGCTATGCGGCACTTTCCCAGTTCCTGACAAGCGGCTTTCTCCTCTTCCTCAATGGCTTCTCCTTCACCAGATCTTTATCACTGGCAGGCGCCTTTGCATACAATTATCAGATGGAAGATAGTGGCTTTAAGCTGCCGCATTTACTGTATTTTTGGGAGTATAAGACATACCTTTTTCCTCCCTAAAAGAGGCTGGTAATTTGGGTGTATTTTCTACTCTGAATGTAGTTCTTTTTTCCAGCCCGAACGATCTTCCCAGCTCTTACCTTGCAGGCTCTTTCATTGTTTCTCTCTGCAAAGAATGTTTTCCAAGCCCTAAGTCTTTGCAGACTTCGATCTAACTTGCTCCGAATAAGCTTCTTTCCAGCCCTAACCAGGTGCTAACGATGTTTCCAGCTCTTACCAGCTTGCCAGTTCTTTCATTGTTACTCTCTGCAAATAATGTTTTCCAAACCACAAGTCTCTGCAGGTTTTTTTCCCCATTGCTCTAACTTGCTCTGAATAAGTTTCCTTTCAGCCCTAACCAGGTGCTAACAATGTTCCCAGCTCTTACCTGCTTGCCAGCTCTTTCACTGTTTCTCTCTGCAAAGAATGTTTTCCAAGCCCTAAGTCTTTGCAGGGTTTTTTCATTGCTCTAACTTGCTCTGAATAAGCTTCTTACCAGCCCTAACCAGGTGCTAACAATGTTCCCAGCTCTTACCTGCTTGCCAGGTCTTTCATTGTTTCTCTCTGTGAAGAATGTTTTTCAAGCCCTAGGTCTTTGCAGACTTCACTCTAACTTGCTCTGAATAAGCTTCTTACCAGCCCTAACCAGGTGCTAACGATGTTCCCAGCTCTTACCTGCTTGCCAGCTCTTTCACTGTTTCTCTCTGCAAAGAATGTTTTCCAAGCCCTAAGTCTTTGCAGGGTTTTTTCATTGCTCTAACTTGCTCTGAATAAGCTTCTTACCAGCCCTAACCAGGTGCTAACAATGTTCCCAGCTCTTACCTGCTTGCCAGGTCTTTCATTGTTTCTCTCTGTGAAGAATGTTTTTCAAGCCCTAGGTCTTTGCAGACTTCACTCTAACTTGCTCTGAATAAGCTTCTTACCAGCCCTAACCAGGTGCTAACGATGTTCCCAGCTCTTACCAGCTTGCCAGCTCTTTCACTGTTACTCTCTGAAAAGAATGTTTTCCAAGCCACAAGTCTTTGCAGGGACCTTTTCATTGCTCTAGCTGCTCCAAATGTTCCTTTCCAGGAGCTAATGATGTTCCCAGCTCTTACTGGCTTGCAAGCTCTTTCATTGTGACTCTGTCTGAATAAGGTTTTTATTAAAGCCCTAACGAGGGGATAAAATAAAAAAGGTGACCAGTCTAAGGATGCTAGCCAGATGTATTGATTCTTTTCCCTACTTTCCTCCCCAAAAACCAAGGTGCGTCTTATACTCCAGTGCGTGTTATACTCCGAAAAATACGGTATCCTGAGTTGGGTTGGCAAGGTTGTGGTGAGGACAACCGTGGGAGGAAGCATCAGTACTATCTGAAAGGTGAACTTTATCTTAGATACCAATTTTCCCTAGGAATCTAAGCAGAGACCCACCATAACCCCTCAGGGATGAGTCTGAAGGCGTCGTCACACAAATGCAGCCATTGTGTTTCCACTTCCTGATGTCTGCTACAATAAAAGTCATGGTATAGGTGCCATGCAGTAGGGAAATCTTCCCTACTAGTTCGGAAGCATGTGCTTTTGCGACCTCTGCGCATGCGCAGAAGACTACAGAGGATTAAAAAAAAAGAAAATGGTGAGGTCCGCCATCACTACCAGTTCTCCGAACCACCCAGGAGGGAATTGTTTTTAATAGGAAAGTGAACTACAAGAACAAGGTTAGTTGGGGAGAAGATCAGAAGCAAACTGAGAAAATATTATTTGACTGAAAGAGTAGTAGATGCTTGGAACAAACCTCCAGTAGACATGGTTAGTAAATCCATAGTAACTGAATGTAAACATGCCTGGGATAAACATATATCCATCCTAAGGTAAAATACAGGAAATAGTATAAGGACAGACTGGATGGACCAGGAGGTCTTTTCCTGCCGTCAATCTTCTATGTTTCTAAATCAGCTGTCCAGCAGCCACAGCTGCTGTCAGATATGGCTCCATGTGGCACTTGTGGCAGGCATGCTGTTAGTTCACCATCACGGCACTAAGACTTCTAATTCTTGCAACCGTGGCCAGAGGCTAAGAATTCTGGAAGCTTTAGACTTCATCTCTGGACCTTATCTTACCTTTGGTACTGATAGCACCAGGCTCTTGATGGGTTGGGCTTCCTCAAAAACTTGCAGTTCTTCTATGAGATGGACACCCGAAGGCAAGGCCACCGCTTTGTGCAACCAACCGTTCTCTGCGCAAAAAAAACCCAGAGCAGGAGACAGTTCAATGATTAGTAAGATCCTTCCCTCCTTACAAAGCTCATAGCATGGCGGGAAACACCAGCTTTGCCTACAGAACGTCACTCCCAGCATCTCCAAGAGGGCAGAACAAGTTTATTTGTTTATTATTTATTATTTGGACTTCTATGCCGCCCTCCTCTGTAGACTCAGGGCGGCTCACAACAAGATAAATACAAAAATAAAACATATCAGAAATCCAAAATCTAAAATGAATCTAAAACCCTGATACTTAAAAAAAACCCTGTAACTGGAAAAGGCAGGGAGAAGCCTCCGCGGAGCCTCTCTAGGAATCTGCTGGGAGGAAACAGGTCTGGAAAAGGCAAGGGGAAGCCTCTGTGGGGCCTCTCTAGGAATCTCCTGGGAAGAAACAGATCTGGAAAAGGCAGGGAGAAGCCTCTATGGGTCTCTCTAGGAAACTCCTGGGAGGAAACAGGGCCGGAAAAGGGGGGAGAAGCCTCTGTGGGTCTCTCTAGGAATCTCCTGGGAGGAAACGGGGCCGGAAAAGGGGGGAGAAGCCTCCGTGGGGCCTCTCTAGGAATCTCCTGGGAGGAAACGGGGCCGGAAAAGGGGGGAGAAGCCTCCGTGGGGCCTCTCTAGGAATCTCCTGGGTGGAAATGGGGCCGGAAAAGGCGGGAGAAACCTCGGTGGGGCCTCTCTAGGAATCTCCTGGGAGGAAACGGGGCCGGAAAAGGGGGGAGAAGCCTCCGTGGGGCCTCTCTAGGAATCGCCTTGGAGGAAACGGTGCCGGAAAAGGGGGGAGAACCCTCCATGGGGTCTCTCTAGGAATCTCCTGGGAGGAAACATGGCCAGAAAAGGGGGGAAGAAACAGGGCTTCCACCCTCCCTGTGGTTTCCCCAATCACGCATATTATTTGCTTTTACATTGATTCCTATGAGAAAAAAATTGCTTCTTCTTACAAACTTTTCTACTTAAGAACCTGGTCACGGAACAAATTAAGGAGAAGTACCACTGTACTTTAAATTGTGATCGGAGTCTAATCTGCAGCCAATGCAGCTCACAGAGTGATGATGAGACATGAGCATATCTTGGAAGGCCCAAGACTGCTCGCATGGCTGCAGTCTCCAAACTTCTTCTTTAAGAGTAGCCTCAGGTAGAGGGCATTGCAGTAGTCGAACAACGAGGTGATGAGGGCATGAGTGACTGTGAGAAGAGACTCCCTGTCCAAATAGGGCTGCAACTGGTGCACCAGGTGAACCCATGCAAACGTCTCGTGCAAAGTTCAGGGATGACTACTGGTCATTCCTGGCACCTCAGGGCCAGTTGGACCAGGTTTTGACTTAGCACAAGGGGAAGCAAAAAAACCAGTTGCTGTCCTTAGATCTGACCACTTCCCTGTCTCGACCGATATTTCTTTAAGGCTTTTAATGAAGGGCAGATGCCCTCAGGAAGAGGTGGCCCCATAAACAAGCTGACCCTGCAGAGCTTTAAAGATGAACAACCAGTCCTATGAATTGCACCCAGGAAAAAAAGAGCTGTTGTTGGAGTTACTGCAATTTTTTTACTTCTTTGCTTTGCTGTTCCATTTTTTTTTTTCGTTGTTGTTGCTTTAATCACTTTCTGCTGAACGCATCAAAAGAAGGATTTGTTTATTAAAAAAAAAATCAGCTAAGTGGTTAGAAGAAGCAATTAAACACAGCGGCTGGCTAGCGACTGAAAATACTCCTTGATAAAGAGAGCTTGTGATTTACTCCCTTTGAAATTGCTAATAATAAAAAAAACGGCAGAGGAGGAGAAGAGCTCCCGTCTCCGAAGGCGCATTTCACACTTGGTTGGCAAACAGGAGATGGGGCTTCTTCGTCCCAGCGAAGCCTCCAAATATTTTTTGTCTCCAGTCTCCAATCAATTTTTAACTAGCAGAACTACCTGCCAGAATCCTGGCAAGAGAATGAAAACTACCATATTTTTCGGTGTATAAGACGTCCCTAAAAAAGCTGATAATTTGGGTGCATTCTTATACTTTGAATGTAGCTGTTTTTTCCCAGCCCTAACTAGCTGCTAACGATCTTCCCAGCTCTTACCTTGCAGGCTCTTTCATTGTTTCTCTCTGGGAATAATGTTTTCCAAGCCCTAAGTCTTTGCAGGATTTTTTCATTGCTCTAACTTGCTCCGAATAAGTTTCTTTCCAGGCCTAACCAGGTGCTAATGATGTTCCCTGCTTGCAAGCTCTTTCATTGTTACTCTCTGCAAAGAATGTTTTCCAAGCCAAAAATCTTTGCAGGTTTTTTTTCATTGCTCTAACTTGCTCTGAGTAAGTTTCTTTCCAGCCCTAACCAGGTGCTAATGATGTTCCCAAGCTCTTTCATTGTTACTCGCCACGAATAATGTTTTCCAAGCCATAAGTCTTTGCAATAAGCCATAAGTCTTTCCAAGCCATAAGTCTTTGCAATAAGCCATAAGTCTTTCCAAGCCATAAGTCTTTGCAATAAGTCCCCCATTGGTCTAACTTACTCCAAATGTTTCTTTCCAGGTCTAAACAGGTGCTAACAATGTTCCCAGCTCTTACTGGCTTGCAAGCTCTTTCATTGTTACTCTCTGCAAAGAATGTTTTCCAAGCCCTAAATCTTTGCAAAGTTTTTTCCATTGCTCTACTTGCTCCGACCATTTCTTTCCAGGTGCTAATGATGTTCCCAGCTCTTACTGGCTTGCAAGCTCTTTCATTGTTACTCTCTCTGAATAAATGTTTTTTTTAAGCCAGGGGATAAAATAATGTGCTGAAACTGACCAGACTAAGGACGCTAGCCAGATGAAAACCTGCTAAGCAGATTCTTTTCCCTATTTTCCTCCCCCAAAACTAAGGTGCGTCTTATATTCCAGTGCGTCGTATACTCCAAAAAATACAGTATTTCTCTGATTAACTTTTATGAGCGAGTCAGCAGTTGTTGTTTTTTAAGGGTAAACGGGAAAGCTGTCACTTAAACATTAACGGAAAAAGGTTCCCGTGTGCCCAATGTGCTTTAAAGCACAAAATGACTTTTTGTGTGTGTGCTTTTGAGTTGAGTTTGACTCCTGCTAATCACAGATAATCCTTGATTTTGAACATTTCATTGAGTGACTGTTTGAAAAACACTCCCCAAAGAGGTCCCCAAGTCTTAAAGTGGCCAAGTTTGAAAACCTCTGCATTATGTGGACATAGCTGCAATTTTGACCTCTTTATTACCTGTCCCGATGTACAGCACTTCGTAGGGCTTGCCATCCAAGCCGTGAACTCTTTCCACCACGAGCTGGGTAAAGTTGGCATCCTTTTTGACCAGCAAAGGCTGGTTGCCCTGTGGGGGCACGGCCTTATCCATCAGGGGATGCTTCTTGGCAAAATTCAGGGTGTTATCTGGGAGCTCCAGGGAAGTGGAGAAACTGTTATATCGGTGCCAATCCGTGATACACTGGAACAAAAAAAGACAACGGGCGCAGGATTTAGGTTAAGAGCTTCACGTATAGAAAGCTTAGAACTACGTCGCCTTAAACACGACCTAAGCACAGCCCATAAAATCATCTGCTACAACATCCTTCCTGTCAATGACTACTTCAGCTTCAACCACAACAACACACAAGCACACAACAGATACAAACTCAAAGTAAACCGCTCCAAACTCGACTGCGGGAAATACAACTTCAGTAACTAAGCAGTTGATGCATGGAACTCAGGGGCGGCTCACAACAATAATAACAATACAATATAATACAAATCTAATATTAAAAAGGACAAGTTAAAGACCCATTATTACTAAAAACAATCAATGCTACACAATCACACCACACTCAAATGCTACAAGTCAGAAGGGGGGAGATTAGTCCCCCCCATGCCTGGCAACATAAATGAGTCGTCAACATCTTGCGGAAGGCGAGGAGGGTGGGGGCAGTTCAAATCTCAGGGGGAAGTTGATTCCAGAGGGCCGGGGCTGCCACAGAGAAGGCTCTTCCCCTAGGTCCCGCCAGACGGCACGCGAGCAGATATCTGGCATGCGATATCTGCTGGCACGCGAGCTGTTGCCTTAGCTCAGTTCCAATGATTTTTGGCTCACACAGAGGCTCTGGGAGGGCATTTTTGGCTTCCAGAGAGCCTCCGGGGGGAGGGGGAGGGTGTTTTTACCCTCCCCTGGCTCTAGGGAAGTCTTTGGAGGGAGGGCAAGACACAAGCCTATTGGGTCCACCAGAAGTTGGGAAACAGGCTGTTTCCCATCTCCAGAGGGCCTCTGGGGGGGAACTCTTTTCGCCCTCCCCAGGCATTGAATTATGGGTGTGGGCACTCATACATGCGCAATAGCACCCAAGGAAAAAAAAAGGTTTGCCATCACTGATCTAGGGCCATATTTTTCAGCCATGGCCACTTTAAGATGGACTTCAATTTCCAGAATTCCTCAGCCAGCAATGGGGAGGGGGGTATTTTCTGCCTCAGAGGAGGGACATAGGACTTACAGCGCCCGGACGCGGAATGGGTTCCTGGTCTGAGTAACGAATCCACTTCTGAGCAATTTCACTGTATTCCTTGTAGGGACCTTCGAAGACTTTCTGCACATCCAGGATCTGGTACTGACAAACTGCCGAAACGTCTACGTCTCCCCTGCAGGAAATCAAAGAAGAACCAGGTGGTTGAGGGTTCACGTTTGAGAAGGTTTATTCTCTCTCTCTCTCTCTCTATCTATCTCTACCTACCTACCTACCTACCAACTACCTACCTACCTACCTACCTATCTATCTATCATCTATCTATCTATCTATCCTCTCTGTCTGTCTGATGTATCTATCTATCCTGTCTGTCTGTCTGTCTGATCTCTCTCTCTATATATATATCTATTTATCTATCTATCTCTACCTACCACCTACCTACCTACCTATCTCTACCTACCTATCTATCCTGTCTGTCTGTCTGTCTGATCTCTCTCTTTCTCTCTCTCTCTCTCTCTCTCTCATTTCTATGCCACCCTCTCCAAGGACTCGGGGCAGCTCACAACATATAATAAACAATATACAAGAGCTTGAATCCAATTAATTAATTAAAAACTAAAACCCAAAAGACCATTAAAAAAACAATCATAGAATAGCAAAGAATAGCTTTCCTCCCGTTTTTGGGGGGCAGCCCCTGAGAAACCAGAGCACATCTCAGAGAATGGTGAAAAAAGTCCAGACAGAAGTCCCAACAGTGTGATGCAACCTCTTCCCAGTTTTTACCTGGGATGCCCAGAAAGGATTCCTTCATAGCCTTAACAGAACCCAAGCCCAATTCTTTTTCAGAAGAATCTACCAGTGTCTCCAGCTTCAACCCACCCCCTGGAGCCAACCTTCAATTTTATCAGCACCATTAGAGGCCCCGCCCTCTGAAAACTCACGCCGTTCCTTACCAGCGTGCCTGGAAGACCCCGAAAAAGCTGGTCTCACGCCAATGGTCGCCGATCAGCGTGTAGGTCCCTTGGATTCGGTTGAAGTGCAGCTGCTGCTCTGGAATCGAACACAGCAGCCGAGCTTTCAAAAATGTCGTCCACCTCTTCTGCAAAGTACGGGCACCGCCGACATCGCCCTGCAGTGACCGAAGAAAAGAAGGGCCTTTAATCTCCCCCCTATGTCCGACTGGCGTTGAGATGCTATTTTCTCACCCTTCCTTGAGCTCCCAAACAGGAGCGCCTAACTGCAATTCCCATGCCAACCTCTAGAGCAGTGTTTCCCAACCTTGGCAACTTGAAGATATCTGGACTTCAACTCCCAGAATTCCCCAGCCAGCATTCGCTGGCTGGGGAATTCTGGGAGTTGAAGTCCAAATACCGTATTTCCCCGAAAGTAAGACAGTGTCTTACTTTCTTTTTATACCCAAAAGCCCCACTATGTCTTACTTTCGGGGTATGTCTTATATTGGAAAAAAATTGTCAAATTTTTTGTTTTAACCATAAAATTAACATTTAGACACAGTGACGTATGGAGGGGGGGCGGCGCGGAAGTGGGCAGGAGGCGGCGCTCATTAAGATCAGAGGGAGGTGGCAGACGCGGCGACGTATGGAGAGGGGGACGGCGCAGGCAGCGTTCATTTGGATCAGACGGAGGCGGCAGACGCGGTGACGTATGGAGGGGGGGCGGCACGGAAGTGGGCAGGAGGCGGCGCTCATTTGGATCAGACGGAGGCGGCAGACGCGGTGACGTATGGAGGGGGGCGGCACGGAAGTGGGCAGGAGGCGGCGCTCATTAAGATCAGAGGGAAGTGGCAGACGCGGCGACGTATGGAGAGGGGGACGGTGCGGACATGGGCAGGAGGCGGCGCGCAGCTAGATGAGAGGGAGGCGGCAATACCCCCGTGTTTCCCCGAAAGTAAGACATATGTCTTACTTTTGGGGTATGGCTTATGTTAGCCGACCCCCCTGAAACCCCCGATACGTCTTACAATCAGGGGTGTCTTACTATCAGGGAAACAGGGTATCTTCAAGTTGCCAAGGTTGGGAAACACTGCTCTAGGGAGACCCCAGAAAGAGAAGCACCATCACCTACCTTGCAGATCCGAGCCACTCGGGCTACCACCTGGTCAATGTCACAATCGTATTCCACCGCTCGCTCACTGAAGAAGAAGTAAACTTTGTCATCATCTCCGATATCGCTGCCTTTGCTCTCCTGGACAAATGCTGAGCCCACAAAGTGGGGTTCTGCAGAGAGAAAGAGGGTCGAGATAAATCCCGTATTTCTCCCCTCCAAATAAGACCCAGCTCCAAAATAAGCCCTAACACACACACACACACACACACACACACACACTTCCCAAAATAAAGTTAAGTCCATCAGCCAAACAAAGGCATTTAGCATTTCCCCAAAATAAGAGCTAACTGTTCTGTCCCAGGTAAGAACATAGCAAAACACACAGTTGGTTCTAACTTATTTTAATCGACAACCGACTACTAATAACTGTCTTAGTAGAGGTCACACACACAAACACACACAGTCTGCATTGGTTGCTGATCAGTTTCCGGTCACAATTCAAAGTGTTGATTATGACCTATAAAGCCCTTCATGGCTTCGGACCAGAATATCTCAGGGACCATCTTCTGCTACACGAATCCCAGCGACCAGTTAGGTCCCGCAGAGTGGGTCTTCTCCGGGTCCCATCAACTAAACAATGTCACTTGGCGGGACCCAGGGGAAGAGCCTTCTCTGTGGCGGTCCCAGCCCTCTGGAACCAACTCCCCCCAGAGATTAGAATTGCCCCCAACCTCCTTGCCTTTCGTAAGCTTCTTAAAACCCACCTCTGCCACCAGGCATGGGGGAATTGAGATCCTCTTTCCCCCTAGGCCTTTACAATTTTATGCATGGTATGTCTGTATGTATGTTTGGTTTTTTATATCAAGGGGTTTTTAATCGTTTTTAGTATTGGATTATTATTGTACACTGTCTTATTATTGCTGTTAGCCGCCCTGAGTCTCCGGAGAGGGGCGGCATACAAATCCAATAAGTAAATAAATAAATAAAATCGGTGGTAAGTCACGTTTTTTTCTTTAGCGCCGTTGTTAACTTTCAACGGTCATTCAATGAATTGTTTAAGTCAAGGACTACCTGAATGTGAAGTTTATTTATTTATTTGTTTGTTTATTTATTTGATTGGTAGGCCGTCTTTCTCCTTGCGGACTTAAGGCGGCTTACAAAGATAAAAATATAAAACAGAGATAAAATAGTATGAACAGTTAAAAAGTTGAGAAAAATAAAAAAAACAATATAAAAACAATCACCCCTCATTCACGCTATTGGCTGGAGAAAAAACGATTGCTCTTAACACCTTTCGGAAGGCGAGGAGGGTGGGGGCAGTACAACTCTCTGGGGAAAGTTGGTTCCAAAGGACCGGGGCCGCAACAGAGAAGGCTCTTCCCCACAGACCTGCCAGGTGGCATTGTTTGGCCGACGGGACCGATTCTGTGTGACCTAACTGGTCGCTGGGACATGTGAGGCAGAAGACAGTCCCGTAAATAATCTGTTCCAATGCCATGTAGGGCTGGTAAGTTTTACAGAAGCGTTTTAGTAAAAGACAACTGTAAACATCCACAGATAATTCAGCGTTTAGAAGCCACTCAATCATGAACTGTGAGTAACGGCAGGTCTTCAACCTCGGAGTGTTTGGGGACTATAAATCCATCTTCCAAATGCGGAGGGACTAATCTCCTGGCCCTAAGAAACATCAAACATCCTCTGATCCGTGTCTGTAGTATAATCCAGTGTAAAAAATCTTCCTACTCTGTGTAAGATCTCTCCCTTCTCCAGAGTTAAAGGAGTATGAAATCTCCTGGTCAGATGGGGTACTTAAATCATCTTAAGATCATGTCCGGGGCTCACGTGCACACGACACTCCTGGGAAGGGCTGTCCAAGGCTCATTTTATTCCAGAAAATCCAATCAGTTACTAAACTCTCCTCTCTCCGAAGATACCAGGTTCACACACACCCCAGAATGTTCTCTACCAGCCCACAGTGGGCCCGCTTCCAAAGCAAACCCTGGATTGAAGCCATTCACGCACACACACAGAGTATTTATTTTCTAAAAATGCCAGTGAGGTTTGCACGGAACGAGAGGCAGGGAATTAGATGGTGCTGCCAGAGACTGGCGCACGGCTTGATGAAATGTCATGAGCTGGGTGGCATTAAAAAAAATAAAAATTGAATGTATAATAAAAATGTCAGCTTCTCACTGATTTGCTTTCAGTTAATTATGAGAAAATTAAAAGTAATTTAGCGCAAAGGCGGCCTACACCTCTGTCCAGATGAAAGAGATGACATCGTAGATTCGGCGTGAAGCCTCTGCCCGACACCATGGATGGCCACATCGCTCCAGGAGGGATCTGATCAGCGAAGCCTTGCCATTTTCGGCGCCACCAGTATGCCCTCCGAGGCCTTTGCGGGTGCGCATGTATTCAAGCAATTGTTCCTCGGGATCTTTGAATCTGCACTTAGCCAGGACGGATCGGAGGCGAGTAACGAAATCGTTGGTTGACTTGCCCTCAGATTGGCGCATTTGTGCAAATTGGTGGCGGTGGACTCGAACAGGAGTTGTCGGCTGAAAGTGAGCGGCAAGCTTGGCTTGGAGTGTTGACCAGGCGATGGTTTCTAAAGTATCTGGGTCGATGAGAGTGGAGGCTAAGCTGTAAATTGCTGGTCCGCAATAGCTTAGGGAAATAGCCCGTTTCCTGTCGTCATCTGCATCTTGTAGGTTGCTTGCTTGTAGAAAGATTCTAAATTTGGACATGTATGATGTCCAGGATTCCGAGTCTGAATTGAAGAAAGGTGGCGGTGGAGCCATGACCGAACTCATGGTTGCTTAGCGGGAGTTCGACCTCCTCGTCGCCACTGTTAAATCACTGCACCGGAGACTTCTGTTGATCCATAACACGTTTATCCAATAAAACACAACGAGCAAGCGTTCTCCTGAAAGGCAACTCCCAACAAGGGCAACGGCTAACCCGTTGCCCTATTTATACCTTTCTTAAACGCGGGCGTTTTCTAACTGACAACCGTTTAACTTTGGCGGCAACTTACATTTAGCCGCGTCTTAACCAATCAGTGAATTTCTTCAATTATTTAAACAAACACAACAGTATCAGTCCAAGATTTGGCTTTTGTACATGCGCAGGATTTCACTTGCTGCACATGCCCAGAAGCCAAATCTCATGTAAGCGCATGCAGGCGCGCATCAGGGGTGCACAGGTGCATGCACATCCTGAAAAATCGCTACCGGGACATAGCACCTTACCGTTCCGGTAGCAGGCCATCACTAGATCCGATGGTGTAAGACAACTTCCTGTGCAGCCTAATTTCTAATACAGATGTCAAATTGACAACAATTCCACCATGTAATTACCTGCAGTTACCAACAGATGGTGCTAAAGAAAGAGATCCAGAAAGCGCAAACTCTTTGTTGCCAGCTAGTGGCTATTGAGTGTTCTGCCACAATCTTGATCTTAGAAGCTCAGCTAAATTCCACATTCTCAGCACATGAAAGCCACCATATTCTGAATGAACATCACAGCCTGCGTCCCACAACATGTTACGACAGTTAGATTCCCACCATATATTGACCAGACCCTGATCATATTCATCTAAATGCAACCTAGCGTCCTATGCAAATCTAGTTATTCCAAGACAAGTACAGCCATGCAAAATATATAAAGCAGTGTGCCCATCCAATATACAGCACATGCATATGGATCCTCCTACCGCCCAGCACAGAAAATGTTGGTTCACAAAGGAAAATCATTTTCTAAAATGTACCCAAATGTTTGTCCATTATGCTGGAAATGCAAAAAAGAAACAGGTACATTTTACCATCAATGATGGACATGTTCAGAAGTCAAAAATTATTGGAACAAAGTGAGGGAATGGTTAAAAGAAATAACAAAGGAAGAACTGGGGAAAAAACCCAGAATTATATTTACTGGGTATTCTCAATAAGAAATTTTAAAAAGAAGTACGACAATCTGATTATTCACATTTTGACAGTGGCAGGGATTATATATGCTCAGCAATGGAAATCTGATAAAATACCAGAGGAAGGCATGATGGATTGTGATGGATTGTGCAAAGATGGACATGTTAAAAAAGCTGGAAGGGAAAGAAGACTCAGAATATTGTGGGGGGAAATTTATAATTGGCTAGAGGATAGAAATAAAATAACATTCAAGGATGAATATCCAAAAATGTAAAAATGCAAAGCAGTACATTAATATATATATAAAAAAAGAAAAAATGGAAAATTCTCCGACTGAAAATTCTAAATGAGTAGGGAAAGCAATTTCTCAAGCAATTTTTGTTTTATGTTTTGTTTGTTCTGTTTGTCATTATAATGTTTGTGTATGCATAAAAAATTAATTAAAAAAGAAAGGAAAACCCTTATGTAACTATGCTGAGATGATCCACAGAAGAAACACACACACCCCTTGTAGCATCTCACCATTGAGCCACGTAGGCAGGTGCTCAGTTTTGACGGGATACTGGGGGCCCAGGTTGCGCAGGATCACAGGATCGGTACCCAGGAAGTTGTTGTGTGTTGCGGAGTACAACTCTTCCTCTGAAAGAGGGAAGGAAAAGGCAATAGCTTAGCTAAAGGGGCAAACCTGCAACGCTTATCACAGAGATGGCGAACTTTTCTTTCCTCGGGTGCCGAAAACATGTGCGTGCATTCTATCACACGCGCACACACCCATAATTCAATCTACCAACCCCGCGCATGTGCACACGACCCCAGCCCCATATGGTCCTGCCCCTGCGCCTACACGCAGACCTCCCCTCTCCATTTCCCAGCATCCGGTGACCTTCCTGGAACCTGTGGAGGGCAAAAACTGCCTCCCCCACCCGTCGGAGGCCGGAAGTGGCCTGTTTCCTGACTTCTGGTGGGCCCGGTAGGTCTGTTTTTCACCCTCCCCAGGCTCCAGAGACTTCCCTGAGGGCCCCAAACCCCCCAGAGGCCGGAAACAGTCCGTTTCCCAACTTCCGGCAGGCCTGGTAGTAGATGCTTGGAACAAACGTCCAGCAGACATGATTGGTAAATCCACAGGAACTGAATTTAAACATGCCTGGGATAAACACAGATCCATCCTAAGATAAAATACAGGAAATAGTATAAGGTGGACCAGGAGGTCTTTTTCTGCCGTCAATCTTCTATGTTTCTATGGTCACTTACCCACAATGAGGCTTGTGTATCCCTTGGCGGGATCGTACGGACATTTGCCCTTGCCTTCCTCGAAGGAAAATCTGTCCAAGGAGAAGGTAGCCAGATCCTGCAAAAGGCATGGTTGAAAAAGGAAAAACTGTTAATAAACCCCCACGCCAAGCCGCCCTTGCTCAAACCGTATCACGTACGGAAAAAATAAAACCCCTTTCCCACTCTACTCACAATGTAGCCGCATTTGGGCTGGAAGGCATAGGTGCCACAAGTATACATGTGCGAGCTGTTGTAGGTCTGGAGGAAGCGGATGTAGTTGAAACATTCAGTCTGGGGAGAAGGAAAGAAGAGGTTTGTTAACAAACTCCTGCACAAACCCACCTGGGCACCTAAGGGGGGGCTTGTGCTGAGCATCGTTGCGCGAGATTCAACATCCCGAAATTGTAGCTGTCTTGAACAGCGGGTAGCGAATTCTCAAGGCGGCTGAGATTGGCTTGAAGTGGAAAAAAAACCCAACAAGATCAGAGAAAGCCGAGCAGGGAAAGGAATTTAGACATCAGAGAAAGCTTCGACAGCCTGGAGCACGGTCTCTCCCCGATCCTTAATTTTAAAGAGCATCTTTAATGGAAACTGCAGAGCGCACCTTTTCCAGGGCCAAAATGTGCAACCGCGGCGGCAGCAGGGGAAAAAGAAACCAGCATTTGATTCAACCTTGGCTTACCGTATCTTTAAAAAAAATATTTTATCTCATTAAACATGAAACTCAGTCAACGGAACATTTTAAAAAAGTGTTACAAATACCACTGACTGGTGCTGTGGGTTGCTGCCAGCGTCCTAAGGATCAACCAAGTATCTTCTTAAAATATATGATGTTCCGAGTGGCGCAGTTGTTATTATTATTATTATTATTATTATTATTATTATTATTATTATTTATTGGACTTGTATGCCGCCCCTCTCCGCAGACTCGGGGCGGCTAACAACAGCAGTAAAACAGTACAACAAAATCCAATACTAAAAAAAACAGTTAAAAACCCATTATATAAAAACAGTCATACATACAAACATACCATGTATAAAATTGTAAAGGCCTAGGAGAAAGTGTATTAGTTCCCCCATGCCTGGCGGCAGAGGTGGGTTTTAAGCAGCTTACGAAAGGCAAGGAGAGTGGGGGCAATCCTAATCTCTGGGGGGAGTTGGTTCCAGAGGGTCGGGGCCGCCACAAAGAAGGCTCTTCCTCTGGGTCCTGCCAAGCGACATTGTTTGGTTGACGGGACCCAGAGAAGGCCAACTCTGTGGGACCTAACTGGCCACTGGGATTCGTGCAGCAGAAGGCGGTCCCTGAGGTAATCTGGTCTGATGCCATGAAGGGCTTTATAGGTCATAACCAACACTTTGAATTGTGACCGGAAACTGATTGGCAACCAATGCAGACTATTGCAGTTATTTGCAGTTCCACTGGTGTTATTGCAGCAATGATTTGTGAAATTCTTGGACATGGTACCAAGTGATCCCCAGGACAATGGGTATTACTGTTGTTAGAAACATAGAAGATTGACGGCAGAAAAAGACCTCACAGTCCATCTAGTCTGCCCTTATACTATTTCTTGTGTTTTATCTTAGGATGATTTTATCTATGTTTATCCCAGGCATGTTTAAATTCAGTTACTGTGGATTTACCGACCATGTCTGCTGGAAGTTTGTTCCAAGCATCTACTACTCTTTCAGTCAAATAATATTTTCTCACATTACTTTTAATTTCCCCCCCAACAAACCTCAGATTGTGCACCCTTGTTCTTGGGTTCACTTTCCTATCAAAAACACTTCCCTCCTGAACCTTACTTAACCCTTTAACATATTTAAATGTTTCGGTCATTTAAATGTTTCGGAGGTTGATCAATCTCTTTTTGTAGGTGAGGTCTCCAGAACTGAACACAGTATTCCAAATGGAGTCTCACCAGCGGTCGATACAGTGGGATCACAATGTCCCTCTTCCTGCTTGTTCTACCTCTAGCTATGCAGCCAAGCATCCTACTCGCTTTCCCTACCGCCTGACCACACTGTTCACCCATTTGGAGACTGTCAGAAATCACGACCCCTAAATCCTTCTACTTTTGCTAACACAGAACTGCCAATACAATATTCTCCTCTGTTAGGATGTGTTCAAAGTTGTGCGTGCTGCCTCTTTAAAAGGCCACAAAACCAGTGCTTTCTTTATCTTTAAGGCATCTTTATCTGGGCCTTGGAAGCTTTTCTTCCTGCACTCCCCAAGCTTTGCTGGCTGAGGAACTCTTGTGGGAGTTGAAGTCCACAAGTCTTAAAAGTTGCCAAGGTTGGAGACTCCTGCTCTAATCCACTCAGATAATTAGTTAATTGACAGCAGTTACTCTGGATATCAATCTTTGTCCTTGCAAGCTGAATCATTTTGCTCCTATGGGGGAGGGAGGGAATTACCATATTTTTTGGAGTATAAGATGCACCTTAGTTTCGGGGGGAGGAAAATAGGGGGAAATTTGCCTACTAGGTGTTGTTGTTGGCTCCAAGCCAGCTCCTGTAGCTGGGGATTTTGATCTGGAACAGTGGGAGTCATTCAAGCAGGCGTTTAGCTTCTGTACATAAAAGAGATTTTCTGGATTCAACTGCCTGTCTGTCGTGTGTGTTTGACTTAATTCTGGGCTTGTGGGTAGCTAATTGCAATTATCCAGGCAGAACACTAGGTATTCATCTGGCTAGCCTCGGCAGATGATTTTATCTTTTGGATAGGGCTGAAAAAAACATTCTTTGGAGTAGCAATGAAAAAAGCTTGCAAAGAATTAGGACTGGGAAAAAACTTCTTCGGAGAGAGTAGCAATGAAAGAGACTGCAAGCTGGGAAGATCGTTAGCGCCTCGTTAGGGCTGGAAAAAAAGCTGCCCGCAATGCATATAGATCCCCCCCCCAATGAACAATTCCCCCTATCCCCATGCAAATGCACAGGCCTTGCTGAAGCCTGGAACGGTGAAAAAAATGGCCAAACGGGCAAACTAGAAATTTGGAAAAACGGACTTCCAGCTTGCCGGTTGTGCTGTTTTTTGCACTGCAGGGCTTCGGGAAGCTGATAATGTTGCCTAGTTGGATCGTGAAAGATCTGCAACGAAACCACGGAGCTCGGAGAGGAAAGAAGGAATCCGCAGTTCAATCCTGAACTACGTTTATTGCATCAATTGCCTTTTTATCACAAAGCTTCTGAGATGCTGCTTCTCCAAGGGAGCTTCTTCAACGCCAGCGTTGTACATTTTTATAGCTCCCTTTCCACCCAGGTGATAGTTTGCAGCAGGTAAAAAGTCCCTTATTAGGCTGTTGAGTACTACACATAATGGCTGGGGAACCTTTCGGTGATCTGGCGTGGCTTCTCTGTCATTGGCCAACGAGGCTCTGAGATGGCCGTAGCACAGATGATTAAAGACTTTGAATATTTGGATGACGAGCTTTCCAGTCAATTCAGCTGCATCCAGAGTCTCGCAGGGGAAATCATGTTCCAGATCTGTTTATAATTATATCTGTTAACCCCGTTTCAAAGTGATGCATTTGTCCTGTGGATAATTCTTTTCACTCTTAAGAGTGGCTTTGAGAAGCAGAACTACGCTAGCTTCTGCTAAGGGCAGGGCAGAATACAAGTAACACTGGGGAGCAGCAATTTCGTTGTCTTAAATTTGTGACTTGTTTTCAACTAACATTTGATCTCTGGATCCAAAGATAATTACAGTTTTTGTCTATCACGTCAACTTTTTAAGCTACAGGGTACCCTCCAAACTCATACAAACTGTGCATATAAAGGAAAGGAAAGTAAAAACTTACCAAATACAGTGGTCCCTCTACTTAAGAACTTAATTTGTTCCGTGACCAGGTTCTTAAGTAGAAAAGTTTGTAAGTAGAAGTAATTTTTCCCATAGGAATCAATGTAAAAGCAAATAATGCGTGCAAACCCATTAGGAAAGAAATAAAAGCTCGGAATTTGGGTGGGAGGAGGAGGAGGAAGAAGACGAGGAGGAGGACAGTCGCTGTCCAGAGCAAGGGGAGCATTTCTTTTCTCTGGGCGCTGGCAGAGGTTCATTCCCTCTCCAAGCGCCCAGAGAAAGGAAAACACTCCGTTTGCTCTGGGCTGCCAAAGCCTCCTTAAGCGCCACCTAAAGGCTCCTCTGGCAGCACAGAAAAGCCCGAGATGGCCGGGATTAAAGGGGGAATGGCAGGAAACTGGCCGGGTCTTCGTGCCGCTCTCAAATTTCCTGGGAATTTTTTCCGGGCTCGGGTTCTTAAGTAGAAAATGGTTCTTGAGAAGAGGCAAAAAAATCTTGAACACCCGGTTCTTATCTAGAAAAGTTCGTAAGTAGAGGTACCACTGTATATTGTTTCCAAAGAATAATTTTATTCACACAAAGGTTATAATAGTTACTGCAAGTTAAATTGTGTTCATACAAATTGTTGTTTTTTTAAATCGAACAGTAATTATTAAGGTAAAAATGTTCGCTTTATAGCTTTTTCTGGAGTGTTTAATCTGTGGACATTCTCGCTTGATGCTCCAACAATAGTCAGCCATCCTATGTAAATCCCATCTACCTGGATCCCCTGCCTCCACGGTCTTCAAATCTTGGTGGAATCGCTCACCCTGCTCATCACTGACTGCACCAAAATTTCCCGGGAATTTAGCAAGGTGGCTATGCAAAAAATGCAATTTGATCCTCATGTTGCCTAATTAACTATATTTTATTTATATAAATAAGGTGTAGAGAAACCGAAGGGCTACAAAGACAGCTCCAAATCAGACAGTCTGTGTCGCATTCTTTAGTTTTCCCTCTTTCCCTCTTCTCGTTTTAATATTATTCTGGAAAGCCCTGGCGTTGGGAACACTTGCTTTCATCCAATCATGTATATTTAATATCCGTTTAAATAGCCCAGAGTAATTTTTTCATTAATCAGAAGTAACTTTCATTAAAAATAGATGGGAGATCCCAAGTTGATTCATCCTTCCACATTAGACAGGGTGAATGAGGCTAGGTAGGCTGTAGGATGCCAGTTGGAGAACGCTGGTTCCAGACAGTTCTTGATTTATGATCACGATTGGAACCGGAATTTCTGTTACTAACCAAGTCAGTGGTTGGTTAAAGTGAGCTGTGCTCAATTTTGTAATTTTCACTCTCTCTCTTTTTTTGTATTTTTTTCCCCTCCACAATTTCCATTTATACACTGCTCAAAAAAATAAAGGGAGCACTTAAAAAAACAGAATATAACTTCAGGTAAATCAAAAACAAAGGGAACACTCAAATAACACATCCTAGATCTGAATGAACGAAATATTCTCATTGAATATTTCATTTGCACAACTATTCCATTTGCACAACAGCCTGTGAAATTGATTTCGGTGAAATCAAATTGTCCACTTAAGAAGCAACACTGATTGACAATCAATTTCACATGCTGTTGTGCAAATGGAATAGTTGTGCAAAATGAAATATTCAATGAGAATATTTCATTCATTCAGATCTAGGATGTGTTATTTGAATGTACCCTTTATTTTTTTGAGCAGTATATATCAATACCCTAAATTATGTCAATAACATACATATTTGTACATTTTTATTCAATCAATCAAAAATCAAAGTCCCATTTTGCATCTGTTTTTAACTCCTGTCCATCAGTCTTATGTTAGAAGATTAAATGAGATTCAGGAGGGAAGTGTTTTTAATAGGAAAGTGAACCCAAGAACAAGGGGGCACAATCTGAGATGAGTTGGGGGAAAGATCTGAAGCAACGTGAGGAAATATGATTTGACTGAAAGAGTAGTAGATGCTTGGAACAAACTTCCAGCAGACGTGGTTGGTAAATCCACAAGAATGGAATTTAAACATGCCCGGGAGAAACATAGATCTATCCTATGATAAAATACAGGAAATAGTACAAGGGTAGAATAGATGGACCATGAGGTCTTTTTCTGCCGTCAATCTTCTATGTTTCTATTGATAGCTCAGAATGGAACGGTGGGGTAGTTTTCTTGCAGATGTTTCATTATCCAACTAGGTAACATCACCAGTGCTAGCAGGGAGTAGGAGTTTGATCTATGCAGTGGTGGGTTGTTACCGGTTCAGACTGGTTCGGGTGAAGCGATAGTGCCAACAATCAGCTAGTCTCGCCCACCTACCCTGCAGTATCCTGTCCAGTAATAGGCCACTGCCACCATGGGGGGGGGGGGGCAGTGGGGGTAGTATGTTTATGCACTATTTATTGAATACTTAATAGTTTTTTTAATTTTCCTTCCTTCTCTAGTACCTTAGTATGATCCTCTGTGGGGCCACACTAGGAATCTCCTGGGAGGAAAAAGAGCCAGAAAAGGTGGGGAGAAGCCTCCATGGGGCCTCTCTAGGAATCTCCTGGGAGGAAAGTGGGCCGGAAAAGGCGGAGAGAAGCCTCCGTGGGGCCTCTCTAGGAATGTCCTGGGAGGAAACAGGGCTGGAAAAGGCGGAGAGAAGCCTCCGTGGGGCTTCTCTAGGAATCTCCTGGGAGGAAACAGGGCCGGAAAAGGTCGGGAGAAGCCTCTGTGGGGCCTCTCTAGGAATCTCCTGGGAGGAAACAGGGCCTCTACCCTCCCTGTGGTTTCTTCAATCGCACGCACTATTTGCTTTTACATTGATTCCTATGGGAAAAATTGCTTCTTCTTACAAACATGTCTACTTAAGAACCTGGTCACGGAACAAATTAAGTTCGCAAGTAGAGGTACCACTGTTCTGGGTTCGCCATCACAGGCATAAGGTCCAGGGTTGGACTAGAAGACCTCACAAGGTCCCTTCCAACTCTTGTTTTTCGATGGCCTAATGCTAAGGGAATTCTACAGAAAAACCTGGAGTTTTTCAGAAAGTGCTTACCTGATTACTTCTCCCTTTTTGGATGCATTCTGCTTTTCTCTCGGCTGGAGCCTCCCAAAGTATCTGCAAAGAACAATTATCCCTCTTTAATTACCCTTCTGAGCAACAGCATTTGAAGGCTGACCCCACCCTGTCTCACCAACCTTGGGCTGTGCTTGCCAGCGTTGATGGGAAGGAAGGCTGGTTTAGTGCCCATAAACCCCAAAGGTATCTACCCTTCCATTAATGACCGCTCGGCAGGCAGATCCTATTTATTTAACCAGCAATTAAAGACGGCGAGCAGGATCATGCCTCACCTGACTAAATCCACCTGTCTTTCGTATATCTTTTTACCTTGGCTTTATAGAGTGTTTTGTAGGCGTGCAACAAAGCACCGGGCCCATTAAACCAAGGAAATTAGGTGGGCTTGAAACACATCGGGCCAGCCAAGAAACAAGATTAAAAGAGGAGAGAGCCAGCACGCGGGATTAAAAGCGGATGCTGGGTCTTTAAGGGACCTGGTTCCGTTCTTGAAATGCTACCAACAGTCATTACTAAATGGAATTTCATTTGCAGAGGCTTTGTGGAACCGGTGTTGAGAAAGTAGTCCTTGCTTCAGGACAGAGATGGTGAATCTTTTTTTTCCCTGGGGTGCTGAAAGAGTGTGCGTGCATGATATTGCGCATGTGTGAGTGCCCACATCCATAATTCAATGCCCGGGGAGGGCAAAAACAGCTTCCCCAACTCCAAGGAGACCCTCTAGAGGCCAGAAACAGCCTGTTTTCCAACTCCTGGTGGGCCCAGTAGGCTCATGTTTCGCCCTCCCCAGGCTCCAAAGGCTTCCCTGGAGCCAGGGAGGGTAAAAACGCCCTCCCCCATCACCCCAGAGGTTCTCTGGAAGTCAAAAACGCCCTCCCAGAGCCTCTGTGCGGGCCAAAAATCAGTTGGCCAGCACACACATGCATGTTGGAGCTGAGCTAGGGCAACAGCTTGTGTGTCAGAAGATATAGCTCCATGTGCCACCTGTGGCACCCGTGCCAAAGGTTCGCCATCACTGACATAGGTCCTAACAGGAAGCCCTCCGTTCAATTCTGGAACTGACCATAGAGTTCCTAACCAAAAGCCCTATCCATTGTGGAGCTGATTGTAAAACCCGCCTCTTGCCATAGAGTCTTCCTCCCGGTGCGCCCTGCTTCTCCCCTCCTCTAACCGGAAGCTCCTCTCAAAATTGTGATGCCGACAGGTGACAGGGAGCCGCAGCAAAGGGATGAAAGAGCCACATGCAGCTCCGGAGCCGTGAGTCGCCGACCCCTGCCTTAGATGGAAACAGAAGACCCAGACTGGGAAGCAGGCGGTCCAGAGTCCAAACCCATTCCTTCGTCTACTTACCGCTTCCTCCATCTCCATGGTGCTGATGCTTAAGGCAAAAATGGCTTCGCGGGCTCCAACGTAGAGCAGTCCTTTGCGGTCAGCCAAGGTCAGCGTTGTATAGTTGGACACTCCTGCCATGGAGAAACGTTTGGTCCCTTCTTTCAGTTCTGCAAGGGAAAGGTGGACATCCTTGAGAAAGAGGTCTTTTAAAAAAACAGATTGACAGAGTTGGGAGGGATCTTGTAGATCCTCTAGTCCCGGGGTAGGCAAAGTTGGCTCTTCTGTGACTTGTGTGCATGTTTTTTTAAATTATGGGTTTTTAATTTTTTAATATTAGATTTGTATTGTACATTTGTACAGTCTACGGAGAGGGGCGGCATACAAATCTAATTAATTAATTAATTAATAATAAATAAATTGTTTTCTATTACTGCTGTGAGCTGCCCCGAGTCTGCGGAGAGGGGCGGCATACAAATTTAATAAATAAATAAAATAAATAAACAATCTCCCAGAATTCCTCAGCTAGCATGATGGGCTCAAGAATTCTGGGAGTTGAGGTCCACAAGTCATAGAAGAGCCAACTTTGCCTACCCTTGATCTAGGTCCAACTCCCCATCCCCAAAACCAGGAGACCCTAGTAGACCATTCCTGACAGATGGCAGTCCTGTCTCTTGAAAGCTTCCGGTGATGAATGTCCGAAGGCAAATGCTGTTCCATGGGTTGATTGCTTTCACTGTGAGAAAATTTCTCCCTATTTCCAGGTTGAATCTCTCCTTGCTCGGTTTCCATCCATTTATTCCTTGCCTGGACTTCAGCTGCTTTGGAGAATAGCTTGACCCTCTCTTCCTCTCTGTGGCAGCCCCTCAAATATTGGAAGGCTGCTGTCCTGTCTCCCCTGGTCCTTCTCTTCACTAGACTAGCCATTTATTTATTTATTATTTATTAATCAGATTTGTATGCCGCCCCTCTCCGTAGACTCGGGGCGGCTAACAACAATAATAATACAATGTAAACAAATCTAATATTTAAGTTAATTTAAAAAAGAACCCCAATTTAAGAAACCAATCATACATACTGACATACCATGCATAAATTTTATAAGCCTAGGGGGAAGGGAAAGTCTCAATTCCCCCATGCCTGACGACAGAGGTGGGTTTTAAGGAGCTTACGAAAGGCAAGGAGGGTGGGGGCAACTCTGATATCTGGGGGGAGTTGGTTCCAGAGGATCGGGGCCGCCACAGAGAAGGCTCTTCCCCTGGGTCCCGCCAAACGACATTGTTTAATTGATGGGACCCGGAGAAGGCTCACTCTGTGGGACCTAACTGGTCACTGGGATTCGTGCGGCAGAAGGCGGTCCCGGAGATAGAGGCCATGCCCAGTTCCTGCAACAATTCATTGTATGTCTTAGCCTCCAGTCCCCTAATCACCCTGGTTACTCTTCTCTGCACTCTTTCTAAAGTCTCCACATCCTTTTTTTAAAAATAGCGTGGCGACCAAAACTGAATGCAGTATTCTAGGTGTGGTCTTACTAAGGCCTTAAAGAGTAGTACTAGTACCTCACTTGATCTTGGTTGAATTGCTCTGTTAATGCAATTTAGGATTGCAATGGCTTTTTTTGGCTGCCACCGTGGCACACTGCTGGCTCATCTTTAACTGGTTGTCCACTAAGACCCCAAGATCCCTCTTATGTTTATCGCTATTAAGCCTATTTTCACCCATTAGATAAGTGTTCTTTGGGTTTTTCTTTCCTAAGTGTAGGGTTTTGCTTTCTCTACACTAAATTCCTTCCTTCCTTCCTCCTTCCTTCCTCCCTCCCTCCTTCCTCCCTCCTTCCTTCCTCCCTCCTTCCTTCCTTCCTTCCTTCCTTTCCCTTCCTTCCTTCCCTTCCTTCCTTCCTCCTTCCTTCCTTCCTCCTTCCTCCCTCCCTCCCTCCTTCCTTCCTCCCTCCCTCCTTCTTTCCTCCTTCCTTCCTCCTTCCTTCCTTCCTCCCTCCTTCCTTCCTCCTTCCTTCCTCCCTCCTTCCTTCTTTCCTCCTTCCTTCCTCCTTCCTACCTTCCTCCCTCCTTCCTTCCTCCCTCCTTCCTCCTTCCTTCCTTCCTTCCTTCCTCCTTCCTTCCTCCTTCCTTCCTTGCTTCCTTCCTTCCTTCTTCCTTCCTTCCTCCTTCCTCCCTCCTTCCTTTTCATTTCATTCATTCATTCATTCTTTCTTTTTATTTATTTCATTCTTTCTTCATTTTTATTTATTTCATTTCTATGCTGCCCTTCTCCGCAGATGCCCGTATGAGTTTAGAGGTGGAGATTCGCATTTTAAATAGCAATTCTGGTTTTTATCTTGAAACTAGCCCATGCAAGCTATTCCTTCCCAGTTTTCCCTGGGATTTTTCTGGATGACATGGAGGGTGGAGAATGAAGGACACGTTTTCCAGGACAAGCCTTTCCACACCCTTGTCTTGTGGCCTTTCTAAACAAGACAGGCTTCTACACGAACCTTGTTGTTGTCTTTTTAATTCTTTTCCAGTAGCAGAAACCCAATTAATATAATAGACCAGGCTGTCTCCAAGTGTTTTGCAGAAGCAAAGATAACCTCCCTCTAGAACAGGGGTCTCCAAGCTTGGCAACTTTAAGACTTGTGCATTTTAACTCCCAGAGTTCCTCAGCCAGCATAGAAAAAACCACTGTTGATTTCTAGATATTCCTGCAAACCCCCCCCCCCCCCAGCAAAGTAATTTTTGCAGCTATGGTGCTGTGCATTTATTTATTTTTTCATCTGGAACGGCTGTCCAGAGCAAACATTTTATTCCCTTCCTCGAGAGAGTTTGCAGTCTTGAAAAATTATACATTTTTGGCGGGGAGGCGGGAGAGAAACCTGGCTTACAAACATCTCCTTAAAAGTCTCCGATTTCAGTGGGAGGGAATTGTTTTTTTAATATATTTATTCCAAAAGTCTAGAGCTTTTTAATTCAAGGCATGGCAACCTTTCGTGAGATGACGCGCTTGAAACCAGAAACTTTCAAAGGATAACTTTTGCAAGCTTGAGAACATAAACAACAGCATTTGCGTCGAGGAATATACAACGGGGAGGGTGGGAGAGAAGACAGTGCCGTAGGAACAGCCTCTTCTCCATTATTTTAAATGTCAGCAGGGACTTAAAATTGGACGGAGACCAGCCGCTGTTGGGACGCACGGCTGCGAATTTAATTCTTTTTCAAAAGAAACGCAGCTTCAAAAACCGAACAGTGGAAATAAAATGCTTTATCATTAAGAAATGGAAGAAAAGAACGGAAGGGTGAAATGGAATAATATAAGTGATGTTTGACTTCATTTAGCGACCATTAAAAGTTACAAGTCTTCGGAGTCTTCGGAGAGGGGCGGCATATAAATCTAATAAATTATTATTATTATTATTATTATTATTATTATTATTATTATTATTATTATTATTATTATTACAACGGACAGAAAAAATGGGACTTATGACCCTTTTGCAGCACCGCATGGGCATAATTTAGACAGTTGGCAACTAGCTCCTATTTATGCGAAGAGAAGAATTTAGGGGTAGTGATTTCCGACAGTCTCAAAATGGGTGAACAGTGCGGTCAGGCGGTAGGGAAAGTGAGTAGAATGCTTGGCTGCATAGCTAGAGATATAACAAGCAGGAAGAGGGAGATTGTGATCCCGCTATATAGAGCGGGGGTGAGACCACATTTGGAATACATTTTGAAGTTCTCGGAGAGGGGAGGCATACAAATCGAATAAATAGATAGATAGATAGATAGATAGATAAGGAAGGAAGGAAGGAAGGAAGGAAGGAAAGAAAGAAAGTGACCATAAAGTTATTCGAAGAACGATCCACTCCATGAACATTTGTTAAGTGGTGGACTGCCTGTACATCAAATCGCGCTGCCTTTTTGCGCCTGTTCCATCCCTTGAGTGAGATCGAGGCGCCTCACCAACCCCAGGAGCTGGGATCTCCCTGTCTGATCCCTCTGCATTGCAGTAGGCAGGTGGCTCTCTGGTGATCTGGCTTTGTCCTAGCTCGCCAGGAAGAAGAGATTCATCTAACGGTACTGTTCCTGACGGGGAAGGAAGATCCTGGAATGGATATGGGCTTATTACTGTCTGGAGAGCTAAGATTTACTGCCGGGGCTGGCGTGAAGCCTGAGAGGTAGCAAGCTGGGGAGACCGGAGTGGTTTTCATGATTCCCGCATGCGTAGGGTTTAGGGCAGGGATGGCAAAACTATGGCCGCCGAAAATAAAATGGCGACACACTCGCAATGTCATAAATTCGGCTTCTGCAGAAGAGCCACACTGAAGGGGCTCAAGAGCCGCATGTGGCTCACAAGCAGTGAAGGGCTACCGACATTTTTACTACCACATTGTGGGCGTGGCTTATTATTATTTTATTATTATTTATTAGATTTGTATGCCGCCCCTCTCCAGAGACTCGGAGCAGCTCACAACAACAAAACAACACAAATCCAATAGTTAAAACAGTTTAAAAACCCTTAATATAAAAAGCAGTCATACATCTCATACAAACCATACATAAACCGAAACGGCCCAGGGGAATCAATTTCCGCATGCCTGACGACAAAGGTGGGTTTTAAGGAGTTTGCGAAAGGCAAGGAGGGTGGGGACGGAGTTGATTCCAGAGGGTCAGGGCCGCCACAGAGAAGGCTCTTCCCCTGGGTCCCGCCAGACGACATTGTTTCGTCGACAGGACCCGGAGAAGGCCAACTCTGTGGGACCTAATCGGTCGCTGGGATTCGTGCAGCAGAAGGTGGTCTCGGAGCTATTCTGGTCATATGAAGGACGCCCTGAATTTTCTTCCAACAACTTTCAGTGCAAATTAGGTGCTCTGGGGCGGAGGTCCATGTTTGCTACCTCACTGCATCCCCGTCCCCCGTCCCCGTCTGGGCAGTAGCCCACCCCCTGCTCGCGAGCCACGGTTTGCCGACTCCTGTCCTCGACCAGCCATGGAGTTCATTCCAGTTCCAAGGGGTTTGCTGTGCACTTGTGTAACCGTGACCTCCTATGATAAGGATTTGAAACGTTCTACTTTTCTGAATCAAAAAAGAAAAAACCAGATAACAACGTCTGTTTATGCAACGGAGGCCCAGGGCAAAAACAGGGCTGCCAAACCAGCTTTGAGGAGGGGAAGCTATTCAGTAGAAAAATAAAATCTGCTCTATCCTTGTCCCTTCTAGTTCTTAACCACAACTGTCTGCAAGCACATTTTTTTTTTGCAAAGCTGTGATGTTAGCCTGAGCGCAGAAATTAGCCCTGGCTTTTCTCCAGAGCAGTGTTTCCCAACCTTGGCAACTTGAAGATATCTGGACTTCAACTCCCAGAATCCCCCAGCCAGCATTCGCTGGCTGGGGAATTCTGGGAGTTGAAGTCCAAATATCTTCAAGTTGCCACGGTTGGGAAACACTGCTCCAGAGGGACACATCCAGTCAGGGGCTCCTCCGGGTAGTGGAAACGGCCCGAGAACGGCACGACCGACAGATTTCCAGCAAAAGTTGTCCGTTTTTTTGCTTCTACTCATGCGAAAGTACAGTGGTACCTCATCATACGAACTTAATTGGTTCCAGGAGGAGGTTCGTAAGGTAAAAAGTTCGTAAGACGAAACAATGTTTCCCATAGGAATCAATGTAAAAGCAAATAACGCGTGCAAATCCTTCAGGAAAATCCCAAACTTTAGAAGGGAGGCGAACAGAGGATAGGGAGGAGTAGCTAAAGGGGGCGGGTGGAAGAAGCAAGGCTAGGCTAAAGGGTGAGTGGGAAGGAAGAAAGGCAAGGGGGGCGCCCCTCCTTGTTCTTTCTTCAAAAGACACCGTTTCAGTTCCTTTGCAAGCACCTTGTTCTCTGCAAAATTTTTCCTCCCCCAAGCTGCCCCTTCCTCCTCCCTTTTTTTTCTTCAAAAGACACCCTTTCAGTTCCTTTGCAAGCACGTTGTTCTCTGCAAAATGTTTCCTACTCCAAGCAGCCCCTCCCTTTTCTTTCTTCAAAAAAGGGGAAAAAAAGAAACCCCTTCATCCCAGCAGCAGCTGCTTGGGTTTGTAAGGTGAAAATAGTTCGGAAGAAGAGGCAAAAAAATCTTAAACACCGGGTTCGTATCTTGAAAAGTTCGTTAGAAGAGGCGTTCGTAAGATGAGGTACCACTGTATCTGAAATCTTGCTTTCTCTCGCGAGATTTTGTTGATTTTCACCATTTTTTGCTTTTGCGCATATTGGTGAAAATATTATTATTATTATTATTATTATTATTATTATTATTATTAATTAGATTTGTATGCCGCCCCTCTCCGAAGACTCGGAGCGGCTAACAACAATAAAGAAAACAATGTAACAAATCCAATATTAAAAAGCAATCTAAAAAAACCCCCAATTTAAGAGACCAATCATACATACAAGCATACCATGTATACATTCTATAAGCCTAGGGGAAAGGGGGAAAAAATTTCAATTCCCCCATGCCTGACGACAGAGGTGGGTTTTAAGGAGCTTGCGAAAGGCAAGGAGGGTGGGGGCAACTCTGATATCTGGGGGGAGCTGGTTCCAGAGGGTCGGGGCCGCCACAGAGAAGGCTCTTCCCCTGGGTCCCGCCAAATGACATTGTTTAGTCGACGGGACCCAGAGAAGGCCAACTCTGTGGGACCTAACCGGTCGCTGGGATTCGTGCGGCAGAAGGCGGTCCCTGAGATATTCTGGTCCGGTGCCATGAAATAGCTGAAATCTCACGAGATTTGGCTTGTATATGCACTTTTGTTGGGAGCGGGATGTCTCTGCTTTTTAATATGCTGTGTAGATTTGCCATCGCTTTCCTCCCCAGGAGCAAGTGTCTTTTAATTTCCTGGCTGCAGTCCCCATCTGCGGCGATCTTGGAAAATAAAATCTTGTCACTGCCTCCATTTCTTCCCCATCTATTTGCCAGGAATTGAGAGGGCCGGATGTCATGGTCTTAGTTTTCTTAATAGAATTCTTTATTGGCCAAGTGTGATTGCACACACAAGGAAATTGTCTTTGATGCAGATGCTCTCAGTGTACGTAAAAAAGAGACATTTGTCAAGAATCAGGAGGTGCAACACTTAATGATTGTCATAGGGGTCAAATAAGCAATGAGGAAACAATCAATATTAATAAAAATCTTAAGGATACAAGCAACCAAGTTACAGTCATACAGTTGTATGTTGGAGGAAATGGCTGATAGGAATGATGAGAAAAAACTAGTAGTCATAGTAGTGCAGAGTTAGTAAATAATTTGACAGTGTTGAGAGAATTATTTGTTTAGCAGAGTGATGGCGTTTGGGAAAAAACTGTCCTTGTGTCTAGTTGTCTTGTGTGCAGTGCTCTGTAGTGACATTTTGAGTGTAGGAGTTGAAACAGTTTGTGTCCAGGATGTGAGGGGTCAGTCAATATTTTCACCGCCCTCTTTTTGACTCCTGCAGTATACAGGTCCTCAATGGAAGGCAGGTTGGCAGCCATTGTTTTTTCTGCAGTTCTGATTCTCCTCTGAAGTCTGTGTCAGTCTTGTTGGGTTGCAGAACCGAACCAGACAGTTATGTTGAGTTTCAAGCCCACTTATGCACTCTCCTTCTTCACCCGCATCAAGGGGCTCTTTAGTTCCTCTTCGCTTTCTTCCATTTGAGTGGTATCATCTGCAGATCTGCGGTGGTTGATATTTCTCCTGGCGATCTGAATTCCAACTTTTGATTCATAGCTTTGTGTTCACAGCTCACTGATTAACAAATTAAGACTCTCTGTTTGCCACCAGACGCTACGGAGGCAGGGACTAGACCAGCGCTTTTTTCTGGGCCAAACAGAACGGAACCCAAGAGAGCCAAAGCACCATTTAAGGAATTTAAGAGGAGGTCGTCCATTCAGACTAATAACCACCCACCACGGGGGAGTTTTTTTGGCACAAGGAGTCAACTGAGTCGAAAGCCTTTTCTGGCTCTCCGAAGGGTCACACCGGGCCACCACATGCAAGCTGCAAGGAGTCAAGAAAACATTCAACAAATGCTGCTCCTAGTGAGGAATATGGGTTGCTTAAGAGTAGTGTTTCCCAACCTTGGCAACTTGAAGATATTTGGACTTCAACTCCCAGAATTCCCCAGCCAGCGAATGCGAATGAAGAGGAGAGGGATACAAAAACTGAATTTAATTCCATTTATTATTATTATTATTATTATTATTATTATTATTATTATTATTATTACTACTACTACTACTACTACTACTACTACTACTACTACTACTACTACTTGGGCGTCCTCCTCGATTCACAGCTCACATTAGAGAACCATCTTTCAGCTGTGGCGAGGGGGGCGTTTGCCCAGGTTCGCCTGGTGCACCAGTTGCGGCCCTATTTGGACCGGGATTCACTGCTCACAGTCACTCATGCCCTCATCATCTCGAGGCTCGACTACTGTAACGCTCTCTACATGGGGCTACCTTTGAAGAGTGTTCGGAAACTTCAGATCGTGCAGAATTCAGCTGCGAGAGCAATCATGGGCTTCTCTAAGCATGCCCATATCACTCCAACACTCCGCAGTCTGCATTGGTTGCCGATCAGTTTCCGGTCACAATTCAAAGTGTTGGTTATGACCTATAAAGCCCTTCATGGCACCGGACCAGAATATCTCCGAGACCGCCTTCTGCCGCACGAATACCAGTGACCGATTAGGTCCCACAGAGTGGGCCTTCTCCGGGTCCCGTCAACTAAACAATGTCGGTTGGCGGGCCCCAGGGGAAGAGCCTTCTCTGTGGCGGCCCCGACTCTCTGGAACCAGCTCCCCCCAGAGATTAGAACTGCCCCTACCCTCCTTGCCTTTTGTAAACTCCTCAAAACCCACCTTTATCGTCAGGCATGGGGGAATTGAGATATCTCCCCCGGGCCTATATAATTTATGTACGGTATGTTTGTAGGTATGTCTGCTTAAAAATGGGTTTTTTTAAACTATTTTAAATTTTAAATTGTATATTATTAGCTTTGTCATGAATTGTTTTATTGTGTTGTGAGCCGCCCTGAGTCCACGGAAAGGGGCGGCATACAAATAAATAAATAAATAAATTATTACAAGGTCCCTTCCAAACTCTGTGAATCAGTTAACTATCTCAAAGGCTTTTTCTGTGTTCCTCCCTTCCTCAAAGCAGCATCTCGTAAACTAAAAGCACCCCAGGGCAGATGTGGAACTGAAGAAGTGCTGGAACTGGGCCACCCTATCAGCCCCCCCACTGTTTTCCCATAAAGAATCAGAGCAGGATGGTAATCGGGCTTTTCATCCGTCCTCCTGGAAAATGACACATCGGGAGGAAGAAACCACAACCACATGCTGGGTCTCCGACAAGACTCCGTCTGCTGAGTCAAGGTTTTCCCAACTTGCAAGCTCCAGTGGGACTGGATTTTTTTATTTAAATATAAATAAATATAAATATAAATATAAATATAAATATAAATATAAATAATATAAATATAAATATAAATATAAATTTATTTATTTATTTATTGAATTTCTACGCCGCCCCTCTCCGAGGACTCGGAACGGTTCACAACGTATAAGAGGAAACAATAATATACAGCAGCCTAAATCCAATTAATTTAAAACAAGCTGAACTAATCTAAAATCCCCAGTTATGTTAAAAATCAATCATACCCATTCAGACGACAACCATACATAACATTCGGTGGCCAGGGGGCTAAAATGTAATGGTTAGAATACAGCAGTGCAGGGTACTTCAGCTAACTGCTAGCTGTAGTTCAGCAGTTCAAATCTCACCACCGGCTCAAGGTTGACTCAGATTTCCACCCTTCCAAGGTGGGTCAAATGAGGACCCAGATTGTTGGGGGCAAACCTCTCTGCAAACCTCTTATAAAGGGCTGTAAAACTCCATGAAAAGGTTTATAAGTGATATTCCTTCCTTCCTTCCTTCCTTCCTTCCTTCCTTCCTTCCTTCCTTCCTTCCCTTTTCTCTTATTCCCTTTCTCTTTCACCTTCCTGGTGCCACAGTGGTTAGAATGCAGTATTGCAGGCTAACTCTGCCCACTACCAGGAATTCGATTCTCTCCAGCTCAAGGTTGACTCAGCCTTCTATCCTTCCGAGATGGGTCAAATGAAGACCCAGATTGTTGGGGGCCAGAGGCTGATTCTGTCAGCTGCTTAGAGAGGGCTGTAAAAAGTACCACAAAGCTCTAAATGCTCTTGCTATTGCTCTGAACACTAGCAAACCATCGGCCTGGTTTCTCACAACTTCCAGAGCAGGGCTAGTACGGACTTGAGCGAGTTGAAAGAACAAAGCAACGCCCTAGGAGGAAAAACAGCCCCACCCACTCTGCACCGCTGCCTCCAGGCTTCCCAAACAAGCCCAGGGTAGCCTCTTTTCACCCAGGTTTGCCGTCTCTTGGCATAAGAGACCCCTCAGATAGGGTCCACAACCTGGGCGTCCTCCTGGACCCACAGCTGAGTTTTGACCATCGAACTTTTGCCGAACTTCTGAGTTTGGCGCTCGGGAAAGTGCCGCCGCCCAGCTGTCACCTTCAGAAACAGCCGGGGCGCTTCTCGGCGGTCTCCCGAACGCCAAACTAGGAAGTTCGGCAAAAAGTTCAGGTATGGGTTCGGGCTCCGGAGAACGCCGGGAAGCGCCCCAGCTGTTCCGGAAGGTGACAGCTGGGCGACGGTGCTTTGTGGCACTCTCCCGAACCCGAACTTTTGCAAAATGTTTTTGCAAAAAACTTTGCGGATTCGGTTCGCCCAACACTATTAATGGCATTTAATATCATCTCCAATGAGGTCGGCACACTGGTGTACTTATGCACGCCTCTTACTGATCTCTTAGGAATCAGGAGAGGTCAACAGTGGAGAGTCTAAGAGTAAAGTTTTGGGGGTTTGGTGATGATGCTACAGAGTCAGGTAGTGAGTTCCATGCATCAACTACTTGATTACAAAACTCATATTTCCTACAGTCGAGTTTGTAGTGGTTTACTTTACATTTGTAGTTGCTGTGTGTTCATGTGTTGTTGTGGTTGAAGCTGAAGTAGTCATTGACAGGAAGGACGTTGTAGCAGATGATTTTATGGGCTGTGCTTAGGTCGTGTTTAAGGCAACGTAGTTCTAAGCTTTCTAAACCTAGGATTGTAAGTCTGGTCGCATAGGGCAGTGTTTCCCAACCTTGGCAACTTGAAGATATCTGGACTTCAATTCCCAGAATTCCCCAGCCAGCGAATGCTGGCTGGGGAATCCTGGGAGTTGAAGTCCAGATATCTTCAAGTTGCCAAGGTTGGGAAACACTGGCATAGGGTATTCTGTTATGAGTGGAGGAGTGGAGGGCTCTTCTCGTAAAGTATCTCCTTCCTTCCTTCTTTTTCTCTTATTCCCTCTCTCTTTCACCTTCCTGGTGCCACAGTGGTTAGAAGGCAGTACTGCAGGCTAAGTCTGCCCACTGCCAGGAGTTCGATTCTCTCCAACTCAAGGTTGACTCAGCCTTCCATCCTTCCAAGGTGGGTAAAATGAGGACCCAGATTCTTGAGGAATGAGGAAAACAAAGAACGAGAAGATAAAGAAGAAAAGGTGAACTTAGGTAAGTGCTATTGCTGTTGCTATTCCCACAGCCTTTTGAATCCTGAGATCATCGTTCAAAAGGTGGAAAAAATTCCATCGATACTTTAATTAAGTGTGCTAATAAATGGTTCCAATTTGAACATATGCGTCTAGGTTGTTTCCAATACAACCGCTCAATCGGATTGGCAGGCTAACCCATTTCCTGGGTCCGCCGAACACGTGGAATTACAAATGCCAAGCCACCACCAGCCATAAGGTGCTAACCAAGCATGAATGTTGTGTACATGTGCTTGTATGTATGAGTAAACAAGGAAACAAGCAGGTGAGACTTGGCTGAGCAACTCTGAATCGAAGTTCATCGCCTCCCACTCTCTCAAGTTTCAAATAAAGTCGGTGTGAATCTTGCTGGATATTTTAAATTGCTTTAACTGCTTAGGGGGAATCTGTTTTGGTCCACCACTGTTTTCTGTATAGCAATAGCATTTAGCAATAGGATTTAGACTTATATACTGCTTCATAGTGCTTTTACAGCCCTCTTTAAGCAGTTTGCAGAATCAGCCTATTGCCTCCAACAATCTGGGTCCTTATTTTACTCATCTCGGAAGGACAGAAGGCTGAATAAGTAAGGAAGGAAGGAAGGAAGGAGGGAGGGAGGGAGGAAGGAAGGGCAATAGCAATAGCACTTAGACTTATATGCCGCTTCAAAGTGCTTTTACATCCCTCTCTAAGTGGTTTACAGAATCAGCCTCTTGCCACCAACAATCTGGGTCCTCATTTTACCCAACTCAGATGGGTGGAAGGCTTAATCTGGAAGGAAGGAAGAAGGAAGGAAGGAAGAGGAAGGAAGGAAGGAAAGAAGGAAGGAAGAGGAAGGAAGGAAGGAAGGGCAATAGCAATAGCACTTAGACTTATATACCGCTTCACAGTGCTTTTACAGCCCTCTCCAAGTGGTTTACAGAACCAGCCTCTTGCCCCCAACAATCCACCAGACATCATGGTTGTCAAGGGCCAAAGAGTACAGTTTATTGACATCACTGATACCAGAGTCAAAGAAAAAGAACTGGAAAAAATTACAAAATATTGCGACCTGGCCATCGAAAGTGCGCAACTATGGATGAAACATGTCACAAAGATACCCACTGTCTTCAGGGCACTTGGTACCATGTCCAAAAATATCACAAAAACACATCGAGAAATTGCAGCTTCCTGCAATAACACCAGCGGAACTGCAAAAAAAACCCTGTGCTACATGGACCGCCTTCTGCCGCACGAATCCCAGCGGCCGATTAGGTCCCACAGAGTGGGCCTTCTCTGGGTCCCGTCAACTAAACAATGTCGGTTGGCGGGCCCCAGGGGAAGAGCCTTCTCTGTGGCGGCCCCGACTCTCTGGAACCAGCTCCCCCCAGAGATTAGAAATGCCCCTACTCTCCTTGCCTTTCGTAAACTCCTCAAAACCCACCTTTGTCGTCAGGCATGGGGGAACTGAGATATCTCCCCCGGGCCTATACAATTTATGTATGGTATGTTTGTAGGTATGTTTGATTAATAATGGGGTTTTTAAAATATTTTAAATTGTAAATTATTAGATTTGTCATGAACTGTTTTTATTGTATTGTGAGCCGCCCCGAGTCTATGGAGAGGGGCGGCATACAAATCTAAAAAATTAAAAAAAAGAAGTTACTTGGTGGATACCTGGGACTGTGTCAGCAACCCGCATCAACCATTAGCACCAGTCAGTGGTATTTATGATAATTTTAAAATGCTCAGTTGACTGAGTTTCACGTTTGATGAACAAAAGAGTTAATAATACTATTTAGATATACATAGCCATAATCTTCCAACTTCCAGCATTCGTGTATGCCTGTAATTATAATATATTCCATTCTCTATTCGTATACATAAAATTGTGTCCCTAATTCCTACTTCCAACCAACCTTTTGGTCTTCTTTGCCCAACACACAGGTGAGCAGACAAAAGCCGCTTACAGAGGCAGCACCTGAGCGATCACCATGGAAGCCTTGGCTCTGCACCCAGAATCCCCAGAGGCTGTTATGTCTGGGACTAAAATTAGTCTGGGTGGCCACAGAGGCCCAGGTTGATTGCTAGCTCCTTCCCGGCGGCCAACCTGCGCATCAAGGTAGTTAGCATCATCACCACGAAGGAAAGAGAGGCGTCCTTGGGGAGGCAGCAGCGCATGAGATCATCCACGGGTGTTTATGACAACGTTGGGAATCGCCTTGGGAGAGGAGCATGACAATTCAGGGGAGACCACATACACACAGACATACACACTGGAAATTCGTGGCGAGCATAGAAGGAGACAGTAAGAACCTACTGGTTGCTCAGAAGATACTCCGAGACAAAGCAAACTCATCATTTGCCCAGTTGGGCTTCCAGAAGGACCGGAATTCCAACTACACTGGTGGTGGTGGTGGCAATAGTTGGTTGCTTAGGAGGTGGTGGTTGCTCAGAAGATACTCCAAGGCTAAGCAAACTCATCATTTGCTCAACTGGGCTTCCAGAAGGACCAGAATTCCAACTACAGTGGTGGTGGTGAGGGAAGAGGATGGGAGTTGGAGTCCAAAACATCTGGAGGGCTTCAGAGGTTGGGAAAGGAGGCTCTAGGGATTTACCTTATTTTTATGAAATGCAACCCTTGAACGGGAGGTTTGGAAGCCCGGATTCAAATCCTCCCATCAAACCTCAGTTCAGAAACTATTCCTTTCCTCCCCTTCCTTCCCTCTCTTTTTTCTTACACAATGTTTTCCTTTTTTTCTTTCTTCCATCCATCCTTTCTTCTTTTTCTTTCTTTCCTTCCCTTCCTTCCCTCTCATTTTTCCTACACAATGTTTTCCTTTCTTTCTTTCTTCCTTCTTTCTTCTTTCTCTCTTTCTCTTTCTCTTTCTTTTTTCTTTTTCTTTCTCTCTTTCTTTCCTTCCTTCCTTCCTTTTCTTCCTTCCTTTCCTCCTTTCCTTCCCTTCCCTTCTTTTCCTTTACTAGGTACAGGTAAAGAGGCAATAAGATAGTAGGACACGGACGGTAATAGTATATATAGGTGCAAAAATAGTATATATAGGTGCAAAAATAGGATATTGATTTATGATAGATTGGATAGAAATGTATAATGATGTACGTTTCGATATGACTTATGATATATACATGGATGTGTACGTGGAAATTGTGGAGAAAAAATAAAAAAAACTTTTAAAATTAAAAAAAGAAAAGAAACACACACACTCCAAGAATTCCAGCTACCCTGTTCTATTGCTACACAGATACACTGTCTTCACCGATAACATTTTAAGTTTACAGTGCCCGATCCTTTTCCAAATATTTAGTCAACCGCTACCCATCCCTCATAAAGCTGTCTCCACTCCCCTCCACCGCCATCACCCCCCCCCCCATTTTCCAAATTCGCCTTGGATTTGTGCATCGCCTTTTCCAATATCAAGACATTCTCAAAGCTTATTAATCCAATCCGTCTCTTTCGATGGCGTAGAGAAACTTCCTGGGCTGCCTCGCAGATGCATCCTTGCTACCAAAGTGACATATTTTAGATTAAATTTTAATGAGAGCAAAGCCGTGGCAAACACCGCCAATATGAATTTACCGTTTTGAGGAGGGTTTAAAAAAACCCAACAACCTGTCCTATCTACTCTGTTCTGTCCTATCTATTCTTTTTTCTTTCCTAATACACAATACTACAAAATTGCCTTGCAATAGAATTGGACTCCTAGGGGGAATAAATAAACCTGCAGGAATTGTGTCGTCTACACAAAGGATTCGCAACAAGACACTTCATCAGAACTCGGCCAACCTTGGAAACGACATCGCGGAAAACAATGTCATGGAAATGATAACGCCCCTCCGGCCTCCACCCCTCCCAAATTAAATTAAATTGTTTAAAATAAACCTTGGAAGGAGCCAAAGATTGTGAGACCTCTGAACTTTGTGTGAGAATTTGGCAATCTCACAAAATCTTCCAGTCACTCATGCCCTCATCACCTCGAGGCTCGACTACTGTAATGCTCTCTACATGGGGCTACCTTTGAAAAGTGTTTGGAAACTTCAGATCGTGCAGAATGCAGCTGCGAGAGCAATCATGGGCTTACCTAAATATGCCCATGTCACACCAACACTCTGCAGTCTGCATTGGTTGCCGATCAGTTTCCAGTCACAATTCAAAGTGTTGGTTATGACCTATAAAGCCCTTCATGGCACTGGACCAGGGTATCTACGAGACCGCCTTCTGCCGCACGAATCCCAGCGACCGGTTAAGTCCCACAGAGTGGGCCTTCTCCAGGTCCCGTCAACAAAACAATGTTGCTTGGCGGGGCCCAGGGGAAAAGACTTCTCTGTGGCGGCCCCGGCCCTCTGGAATCAACTCCCCCCAGAGATTAGAATTGCCCCCACCCTCCTTGCCTTTCGTAAGCTCCTTAAAACCTACCTCTGCCGTCAGGCATGGGGGAATTGAGACATTCTTTCCCCCTAGGCCTTTACAATTTATGCATGGTATGTTTGTTTGTATGGATGTTTAGTTTTACAATAAGGGTTTTTTAGTTGTTTTTAGTATTGGATTTACATGATGTTTTTTATTACTGTTGTTAGCCGCCCCGAGTCTACGGAGAGGGGCGGCATACAAATCCAATCAATCAATCAATCAATCAATCAATATATTAGCTTTGTATGCCGCCCCTCTCCGAAGTCTTGCTGTGACCTTTAGGCAATTTTATAAGAAAATGCAAAAAAAACCTTGGGAGCATTCTAGGACAAAAAATCTCAGGATCGCAAGACTTCATGACAACTGTGATTTGAGGTTTGGAAGGGCTCCAAAGCATGGTGCCAGCTTGCACAATCACACTGTCGCCTGAAAAACGGATACTCACTAATATACTGATCTCATCTGACCCCAATTTTTTACAGAATTTCACTGTTGCCACGTCTTGGTCATCTGGATTTCTACAGCCCCAACAGGATAGCCCTATTTGAGAAAAAATGTGTAGTCCCACGGAAACCCCATAATTTTGGAACCAGTGGGCACATTGGGATTTCTACAAATATGTCATACAACATCTTGGAAGTATGGAAGGCTGAGTCAACTTTGAGCCGGGGGTGAGATTTGAACTGCTGAACTACAGCTAGCAGTTAGCTGAAGTAGCCTGCAGTGCTGCACTCTAACCACTGTACCACCCCGGCTGAGGGGAGGGGAGATGAGTACTGACTCCTATAGTCGGCAACAACTAGTGGAGTAAAATCCGTAGTGACTTTTACCTTACTTTATTTTTACAAATGACTCAAGGCAGCAAATATATTCAACCCTTGTTGGTGAGGCCATCACAAAAACAACACAACGAAAGGTCAAAGAAAAACCTTGGGCTTTTGCTAATCTCAACTATGAACTTTCCCAAAAAATACCTATGTATTTATTTATGCAACCGTTTAGTGCTCATCCCCACCAAGACTTGCAGCGATAAATACAGTATATGGCTGCGTAAAGAAATAATAAATAAATGATGTCCCAAGGCATTTTTGCAAATACAGACTATGCTTGAAGCTAGTTCTTCAGGCTGGCTCCTTATTCATTTTCACTTAATTAAATGCAAAAGGGGAAATATTACATTCGGGCATGAGCCTCGGTGGCACAGTGGTTAGAGTGCAGCACTGCAGGCTACTTCTGCTGCTTGGCAAATGCCTGCAATTTGGCAGTTCAAATCTCACCAGGCTCAAGGTCGACTTGGCCTTCCATCCTTCCAAGGTGGGCAAAATGAGGAGCCAGATTGTTGGGGGCAAAAGGCTGGCTCTCTGTAAACCACTTAGAGAGGTCTGTAAAGCTCTGTGAAGCTGTATATAAATCTAAGTGCTATTGTTATTTCCCTTCCTTCCTTCCCTGCCTCCATCTCCGTGGTTAGAAGGCAGCATTGAAGGCTAACTCTGCACACAGTCAGGAGTTTGATCCTGACCAGCTCAAGGTTGACTCGGCCTTCCATCCTTCCAAAATGGGTAAAATGGGGACCCAGATTGTTGGGGGCAAGAGTAAACTGCTTAGAGGGGGCTGCAAAGCACTATGAAATGCTATAAAAAGTGCTATTGCTAACATGTTGTAAGCCGCCATGAGTCTAAGGAGAAGTGTGGCATAAAAATAGAAAGAAAGAAAGAAAGAAAGAAAGAAAGAAAGAAAGAAAGAAAGAAAGAAAGAAAGAAAGAAAGAAAGAAAGAAAGAAAGAAGTGGGGTGGCGCAATGGTTAGAATGCAGCAGCTAACTGCTAGCCCCAGTTCAAATCTCATCACCCATTCACTCAAGGTTGATTCAGCCTTCCATCCTTCCAAAGTGGGTCAAATGAGGACCCAGATTGTCGGGGGCCAGAGGCTGACTCTGAAAACTGCTGAGAGAGGACTGCAAAAGCACTATGAAGAGGTATATAAGTCTAAATGGTATTGCTAAATGTTAAATGCTATATAAGTCTAAGGGCTATTGTTATTTCCCTTCCTTCCTTCCTTCCTTTATTTATTTATTTATTAGATTTGTATGCTGCCCCTCTCCGTAATTACTTACTGACTCACTCACTCACTCACTCACTTACTTACTTACTTAGCTCTTAGAGAGGAAGAACAGGGGTGTCGCCACATTGAGAACAGTTTTTCCCGAATGCTATCACTTTGCTAAACAAAATAATTCCCTCAACACTGTCAAACTATTTACTAAGTCTGCACTACTATTACTACTAGTTTTTTTTCTTATCATTCCTATCACCCATCTCCTCCCATTTATGATTGTAACTTGTTGCTTGTATCCTTAAGATTTATATTAATATTGATTGTTTCCTGATTGCTGATTTGACCCCTGTGACAATCATTGAGTGTTGTACCACATGGTTCTTGACTTTTCTTTTATGTCCACTGAGAGCATCTGCACCAAAGACAAATTCCTTGTGTGTCCAATCACACTTGGCCAATAAAAAATTCTATTCTATTCTATTCTATTCAATTCTATTCAATTCTACTCTACTCTTGGCAAATGTATCTTTTCTTTTATGTACATGAGATCATCTGCACCAAAGACAAATTCCTTGTGTGTCCAATCACACTTGGCCAATAAAAAATTCAATTCAATTCAATTCTATTCTATTCTATTCTATTCTACTCTTGGCAAATGTATCTTTTCTTTTATGTACATGAGATCATCTGCACCAAAGACAAATTCCTTGTGTGCCCAATCACACTTGGCCAATAGAGAATTCTATTTTAATTCTATTCCATTCTATTGAGGCCTCTTCCAACTGATTCAGCTTCACTTCCATTACCGACTTCCCATCCTTTCCTTCCCTAAACATCCTACAATTGTATCCCAGGCCTTCATTCATAACAGAAAGGATTTTCCCGCAGCCTTCTCAACCTTTCATCCTCGGGCAGCGTCCTGTATTACACAACTTGCAGTCCAGCTGTTTGACAGGGGACCAGTTGGTGAGATCAGAACAAATCAAGAAGTTATGCCCATCCGTCCCTGTTCATCTTCCTTCCCCCACTGTGAATTTCCTTAGACACCCAAGTTTTTTTGGATTTTCCATCTAGCTTCCTTTCTTTCCAGAGCGCATGAGATCATTCTGTTTTCAGACTATGTAATTTTCCACTTCTCATCACTGGGAGAAGTGCCTCTTAACTCAGCCATCATCTGTGAATTTAATGCACTCCGCCGACTGCTTTGTTTCTAGCGGCCAAGACGGTTACATAAGTGAAAATTGCAATGCAAAATCCAGGACAGTTTGGACCAGAAGTTAAGGTTTGACTCCTGCAGTTTAAAGCTATGCCTCTTGAACAAGCCTCCCGAGAGAGCTAGGCATACATAACTTCAGTGGTTAATGCTGCCACTCTTTGTAATAATAAACACCATCGGCATTGACAGAACAGCCATCGGTCAATTGCAAAAGGCAGCTTTGCTCAGAAGAGTTTATATGTCTAACACCGTCAAACGTCAATCCCTGATATCCCAGGTCCTTGGGATAAAAGTGGATAAAAATGCCAAATCCTATCTGATTATCTGGCTGGCTGTGCGACAACCCATAAGACAAACAAACAAACAACAACAACAAAAATAGTCTGGCTAGCGGACGAACCTGGAGAAGAGAAAGAATTGCAAATTAAAAAAGTAGAATAACTAGAAAGCAAACAGTGAAATGCTCCTAGTTAGAAACATAGAAGATTCACGGCAGAAAAAGACCTCAAAGTCCATCTAGTCTGCCCTTATACTATTTCCTGTATTTTATCTTAGGATGGATCTATGTTTATCCCAGGCATGTTTAAATTCACTTACTGTGGATTTACCAACCACGTCTGCTGGAAGTTTGTTCTAAGCATCTACTCCTCTTTCAGTCAAATAATATTTTTTCACATTGCTCCTGATCTTTCCCCCAACTAAGCTCAGACTGTGCCCCTTTATTCTTGGGTTCACTTTCCTATTAAAAACATTTCCCTCCTGAATCTTATTTAACCCTTTCACATATTTAAATCTTTCGATCATGTCCCATTTCCTTCTGTCCTCCAGACTATACAGATGGAGTTCATTAAGTCTTTCCTGATAGGTTTGATGCTTAAGACCTTCCACCATTTTTATCGCCCGTCTCTGGACCCGTTCAATTTGATCCATATCTCTTTTTAGGTGAGGTCTCCAGAATTGAACCCAGTATTCCAAATGTGGTCTCTATACAGCGGGACCACAATCTCCCTCTTCCTGCTTGTTCTACCTCTAGCTATGCAGCCAAGCATCCTACTTGCTTTCCCTACCGCCTGACCGCACTGTTCACCCATTTTGACACTGTCAGAAATCATGACCCCTAAATCTTTCTCTTCTGAAGTTTGCACAGTCAACCAAGCAATAACAACACCAACAGAAGCTAGTATTCTATTGAGTATTGGAGAGACCAAGCTAGCTTACAAGAAAGACCAAATAATAAGGAATAGAAAAGAGCTATAGCAAGGCAAAATTGTTGCATGACCAATACATAGAGCAGGCAAAGCATATAACAAGACTTGGCAATGGCTAAAAGCCAGAAAATTGAAGAAAGAGATGGGACATAGGACCAACCCTTAAGAACAAAGGCATAGCAAAACCAGAACTGAGAAGACAGCAACAGACAGCAAATGCTGTCTTAGCAAAGCTGAAGAAACAATGCATCACCCATTTAGCTGCTGTAAGAAGATCGCCCAGATTGACTACAAACAGTGGCATGGCAAAAGCAGCAACAATGTGCATTGAAATATCTGCAAAACAAATACCATTTGCCTGCAAGCAAGAATTAGTGGAGACTATAAAATAGAAAATGAAGGAATGCAAGCGCTTTAGAACGTTTATAGAACTCTATAGAATTTATATCGAATTCAGGCAGACACGCACCTGTCATATAAGAATACAGACTTAATCATTTTTTCATTAAAAAAGACCAAAAATAAAAGGCTAGAAAGTGGACATCATAGTACATGGGGACAGCAAAAGAGAAGAAAAAGAACTGGAGAAAATTACAACATTGGGACAGGGAGTCTCTACTTTCAGCAGCTCATGCCCTTATCACCTTGAGATTCGACTACTGCAATGCTCTCTACGTGGGGCTACCTTTGAAGAGTGTTCGGAAACTTCAGATTGTGCAAAACGCAGCCGCACGCGCTGTCATGGGCCTTCCTAGACATGCCCAACACTCCGCGGACTGCATTGGTTGTTGATTGGTTTCCGGACACAATTCAAAGTGTTGGTAATGACCTATAAAGCCCTACATGGCATCGGGGCAGATTGCTGAACCGCCTTCTGCTGCATGAATCCCAGCAACCAATCAGGTCCCACAGAGTCGGCCTTCTCCAGGTCCTGTCAACCAGACAATGTCGTCTGGCAGGGCCTAGGGGAAGAGCCTTCTCTGTGGGGGGCCCAGCCCTCTGGAATCAGCTCCCCCCAGAGATTCACACTGTCCCCACCCTCCTTGCCTTCCACAAGAGTCTTAAGACTCACTTATGTCACCAAGCTTGGGGCAATTAGATCTTGGCCCCCCTGTCGATGAATGTTATATATGGCTGAATCTGAAGGTGTAGGACTGATTTTTAAAATATTGGGGATTTTAGGCTAGTTATTTAATTTAATTAATTGGATTTGCCATTGTATGTTATTGTTTTTATTATATATTGTAAGCCGACCCTTCAGAGAGGGGTGGCAAATAAATCCAATCAATCAATCAATCAATCAATCAATCAATAATATAGTGGTACCACTATGTAAGAATGCCTCTACTTACAAACTTTTCTAGATAAGAACTGGGTGTTCAAGATTTTTTTGCCGCTTCTCAAGAACCATTTTCCACTTACGAACCCGAGCCTCCGAAATTGTAACCAGAAAAGGCAGGGAGAAGCCTCCATGGGGCCTCTCTAGGAATCTCCTGGGAGGAAACAGGGCCGGAAAAGGAGGGGAGAAGCCTCCACGGGGCCTCTCTAGGAATCTCCTGGGAGGAAACAGGGCTGGAAAAGGAGGGGAGAAGCCTCCATGGGGCCTCTCTAGGAATCTCCTGGGAGGAAACAGGGCCAGAAAAGGAGGGGAGAAGCCTCCGTGGGACCTCTCTAGGAATCTCCTGGGAGGAAACAGGGCCTTCACCCTCCCTGTGGTTTCCCCAATCGTACGCATTACAGTATTTCCTTTTACATTGATTCCTATGGGAAAAATTGCTTCTTCTTACAAACCTTTCTACTTAAGAACCTGGTCATGGAACAAATGAAGTTCATAAGTAGAGGTCCCACTGTATATGGGGACAGCAGAAGAGAAGACAAAGAACTGGAGAAAACCACAAAATATAAAAACCTGCCAACGTGGATAGAAAGACTGTGGCAAAGGAAAGTATATATATAGCATCAATAACGACTGGAGTTGAATTAATCCCAAAATGTCTGGAGCACCACTTGAAACACCTTCGACACTGACAAAACCCCATCAATCAGTTGCAAAAGGCAGCTTTACTTGGAACAAATTGCATCCTACCAGGGTAACCTTTAGCACTCTCAAACAATATCACCTCCCTCACCTGGAGAACTCAGTTAAGTGGGTAAAAATGCCAGATTCAGTCTAAATATCAGGCTGACTGTTGCGATGAACCATAATATTGACTTTTAAATAATCGGAACTGACTGAATCTACAGGAAACAAAACACAGAGTATCAAAATAACGTAATAAAGAGTTGGAAATAGAACGCTGGCAAGGAAAAGAATTGCACGGTCATTTTTTTAAAATAAAAATTGAAAGGAAAGTGGATAACGATAAAATCTGGCAGTACCTTAGAAAAATTTCCATCTGTCAACTATAAAAAGGGCCACATTGCTTGAATCCACACATAGACTCTCACCACTTCTCTTCTCTCTATACACTAATGACTGCATCTCATACGATCCATCTGTTAAACTACTGAAGTTTGCAGATGATACAACAGTGATCGGACTCATTCGAGACAATGATGAATCCGCATACAGACGGGAAGTTGAACAACTATGCTTGTGGTGTGACCAGAACACTCTAGAACTGAACACACTCAAAACCGTAGAAATGGTGGTAGACTTTAAGAGAAACCCTTCCACCCTTCCACCTCTCACAATACTAGACAACACAGTATCAACAGTAGAGACCTTCCAATTTCTAGGTTCTATCATATCTCAAGACCTAAAATGGTCACCTAACATCAAAAACATCATCAAAAAAGCACAACAAAGAATGTTCTTTCTGCGCCAGCTCAGGAAGCTCAAACTGCCCAAGGAGCTGCTGATCCAGTTCTACAGAGGAGTCCTTGAGTCTGTCATCTGCACCTCTACAACTGTCTGGTTTGGTGCTGCAACCCAACAGGACCGACACAGACTTCAGAGGAGAATCAGAACTGCAGAAAAAACAATTGCTGCCAATCTGCCTTCCATTGAGGACCTGTATACTGCACGAGTCAAAAAGAGGGCAGGTAAAATATTTACTGACCCCTCACATCCTGGACACAAATTGTTTCAACTCTTACCCTCAAAACGTCGCTACAGAGCACTGCACACCAAGACAACTAGACACAACAACAGTTTTTCCCCGAACGCCATCACTCTACTAAACAAATAATTCCCTCAACACTGTCAGACTTTCTACTAAATCTGCACTTCTACTCTACTAGTTTTTCTCATCATTCCTTTCACCCATTTCCTCCCATGTTGACTGTATGACTGTAACTTGTTGCTTATATCCTAAGATTTTTATTAATATTGCTTCTCCATTGCTTATTTGACCCCTATGACAATCATTAAGTGTTGTACCACATGATTCTTGACAAATGTATATTTTATTTTATGCACGTTGAGAGCATCTGCACCAAGACAAATTCCTTGTGTGTCCAATCACGCTTGGCCAATAAAAATTCTATTCTATTCTAGACTATGACAACCCATTAAAAACATCACCTTGCAATATTGCATTGTAGGTTCTGGGGAAGAACTTGCTGCAAACGAAGGTCAATTAGCAGTTGTGATTTCACACTGTTGTGTATTTTAAAAAAAAACAACCTTCCCATTTCAGAGTTTTTGCTGTCCAAATGGAGGAGGATTATGAGCCATTACTCTCAAAAATCGATGCCATTTTCCATACATTTTGTTCAAGCCAACATCAGACATCCTTGCTCCGAGACCGCTTCCAACTTAAAATTGAGAGCAGTGAGAAAAGGAGAATAACAGATTTTTTAAAAAAAGGAACAAAAGAGAAGGATGAGCTAACACAATTGTGCAGAAGCTTCATTCCACTTTGGGAAAACTGGGTGAGCCACTTTGGGATGTACCTCTGGAGGCTTGGTACCAATGGAAAGTGGTTAAGGCTTGGACAGACTCTGTCCTTGATGGTTTTGAAGGATTTGATTTAACATATAGGGTTGATATTCCTGGAGGCATCTGTAATATGGCAAATGATTTAGCTCTACTAGATAAGTGGTCAAAGCAATGGAAACTGCAGTTTAATGTTTCCAAATGTAAAATAATGCACTTGGGGAAAAGGAATCCTCAATCTGAGTATTGTATTGGCAGTTCTGTGTTAGCAAAAACTTCAGAAGAGAAGGATGTAGGGGTAGTGATTTCTGAGAGTCTCAAAATGGGTGAACAGTGCAGTTAGGCAGTAAAGAAAGCAAGTAGAATGCTTGGCTGCATAGCTAGAGGTATAACAAGCAGGAAGAGGTGATCCCGCTGTATAGAGCGCTGGTGAGACCACATTTGGAATAAATACTGTGTTCAGTTCTGGAGGCCTAACTAGAGAAAGATATTGATCAAATTGAACGGGTCCAAAGACGGGTGACAAAAATGGTGGAAGGTCTTAAGCATAAAACTTATCAGGAAAGACTTAATGAACTCAATCTGTAGAGTCTGTAGGACAGAAGGGAAAGGGGGGACATGATTGAAACATTTGAATATGTTAAAGAGTTAAATAACATTCAGGAGGGAATTGTTTTTAATAGGAAAGTGAACCCATGAACAAGGGGGCACAATCTGAGGTTAGTTGGGGGAAAGATCAGAAACCACGTGAGAAAATATGATTTGACTGAAAGAGTAGTAGATGCTTGGAACAAACTTGCAGCAGATGTGGTTGGTAAATCCACAGTAACTGAATTTAAAAATGCCTGGGCTAAACATATATCCATCCTAAGATAAAATACAGGAAATAGTATAAGGGCAGACTAGATGGACCATGAGGTCTTTTTCTGGGGTCAATCTTCTATGTTTCTAAAATCTAGGTTAGGAGTTACTCTATGGCTGAATTCACACAACACCTCACCAGATATTCACCTTCAACCCAGGTTGACAAGACTGAACTGATCCGAATCGGCAGCAATCCACCACTGCCCCATCTATGGTAGCCCTGAGTCACTGGCGAGACGAAAACGATCGTAGTAGTAAAATCTGAATTATTGAGTCTGGTTTCCCCAAAGCCACTGGCTTGTCAAAATTAGTGTTTCCTTTTCCAGCTCCTTCTATCCTCCTGTCTCTCTTCTTTGCCTGTAATTAACAGTGGACTCCCAATTTAATTAACGGCTTCTAAGGAGCCCCAGCTAATCTCGCAGCTAAAGTGCCATCAGACGACAGTTCTGGTCTGCTCTGAATTTATCTTCTCCCTCCCTCGTCGCCAGTAGGGGTGAGTTTCTGAAAGGGAAGCAGGTCAAGCTAATGTGACAGGTGCCCAACCTGGGTCAGGCTTGTGGCTCCATGAGTGATGATGCACAAGAGCAAAGCCCTTCCAGAATGAACTGAACTGAACATACTGCAATCCGTAGAAATGGTGGTAGACTTTAGGAGAAACCCTTCCATCCTTCCACCTCTCACAATTATAGAGAACACAGTATCAATAGTAGAGACCTTCAAATGTCTAGGTTCTATCATATCTCAAGACCAAAATTGGTCACCTAACATCAAAAACATCATCAAAAAAGCACAACAAAGAATGTTCTTTCTGCACCAACTCAGGAAGCTCAAACTGCCCAAGGAGCTTCTGATACAGTTCTGCAGAGGAATCGTTGAGTCTGTCATCTGCACCTCTATAACTGTCTGGTTCGGTTCTGCAACCCAACAGGACCGACACAGATTTCAGAGGAGAATCAGAACTACAGAAAGAACAATGGCTGCCAATCTGCCTTCCACTGAGGACCTGTAGACTGCATGAGTCAAAAAAGAGGGCGATGAAAATATTTACTGACCCCTCACATCCTGGACACAAACTGTTTCAACTCCTACCCTCCAAACGTCGCTACGGAGCACTGCACACCAAGACAACTAGACACAACAACAGTTTTTTACCAAACGCCTTCACTCTGCTAAACAAATAATTCCCTCAATACTGTCAAACCTTTTATTAAGTCTGCACTTCTATTTCTACTAGGTTTTTTTCCTCATCGTTCCTATCACCCATTTCCTCCCACTTAGGATTGTATGACTATAACTTGTTGCGTGTATCCTAAGATTTTTATTAATATTGATTGTGTCTTCATTGCTTATTTGGCCCCTATGACAATCATTAAGTGTTGCACCACATGATTCTTGGCAAATCTATATTTTCTTTTATGTACACTGAGAGCATATGCACCAAAGACAAATTCCTTGTGCGTCCAATCACACTTGGCCAATAAATTATTCTATTCTATTCTATTCTATTCTACTCCATTCCATTCCATTCCATTCTATAATGAAGGCTATGGTGTATAGCAGTGTTTCCCAACCTTGGCCACTTGAAGATATCTGGACTTCAACTCCCAGAATTCCCCAGCCAGCATTCACTGGCTGGGGAATTCTGGGAGTTGAAGTCCAAATATCTTCAAGTGGCCAAGGTTGGGAAACACTGCTGTATAGAGTATAGAGCAGTGGTGTCAAACTCAAGAGATCCAGCCCGCACGGTGCTTAGATTTGGCCCAAGGGGCCACCATGTAAAAAGCAAACGACCGGTCCCGCGGTGCCTCTGCCAGTAAAAATTGCGCTCTGTTTTGACTGGCAGAGGGTTGCAGGAGGCCACCACAGCCAAAAACGGACTTCGGGAGTCCGTTTTTTGCCAGCAGAGTGCTCAGGCCACCACAGGGACCCTGGACACGAATGAGGTTGAGCTGACCACACCCATCCTGGCAACATCCACCCCATTCCCCACCCCGAGGTCAAACACAACCCTGATATGGCCCTCAAAGAAATGGAGTTTGACACCTCTGGTATACGGGCTGCAGAAATCCGATGTTCTTCTGACAAAGGGTTGGATACAAGCAGCCAATGCGATGACTTACACCCGTATCGTGTTGGAACACACCTGTTAATGTAAATTAAGAGCTTGGCAGGGTATGTTTTTGGCTATTCTGTTCTCAAAAGCTGACAAGTGGCCAGGAGGATAACATTCTGGTTAAACCAGTACACAGGCTGGGTAGAAACACCAGCCACGTCCTCACCGTAGCTTCCCTCTCCTCCTCCTCCCCCTCCCCTTCCTCCCTTGTGCCAAGAAAGAAGCAGAACCATGCAACTTACAAAGAGACTTGGGAAATGGCCCAGCACCAACCATCCATTGAGTCTAACCTAGCATCCTCTCTATTAAGGGTCTTTTCCTCCTTCTTGGTAAATAAGAAGGATCTCTAGTACAAAGGTCCCCAACCTTGGCAACTTTGAAGGCTTGTGGACTTCAACTCCCAGAGTTCCTCAGCCATTATTTGTTCTAAAAATTAAAGGGAGGGGGGAGGGAAGGAGGAAGGAAGGAAGGAAAAGAGATTGAAGGAGGAAAGGAAGGGAGGGAGGAACAAAGGGAGAAGGGAGGGAGGGAGGAAGAAATCAAGAGAGAGGAAAGGAGGAAAGGAAGGAAGGCAGAAGGGAAGGAGGAAGGAGGAAAGCAAGAGAGAGGGAAGGAGGAAAGAAAGGAAGGGAGAAGGAAGGGAGGAAGGAGGAAAGAAAGCATAAGAGAGACAGAAGGAGGAAAGGAAGGAAGGAAGGAAGGAGAAGGACAAGGAAAGCAGGGAAGTTAGAGGAAGGAAAGGAAGGAAGGAGGATAGGAAGGAAGGGAGAAGGAAGGGAGGAAGGAGGAAAGAAAGCAAAAGAGAGACAGAAGGAGGAAAGGAAGGAAGGAAGGAAGGAAGGAGAAGGATAAGGAAAGCAGGGAAGTAAACGGAAGGAAAGGAAGGAGGGAGGGAGGGAAGGAGGAAAGGAAGGAAGGGAGGAAGGAAGGAGAATGACAAGGAAAGCAGGGAAGGAAAGGGAAGGAAAGGAAGGAGGGAGGGAGGGAGGGAAGGCAGGCAGGCAGGCAGGCAGGCAGGCAGGAAGGAAGGAAGGAAGGAAGGAAGGAAGGAAGGAAGGAAGGAAGGAAGAATTTGACTGCTTGAAGACCTCTGGGAGTTGAAGTCCACAAGTCTTAAAGTTGCCAAGATTGGAGACCTGTGTTCCAGGAGGTTCCTACTAGAGCCTCAATGACCTGGAGCTACCTCGTCCTCTCCCCTGGCACCTGCCAATCTCCGTGCGCTGACAGATTTCTTAAACCTCATTACTTCAAAAGCCTCCGTCAGGGCTGCAGGCAGGCTGTAAGCAAGGCCAATTCCCCCCTGCAGCCTCGCCATCTTGGTTTCCAGACATGCCTCTGGATCGTCTCTGAAACGAAGGCATTATTTAAAAAGGAGCCTGGCGTGATTCAGCCTTTTGGGGGGGGGGGGAAGGGTGGGGTTATAATACGATGCTCATCCAGCCAGAACCACAAAATAAAAATAAAATAAAATAAAATAAAAGACAAAAATAAGCTGGGGTGGGGAAAAGGTCTCTGGAAAAATTATCCACCAATTTTTTTTCGGAATTAGAAACGTTTTGTGACTGTAATACTCTACATCCATCCTGACAGCTGTAACATGTTTTTGGAAGGTAAAACATAGGATTATATGGCCGGAAGGGACCTAAGAGGACTTCTACTCCAACCTGCTACTCCAGGCCGGAGACTTTACACCATTTCTGACAGATGGCTGTCCAGTCTCTCCTTGAAAGCTTCCAGGGATGAAGCTCCCACCACTTCTGAAGGCAAGTCGTTCCCTTGAATACAGAACCACAGAGCTGGAAGGGACCTCAGAGATCATCTAGTCAACCCCACCCACCGAAGCAGGAGACCCTACACAATTTCTGACAGATGGCTGTCCAGTCTCTCCTTGAAAGCCTCCAGGGATGTAACTCCCACAACTTCTCCAGATAACTTCTGATCCATGGGTTTGATTGTTTTCACTATCAGAAATTTCTTCTTATTTCAAGGTGGAATCTCTCCTTGGTCAGTTTCCATCCATTATTCCTTGTCTGGCCTTCAGGTGTTTTGGAAAATAGCTTGACTCCCTCCTCTCTGTGGCAGCCCCTCAAATATTGGGAGATGCTATCCTATCTCCCCTGATCCTTCTCTTCACTAGTCCAGTCATAGAAACATAGAAACATAGAAGATTGACGGCAGAAAAAGACCTCATGGTCCATCTAGTCTGCCCTTATACTATTTCCTGAATTTTATCTTAGGATGGATCTATGTTTCTCCCAGGCATGTTTCAATTCAGTTCCTGCGGATTGACCAACCACGTCTGCTGGAAGTTTGTTCCAAGCATCTACTGCTCTTTCAGTCAAATAATATTTTCTCACGTTACTTCTGATCTTTCCCCAACTAACCTCAGATTGCTTTCCTATTAAAAGCACTTCCCTCCTGAACCTTATTGAACCCTTTGACATATTTAAATGTTTCGATCATGTTCCCTTCCCTTTCCAATGTCCAGTTCCTGTAATCGTTCATCGTTGGTTTTAGCCTCCAGTCCTTTATTTCTCTCGGTTGCTCTTCTCTGCATTCTTTCTAAAGTTTCAACCCCTTTTTTATAGTGTGTCATGTTGACCAGAAATGGATGCAGAACTCTAGGTGTGACCTGACTGGTGCAATATAAACCATTACTATCACCTCTAATGCTTTCGTTCTTTGGATGCGACCTAGGATTGCTTTGTCTTTTTTTGGCAGCTGAACTCTAACTCTAATGGCCAAAGGGACTACGGCCAATGGATCAATTAAGGGCTCCGCCCAAGCCTAGATGTAATGATGAGAAGGACTATTTTCCAAGTTAAAGAAATGGAAAGCAGGACAATTAAGAACCCTTGAGAGGTGCTATCCTGCCTTTGTTTTTTTTTAAAAAGATTGGATAGCCATTTGTCTGAAGTGCTATAGGGTTCCCTGCCTAAACAGGGGGGGCTGGACTACTAGATGACCTCGCAGATCCCTTCCAACTCTGCTATCCTACCCTACCCTATTCTATTTGTGTGAACTGAGCTGAGGTTATTATTATTATTAGACCCGGAGCGGCTCACAACATGCAATACAAACAATATATATATACAAATCTAATAGTTAAAACAGTAGGCTAAAATCCCATTATTTAAAAAACAGCCAGTCCACTCAATCACATCCACACATAACATTTAATGGTCAGAGAAAAAGGGTGCATGATCTAGCTGCCCCAAGTCTGCCGACGTAGATGGGTCTTAAGGGTCTTGCGAAAGGTGATGAGGGTGGGGGCAGTGCGAATCTCCAGGGGGAGCTGATTCCAGAGGGCCGGGGCCGCCACAGAGAAGCGTCTTCCCCTAGGCCCAGCCACATGACATTATGGTGGAAGGTCTTAAGCATAAAACGTATCAGGAAAGATTTAATGAACTCAATCTGTAGAGTCTGGAGGACAGAAGGAAAAGGGGGGACAGGATCGAAACATTTAAATATGTTAAAGGGTTAAATAAGGTCCAGGAGGGAAGTGTTTTTAATAGGAAAGTCAACACAAGAACAAGGGGGCACAATCTGAAGTTAGTTGGGGGAAAGATCAAAAGCAACGTGAGAAAATATTATTTCACTGAAAGAGTAGTAGATCCTTGGAACAAACTTCCAGCAGACGTGGTTGGTAAATCCACAGTAACTGAATTTAAAAAACATATATCCATGGTAAGATAAAATATAGGAAATAGTATAAGGGCAGACTAGATGGACCATGAGGTCTTTTTCTGCCGTCAGTCTTCTATGTTTCTATGTTTCTATTGTCTGGTCGACGGGACCTGGAGAAGTCCGACTCTGTGGGACCTTACCGGCCGCTGGGATTTGAGCGGCAAAAGGCGGTCCCATAAGTAATCTCATCCGATGCCATGTAGGGCTTTATAGGTCATCACCAACACTTTGAATTGTGTCCGGAAACCAATCGGCAGCCAATATTAGGGGTTCAATGGCAGTACTGAACTTGCTACCTGATGTTCTTTCTTCCCTTCATCCAAGCCCTGAGATGATTCACCTCTTCTTGTGCTGTTTTGCCTCTCATTCATGTCTTGGGCTCCTCTTTAAAAATGCTGAGCTTTCTTAAAATAAAACTTCCAAGAACAATAATGCACCCCTACCAGCATTGGGGTTGATGACACAACACTATACAAGCAATTCTAGTTCTGTCTTGTCTGAAAACTGATGCAAGCTAGAAAGGAGGGAGAAATTGAGGTCAGGGTGCCACAGGGGAAAAATTAAACTGTTAACCCAAAGCAGTAGAATTGCTCGTCTTGCTTGCTTGCTTCTTATTGATGGGTGGAGTTTTCCACCAACTCTCCGATTAATTCAAACTTCAAAAGCTTGAATGGGACGCTTCAAAAGCTCAAATAACATGCTTATGTAAAGTCTTAAAAAAATAAAATAAACCAGGCATGTGCCTTTATGGAAGGGGAACTATTGCAGAATTCTATTCCTATCACAACCTTCAGTGTTATCATCACCCCAACTTGAAAGATGGGCTGTTATTTTTTGAGAGTGAAAATGGAAGTTTTGTTCTGAAATGCCAATGTGTCATTTAAAATAGCAAAGGGATCGAGAGAGTCACTACGAAAATCTCACATCGTTTTTCCTTCAGGTTGATAGTATTATAAGCATGCTGCCAACCTGCCTCCCATTGAGGACCTGTATATTGCACGAGTCAAAAAGAGGGTGGTGAAAATATTGACTGACCCCTCGCATCCTGGACACAAACTGTTTCAACTCCTACCCTCAAAACGTTGCTACAGAGCACTGAACACCAAGACAACTAGACACAAGAACCAAACACCATCACTCTGCTAAACAAATAATTCCCTCAACACTGTTAAACTTTTTACTAAGTCTGCACTTCTATTCCTACTAGTTTTTTTTCTCATCATCCCTATCATCCTTTTCCTCCCACTTAGGATTGTATGACTGTAACTTGTTGCTTGTATCCTAAGATTTTTATTAATATTGATAGTTTCCTCATTGCTTATTTGACCCCTGTGATAATCATTAAGTGTTGTACCTCCTGATTTGTGACAAATGTATCATTTCTTTTATGTACACTGAGAGCATGGGTACCAAAGACAAATTCCTCGTGTGCCCAATCACACTTGGTCAATAAAGAATTCTATTCTATTCTATTCTATTCTATTCCATTCTCTATTCCATTCTCTATTCTATTCTATTCCATTCCATTCTCTATTCCATTCTCTATTCTATTCTATTCTATTCTATTCCATTCCATTCTCTATTCCATTCTCTATTCCATTCCATTCCATTCCATTCCATAAGGCATAACCCTGGAGCTTAACAATACTCACCGTGGTAGGGCACTGTTTTCCTGGGCACCAAATTCCACCAGTTGCTGACCACAGAGGCTTCCGTGCAAAGTACCAGCGACAAAGTACCAGCGACGCAAAGAGCCACCCGAGGAATCATTCTGCTGGGGAAGGACGATTCCCAACGTAGTCCGAGAAGAACCATCACCGCCAAACGTCTCCTGTTGCAGTGGCTGTTATACAATCCTGGTTCCTTTTATTCCTCGGTGAGTTTTGTCCTGGCAAGGAGAAAGAGGCAAGGGGTTAGTTGGCTTAGGTTACAGCGGCATCCAACCAGTGATGGGCTGCCAAATTTTTTACTGCCGTGCTGTGGGTGTGGCTTATTTTGTGGGTGTGGCTTGATGGTCGTGTGACTGGGTAGGAGTGGCTTACCGACCAAGATAAGTTTTCAAATAAGTGCTTGGACTCTTTTTCAGTTGATTAAAGTCCCATTATTTGAATAGCCACAAAAAGGACAAATGACAGGCAGCATTATTGGTTGAGGAGCACAGTAACGTTATAAGGTTTTGTACTGAACCCACAAGGTTCCATCATTAACTTGTCCATTTCCACGCAATCATACATTTTCTTAGGTACCTGAGCATCTTTTCATTTTTGCGCATAAATGATTCTAGCCGCTGTCCCTATGGGTAATATTAAATGCTTGATAGTTTTGGGATAGGATATTTTTTTTATAATACCAATAAGAAGAGTTCTGCTGTGAATTCAATTTCAGTGTCAGTAATTTCCTGTAACCATTTATCAAGTTTTCTCCAATATTATTTTTTTGCTTCGGAACACAACCACCATGAATGAAAGAAGATGCCCGGCTCTTTTTTTTTAACATTTCCAGCATGTTTGGTTTTTTTAAAAAGTTATTTGAGATTAGAAACACCTTTTGTTTCTTTGGTTTAATGCGCTGCTTATGTTTCATCCATCCAGGTCAGCCTCTCTGGAAATGTAAAAAGGCCTTTCCCTTAATAGAGAGAATACAGGAAGCCCCGATTGTGAAATCTGGGAAACGGGCGCGTGTGGCCTACAAAGGAGTGATGGGGCTGGAGAGGAGGGGGCGGAAAAACAGGGATTCTCAAATTTCCACTTCTTGTTGCTCATTGGCTGAATCACCAGGGGCCTTGAACATCCGTGTAGAAAATTGGTACCCGAATGGAAACTCCCTCCGTCCTTCCTTTGTTCCCACTCATCCCACCCCCTTCCCTTTCACCTTCCTTCCTGGTCCTTCCTGCTGGGACTCTGGGCACGTAGTTTATCTATTTTTTATTCATTTGTTTTAAACAAGTACATGATAAAGGTACCTAAGAAAATGTATGATTGCGTGGAAACGGACAAATTAACGATGGAGCTGAATGACCAGAAAGACTCGGATTATTTTAACAGCTGGACTAATTGGTACAAATGGATGCAAAAAAAAGAAAGACAAAAAAAAATCAACAGCAGATGGATGCAGAAAGAGAAAAATAATTGTACATATAATATGTAAACTAAAGAATATGTTATTATGAATGTAAATGTATGGGTGTCAATATAACTGAAAATATTAAGATATAAATTCAAGAAAATTAATAAATGTTATGTGGGGGCTGGAAGGGTTTTTTTTTAATTATTTCCCTCCACATCAAAATCACATGTACTTCCTTACAATAAGGAGAATTCCCTCCCCAGTTTTTATGAAACTGGAAATGAGGACTTCAACTGCAATTCCGGGGGGGGGGGGGAAGGGAAAGAAGGAAATGGCTTTCGTTGCTGGCGGTAACTTCCCCCCCTCCCTCCAATTGGTTGCAGTCTATTATCTCTTAAATTTACAACCAGGAGTAAAAAAGATAGCCAAATGAAGTTTTCTGGTCTCCCAAATTTAACACTGTACAGCAGAGGTCTTGAAACCTTTGAGACTTGTGGACTTCCACTCTCAGAATTCTCCAGCCAGAGAATTCTGCAAGTTGAAATCCACAATTTTTAAAGTTCCCAAATTTGGGTCCCCTTGCCATACAACGATCCTGTGAGGTAGGCTGAAGAAGAAGACAGTCATTCAGCCCAAGTCTCTAAATAAGCTTCAATAGCTAAATACAAACCAGATCTCCCCCATATTTTATTATATAGACTACAATATTCTATATTCTATAATATTCTATGCTATAATATTATATATATATATATTTATATGTCACATGTTTTTTTGCTGAATTTGAAAATTAAGGGAGACTAGGATAGATCTATTTCAGCCTTACTTTGGCCTCATCAGCTAGCCATACCCACTGGGACTTGAACCTGCAACCTTTGCCTTGTAAGGCAGAGAATTATCCTCTAGGCTACAGTATCCAATCCCTTCAGCTCTGCACCAGGGAAGGGTTACATATTTTTGTGTCGAATCAATATACTGTATATATATTGTAATATTCTATATATATTCTCTATTCTCTATTACATATTCTATAATATTCTATACTCTTATTATATTCTCTATTCTCTGTTCTCTGATATCTATTCTCTTCCCCCAAAATGCTGGTTCCTTTCCTCCCCCCCCAAAACAAGTGACTCCCAAAATGATATCAAAATGATATCAGTTCCCACAACAGTTGTTACATACTCTTTGCAAGACAGGTACTATCTCATGCAAATCTTTTCCTAAAGAGTTCTTAAGTCAAGCAACAACAACAACAACAACAAATAGCATCTCCTACCAATAAACACTTTGTGAACAAGTACCAAAAACGTAGACACAAAACTGCCCAATCTCAGCATTCACAGCTCAGCTTCTCTCAAACCTACATTCTCCAAAGCGCCTTACAGGCAGAAGCCCCAGGTTCAAATCCCGGTGGTAAGGGTAGGGCTAGCGGATGAGAGCAAAACAGCTTGAAAGAGATCTATACTAGTCCCCCTTCCTTTTCATTATCCGCAAAAAAATATGTTACACACGATTCTCAGGTTTCTCTTGCAGGAGGTTTGAGCATCATTAAGATTGTAAAAAGATAGACCGACCGGTATGGGTGTCGTAAATTTATCTGCCTGTGGATATCTGCACAGGATTGCAAAAAGCTCGCTCTACAGTCTCCTAACCAGAGTTTAGGTATTCAGGATAAGTATCAAGCCCGCTAGATATGGAGTCATTGATATGCGTGCATGGGCTGCTTTTAAAATATGGCTCATACGAGGCTCGGGAATAAGCAAGTGGTTGGAGGGTGGGAAAGAGGGTACACGACATAAGAGAAAAAGTGGTTTATTTCAGACTCAAAACAGCCTGCTTTACACTGTTCCGGTTCAGCACAATCCGCAATAGTCCTTGGTCAAAGACCACAACTGAACTCACAATATTCTGTTGCTAAGCCAGACCGTCGTTAAGCGAGTTTTGCCCTATTTTGCGACCTTCCTTGCCATGGTTGTTAAGCGAATCGCTGCAGCAGTTAAATTAGTAACATACGTCGTTAAGCGAATCCAGCTTTCTCCTGATTCTCCTGATTTTACAAAGTCTGCACTTCTATTTCTGTATAGTCTAGAGCAGTGATTTTCAACCTTTTTTGAGCCGCGGCACACTTTTTACATTTACAAAATCCTGGGGCACACCACCAACCAAAATGACACAAATCTAATTAATTAATTAATAAATAAATAAATAAATAAATAAATAAATAAATAAATAAATAAATAAATAAATAAATAAATAAATAAATAGACAAACAAACAAACAAACAAACACACACACACACACACACACACACACACACATAACCCCCTCATATATATAATCCCATGTAACATCCCCTTATAAATACAGTCAATCATCAATCATCCCTCCTGAAATTTATACCGCTGTCTCATTTATGGGTACTTCTCCTGTCTTTCCCTCTTTTCTCTCTCATGTTTCTCATTTCTCTCTCTTCCTCCCTTTTTCCCTCATTCCTTCTCCCTTTCACTTCTCCTCTTTTTCCATCCCTGTCTCTCTCCCCCCCTTATGTGTGTGTATGTATACACACTCCAACCATTTCCAAAACCAGGTGAGGGCTGGGGTTTAATTCTCTTTTATTCTTTTCAAAAACAGGTGAGGGCTGGGGTTTTTTTCTTATTATTTGGGTGCTTTTTACCATATGCTTCAAGAATCACCTCTCTCTCTCTCTTGTTTCTCTCTCCTCTCATTCTCTGCCTCAATCATTTTCTCATTTCTCCTCCCCTTTTTGTTCTCATTTCTCTCTCTCTCTCCTTTCCTCTTCCTGTCTCTCTTGCTATCTTTTTCTCTCTCTCTCTCTTGCTTTCTTTCAGTATCTCTTGCTATCTCTTTTTCTCTCTTGCTTTTCTTCTCTCGTGCTTTTTCTTGTTCTTTCTCTCTCTCTGTTGCTCTCTCTCATTCTCTTATTTTCTCTCTCTCTCTCTTTTCTTTCTCTCTCTCTTAGTCTCTCTCTCTCTTGTTCTCTCTTATTTTCTTTCTCTCTCTTTCATGCTTTCTCTCTCTTGTTCTTTATCACTCTCTCTCTCTCTCTCTGTTGCTCTCTCTCGTTCTCTCTCTTCCTTTCTTCTCTGTGGAGGCCAGCGAAGGTTTCCCTTAGTTTGAATGTTCCGAGCAAGCAGCCCCTTTACTGACAGCCCGGGACAGGACTGTGAGAGGGGTGGGCGTTCCCACAGCGCTTGGAGCGGCTAGCGGCCGGATCGCCAGCGCCGCTGCAGCCACCGCTGTGGAAGAAGCCGCACCCCAAAAAAGCTTGAGAGAAGGAAGGATCGGGCTGGCGGGGACAGCCACAAGTGGAAGCCTCAGCCCTGGAGCCCCCTCGCGCCCATGGCTTCTCGTCGATGTCTCTGCCTGCCCGATCCGCTGGAGTGCTAATAGCAGCGGCGGGCAGGAGCCCCCCCCGCTATTCCCGCCGCCGCCACCGCTATTAGCACTCCTGCGGATCGGGCAGGCAGAGGCATCGATGAGAAGCCATGGGTGCGAGGGGGCTCCAGGGCTGAGGCTTCCACTTGCAGGCCCCCCCCCCTATTCCCGCCGCCGCCGCTATTAGCACTCCCGATGCCATTGCCACCGTGGGGAGGCAGGGGCAGCTGCGGCTCCCTTTACTCCTACTGCCGCACCTCCCTGCCCCTGCCTCCCCACGGTGCCTCCGGCCAAACGCGCCTCTGGCTTCTCCGCCCTGCCCCATTGCCCGCCCACTCTCCTCCGCCGCCGCCTCCTGCCTTGGGGCGAGGAGTCCGGGACTGTGTGGCTTTGCGCCATGAAGAGAAAACAGCAGCAGGGAAAAGTCGGCCGTTTTCTCTTCATGGCGCAAAGCCACACAGTCCCGGACTCCCGGCCAAACGCGCCCCTGGCTTCTCCCCCCTGCCCCATTGCCCGCCCGATCCGCCCACTCTCCTCCGCCGCCTCTCGCCGCGGCACACCTGACGGTGTGTCGCGGCACACCAGTGTGCCGCGGCACACCGGTTGGGAAACGCTGGTCTAGAGGACAGAAGGGAAAGGGGGACATGACCTTATTTAACCCTTTAACATATTTAAATGTTTCGATCATGTCCCCCCTTTTCCTTCTGTCCTCCAGACTATACAGATTGAGTTCATTAAGTCTTTCCTGATACGTTTTATGCTTAAGACCTTCCACCATTCTTGTAGCCCGTCTTTGGACCCGTTCAATTTTGTCAATATTTTTTTGTAGGTGAGGTCTCCAGAACTGAACACAGTATTCCAAACGGGGTCTCACCAGCGCTCTATATAGCGGGATCATAATCTCCTTCTTCCTGCTTGTTATACCTCTAGCTATGCAGCCAAGCATCCTACTTGCTTTCCCTACCGCCTGACTGTACTGTTCACCCATTTTGAGACTGTCTGAAATCACTACCCCTAAATCCTTTTCTTCTGAAGTTTTTGCTAACACAGAACTGCCAATAAAATACTCAGATTGAGGATTCCTTTTCCCCAAGTGCATTATTTTACATTTGGAAACATTAAACTGCAGTTTCCATTGCTTTGACCATTTATCTAGTAAAGCTAAATCATTTACCATATTACAGACGCCTCCAGGAATATCAACCCTATTGCACACTTTAGAGTCATTGGCAAATAGGCAAACCTTCCCTACCAAACCTTCCCCTATGTCACTCACAAACATATTAAAAAGAATAGGACCCAGAACAGACCCTTGTGGCACACCGCTTGTAACCTGTCTCTGCTCAGAATACTCGCCATTAACAATAACTCTCTGATGTCTATGCTTCAGCCAGCTGCAAATCCATTGAACTATCCAGGGATTAAGTCCAATCTTCACTAATTCAGCTCTTTATGTGGAACCGTATCAAAGGCTTTGCTGAAGTCCAGGGAGGCAATATCCACGGCACCACCTTGATCCAACACCTTTGTGACATAGTCAAAGAAATCAATGAGATTAGTCTGACATGATTTGCCTTCAGTAAAGCCATGCTGGTTTGGGTCCAATAAGTTATTGTTTTTTAGGTGCTGATTTATCCTCTTTTTGAGTAGAGTCTCCATCATTTTAACTACAACTGATGTCAAGCTAACTGGCCTGTAGTTACCAGCTTCTTCTCTACTGCCCTTCTTGTGGATAGGCACAACACTGGCCATTCTCCAATCCTCAGGAACATCTCCTGTTAACAGGGATTGGTTAAACAAATCAGTCAGGGGGGTAGCAATGACAGATATTAGTTCTTTAAGAACTCTGGGGTGGATGCCATCTGGAACCATTGCCTTATTTATCTTTAATCATTCAAGTTCTTCTAAGACATCGGCTTCTAAGATCACTGGAGCTGAATCCGTACAGCTGGAAGCAATGCTATATCCCTCTATAGTATTATTTTGTAAGGTGTCTTTTGAGAAAACTGAACAGAAGTAGCTATTGAAATGGTCAGCGATCTCCTTATTCCCATCAATGCATGTATTATTCCCGGTACTAAGCTTTGTGATGCCGCAATTTTTCTTCTTCCTATCACTAATATATCTAAAGAAGGTTTTATCCCCCTTCTTTACAGATTTGGCAATTTCTTCCTCTTTTGAGGCTTTAGCAGCATATATTATCTGTTTCGCCTCCTTCTGTCTCATTTTATACACCTCTCTATCAGCTATACTTCCAGACTCTTTATACCTCCTATAGGCAGCCTTTTTTTCATTGACTATAGCCCTTACATCATTGCTAAACCATTTAGACTTAGATACCACTTCATAGTGATTTTATAGCCCTCTCTAAGCAGTTTACAGAGTAGCAATAGCATTTAGACTTATATACCGCTACACAGTGCTTTACAGCCCTCTCCAAGCCCCAACAATCTGGATCCTCATTTTACCGACCTTGGAAGGATGGAAGGCTGAGTCAACCTTGAGCCTGCTGAGATTCGATCTGCCAAACTGTTAGCAGCCGGTGATCAGCCGAAGTAGCTTGGAGGACTGCACTCTAACCACTGCACCACCGAGGCTCTTTAAGCTTTAATCACCTTAGCTGTGCTTGAGGAAAAATCACTTCTGTGCGCAGGAGCATTTTTTAACCTTTCTCAACTTTCTTTTCCCTCCAAAGGCTTTTTTCACAAGGCTGCTTTAAACCTTAAAAAACTTTTTTTAAAAGCTTAAAAACTGGCGAGATAGTCCAGGCCATCTTCGAAAGGCTCCACAGTGTTCTTTTTAAAAATAACTTAAAACCGGGCAAATGTTTCTGGAACCTTTTGAAATATTCAAAAGTTCAGTTTTCTGACGTGGCAACGGCACAGCCCCAATCCGGTCCCTCAAGGCTGCAGGATGCCAGTTGGATTCTGCAGCAGCGAGCGATGGCTCTCTCTCCAACTGGCAGAAAAAGCAAGCAGATTATTATTATTATTATTTTTTGCACACGATATACCTACTCCAGCTAGCCTGCTCTCCCCCCCACCCCACCCCACCTGAATCGGCTTCTGTCAGAACTTGCAAGCGACTAACTTGTTTTTCCTAAGGGCCACCACCGACAGCAGAAGAACCAGATGGGCTACTTAAGTTGAATTGACCCGGTGTCATTTTTCAAGATGTGGTATTATTTACCCAGCTGATTGTTTGAAGCCCAGCAACTGACGGAAGGGTTGATGGGAGGGCAAACGGCCCAGGAAGGAATGTGCATAAACAGCAAATGGAGGAGGAGGAGGAGGAAAGAGGTTTTACTACCCAGTCTCAAGCTTTGGAATATTTTTGCAAAGAAAGCACAAACAATTTCGAACTGCTTCCCAGTCCATTTCCCCTTCTTTATTTCCTCCCTGAGAAAAAAAATCCATTTTGTGGGAAGGCTTGCTTGAGAAGTGAAATCCAACCGGTTCTGGAGAACCGGTAGTGGACATTTTGAGTGGTTTGCAGAACCGGCAAATACCACCTCTGGCTGGCCCAGGAATGAGGAGGGAATGGAGATTATTTTGCAATATCCTTCCCCCAGGAGTAGGGATTTTGCAGTATCCTTCCCCCTGGAGTGGGGAGGAAATGGGGATTTTGCAGCATCCTTACTCTGGGTGGGAATAGAGATTTTGCAGTATCCTTACACTGGAGTGGGAATAGAGATTTTGCTGTATTCTTACACTGGAGTGGGGAGGAAATGGGGATTTTGCAGTATCCTTCCCCTGCCACGCCCACCAAGTCACACCACGCCCACCAAGCCACGCCCACAGAACTGGTAGTAAAAAAAATTAGATTTCCTCACTGGCTTGCTCGCTCCTTCCTCACCACTTACACAATGGACAGATTTGCAGAACCAAATCTAGAAACCAACCACGTTCTCGTGCTTCTGAATTTACTTCTGATAGACTGCCTCTAAGCTTGGAAGATCCATCCTAGCTAAAGAGCTATGGACAGACTAATCTGACCACAGGATCCTAACTTTCAAATGCTATGCCGGTTGAACCTGGGCGGAAAACCATTTGCAAGAGAACAAATTATTCCCTCCTTCTTAATCCCCTGCCAAATTAAATGTCCCAATCCCTGACAGTTTGAATATAATCTGGGCAAACGGGAACAGAACTTCCTCTCTTTTTCTTTCCCTGCTACAGGACCAGTAATGGGCTGTAACTTTTCAAGCCAAAGGCCACCTTCCCCCAAAATAGGGCTGTGAAAATATTGACTGACCCCTCGCATCCTGGACACAAACTGTTTCAACTCCTACCCTCAAAACATCACTATAGAGCACTGCACACCAAGACAACAGTTTCCCCCCCGAATGCCATCACTCTGCTAAACAAATACTTCCCTCAACGCTGTCAGACTATTCACTAAATCTGCATTACTATCATTACAAGTTTTTTTCTCATCATTGCTATCACCTATCTCCTCCCACTTATGACTGCATGACTGTAACTTGTTGCTTGTATCCTTAAGATTTTTATTAATATTGATTGCTTATTTGACCCCTAGGACAATCATTAAGTGTTGTTCCTTATGATTCTTGACAAATGTATCTTTTTCTTTTACGTACACTGAGGGCATCTGCACCAAAGACAAATTCCTTGTGTGTCTAATCACACTTGGCCAATAAAGAATTCTATTCTATTCTATTCTATTCCATATTATATATTATTATATTACATTATATTACATTATATTATATTATATTATATTATATTATATTATATTATATTATATTATATTATATTACATTACACTACACTACACTACACTACACTACACTATATCAGGGGTCTCCAACCTTGGCAACTTTAAGACTCGTGGACTTCAACTCCCAGAATTCCTCAGCCAGCTTTTGCTGGCTGAGGAATTCTGGGAGTTGAAGTCCACGAGGCTTAAAGTTGCCAAGGTTGGAGACCCCTGTATTATATTATATTCTAATATAATAATATATTTAGAATATATTCTAAAAGGGGAAAGTCCATGACAAAAACACTGGGTGAGGCCAAAGCAAAAATAAATTAAAAATTGCATTTAAGGCTCCACTGTGGCCAGTTTTAAGTCAATGATTATTTGTTGTTGTTTTGGCACATTTTTTCCCCCGGCACTTCTTTGCTCAATAAGGATGTTGGGACTTTTTTATATAAGGTGCCAATGAAACAAGGAAGCTGAAAAAAAACAAGACTCATCTTCACCTGCTGGCTTGGCCAGCTCTCGAAAAACATCATCAAGAGGAAGAAGTAAAGGGCTAGGCCAGACAAAGCAGTGGCCCAACCCCGTGATTTATAGATTGGGGAGCCTCTCCTTCCCCACGTACACAGATGAGCAATTTGACCCTGTCGCCTCTTGTAGTGTGATACGAGTTATCTCTCTTCCTACTCGTCCGATCAGACTTTTCTGGCTGGCTTCTTTCTAAGAAGACCAGAATCGTAGTACGTTCTAAAACCCGTTAATGCTGGGTGGCTGGGCGGAGTGTCACCCACCCACCGCTGCCGCTACTGGTTTGCAGAACCGGAACAATCCACCGGTGACTAGAGTCGGGAGGTTACCTGCCCACTGGAAGTGATGGCCTGCAAATGGAATGGTAAGGTAGTCTGTTCTGGTAGCAATTCTGCCAGACCCATCCTCGAATACAGCTCATCTGTTTGGAACCCATATCGCATCTCAGACATTAACACCCTTGAAAATGTCCAAAGATACTTCACCAGAAGAGCCCTTCACTCCTCCACTCGAAATAGAATTCTCTATGAGACTAGACTTTCAATCCTGGGCCTAGAAAGCCTAGAACTAAGACGCCTTAAACATGATCTAAGTATTGCCCACAAGATTATATGCTGCAACATCTTGCCTGTCGGCGACTACTTCAGCTTCAACCACAACAGCACAAGAGCACACAACAGATTTAAACTTAATATTAACCGCTCCAAACTCGACTGTAAAAAATATGACTTCAGTAACCAGGTTGTCAAAGCATGGAACTCATTGCCATAGTGTCATCCCCAAATCCCCAACACTTTACCCTTAGACTATCCACGGTTGACCTATCCAGATTCCTAAGAGGTCAGTAAGGGGCGAGTACAAGTGCCCTAGAGTGCCTTCCGTCCCCTGTCCTATTGCTCTCCTATATCTCCTATACCTTTCTTCTATTCCTATATCTCTTCTTCTATTCTTTCATTGATATGTTCTATTACTATAATTTCTCTCCTATTCTTTCTTAGATATATTTTACTATGAGTATCTCCTCTATAACCTTTATCATGTATTTTACTATGTGTATATAGATATATACAGACTAAAACCCTCATTGTGTATTGGACAAAATCAATCAATAAATAAATAAATAAAATTTTCAGGATGCGTGCGCAGCTGTGCACCCCCAACGCATGCACGCGTGCCCCCGCATGAGATTTCGCTTCATGCGTATGCGCGGCAAGCGAAATCTCACATGAAGAGACCTGCACGAATGAGTTTTTGATGAATTTAAAATAGGAAATAATTAAATAGTATGTTTTTACCCATAAACGCTTTAATCGTTTTATTCATTCTCTAGAACTAGAAATGAACTTTTATAGCAATGAAAGAAAATTGAGCTGCTTGCCTAATCTGTTATCCTACTGGACCTTGTGGGTTCAGTGCAAAACCTTAAAATGTGACTGTGCTCAACCAATAATGCTGTCTATCATTTGTTCCTTTTTTGTGGCTGTTCAAATAATGGGACTTCATCCACTGAAAAATATTAGAAATATTGTTTATTTGTCAGTATATTCTTGAGGGAACATTAATGAAGAGAGGTAATATATGATGATTGGGATTGCTGGAAAACAAGATTCGATTTTTTTAAATAATTGCAATAAGGGATAAAAGAGAAATTAATAATTTTGTATTATGATTTTTTCCTGGGATTATACAAGAGTTACTAATAAAATACTGTACTGCATTTTATTGTTCTGGAAATAGAAGATATTTGACACTGTATTAAAGCGTACCAAGGAAAAAACAATTTAAAAAATTCGTACCAATCAACTGAGAGTCCAAGCACCTATCTGAAAACTTACCTTGGTCAGTAAGCTATTCCTGCCCAGTCACATGACCTTTAAGCCACCCCATCACATGATTGTCAAACCACTCCTACCTGGTCATATGACCATCAAGCCACACCCACACAATAAGTCACACCCACAGTATGGTAGTAAAATTTTTTGCAGCCCTTCACTGGGTAAACCAAATTCCATTTTCAGGGTAGTCACCAGCTAGGATGTATATGTTTATAATTAAAATAAACCCACTCCCATAAAAGAAAGCCTTTTCATTTGGGACTTCAAGTGCCTCCTTAGCCACAGACCCACGCAAATCACAGACCCTTTAAAGTAGACGATGGGGGATGAAAGGACAACTTAAGAAAAAGGGCAAATCAGAGAGAGGTTTATCGAGATGAAAAGAAACTTAATTGTTTTTATCACTTTGCTTTTACCAAGGAAAATTCAAGAAAAGCTTCAAAAATGCCCATGCTAATTAAAAAAAAAAAATCTAAAATCAAGCCTGCTTTTTAAAAAACCCTTTCATTTCCATATATTTTTTTTTCAAAAGACCAGGCATTAAGTGGTACCATTTGTACCCGTAAAAAGTTTAATGACCAAAATAAATTGACAAAGGAGGGTTGTTTGATTTTGTTTTTGAAAAGGACATCTTTGTAGCTAAAGGAAATCTAAAGGACAGCTTTTTAAAATAAAAGGCCTGTTCTTTGTATAAAGCGGTGCTTTGCACAAATTGTTTGGAGAATCGAGTTTGGCTTTTGCAAATGTTCTCTAACCTGCGGGGGTCAAGATGCACGCACGCGTAGCATAGGGTAGGATAGCATGGGATAACCTAGCATAGTATACTGTGGAATAGCATAGAATAGCATAGAACGGAACAGCAGAGCAGAGTGCAGAATAAAATAGAATAGGATAAGGCAGAGGTAGGCAAAGTTGGCTCTTCTATGACATGTGGACTTCAACTCCCAGAGTTCCTGAGCTAGCAAGATTGGCTGAGGAATTCTGGGAGTTGAGGTCCACAAGTCATCAAAGAGCCAACTTTGCCTACCCCTGGGATAAGGGATGGAACTGGAAGGGACAGAACAGAAGAGAATATAATTGAAATTATGGAATGGAATGGAACAGAAAAGAACAGAATATATGGAATGGAATAGAACAGAACAGAATTCAGAAAGAATAGAATTTAGATAGGATAGAATAGAATAGAATAAGAAAAGAATTAGAAAAGAATAAAGGATAGGATAGAAATAGAAGAATGAAAGAATAGAGTAGACTAGAATGGAATAGAATATAGAATAGAATATAAAATAGAATAGAATAGAACAGAATTATTTATTAGCCAATTGTGATTGGACACACAAGGAATTTTTCTTTGGTGCATATGTTCTCAGTGTACATAAAGAAAAAATAAAATATATTCATCAGGAATCATAAGATACACTTAGTGATAGCCATAAGATACTAATAAGCGGTCAAATCATACTAGAATAAAATAAAAACAATATAATAGCAATAGCATTTAGACTTATATACCGCTTCATAGTGCTTCTACAGCCCCCTCTGAGCAGTTTACAGAATCAGCATATCGCCCCCAACAATCTGGCCCCTCATTTGACCCACCTCGGGGGGATGGAAGGCTGAGTCAACCTTGAGCCGGGGGTGAGATTTGAACTGCTGAACTACAGCTAGCAGTTAGTTGAAATAGCCTGCAGTGCTGCACTTAACCACTGAGCCACCTTGGCTCTAATAGTCTCATATAAGGAGTAAAGAAACAAGCAACATGGATTTAGCCATAAGGGGGAAGAGACAGGTATTAGGAAGGATTGAGAAGAAGACTAGTAATAGTCTTAGTACAGTATTTCTCAACCTTGGCCGTTTGAAGATGTGTGGACTTCAACTCCCAGAATTCCCCAGCCAGCAACGCTTCTTCAAATGGCCAAGGTTGAGAAACACTGTGTTAGTAGTTAATTTCACAATGTTGTGGGGATTAGTTGTTTAGCAGAGTGATGGCTGGGGGGGGGGGGAATGTGTGTCTTGTGGTGCGCAGAGCCACAATACATACACACACACACACACACACACAGACAGACAAAGGGGTAGTGACTTTTCTGCTCTCCCTGGGGGGACCTTTCTCCCTGCCCTATTTGACTTGCTTTCTCAAAACTTATTTCCATTTCCAAAAAATGTAATTAAGTGGAGTGAATGCGATGCCCCCCGAGGCATTCATAGGAAATAAAAAATAATAATGGGCAAGACGAGGAGGGGAGCTGCAGCCCAAAGCCGCTTGCAAATCTTACCCCCCTTCCCTGCCTTAAAAGAAAAGAGCGCGCCTGCCAAAGGAGAAGAGGCCATTGGACTGAAATCCTCTCCACTCAACGCTCCAAACCTGACGTGCGCCTACTCTGACAGTCTCAAAATGGGTGAGCAGTGTGGTCGGGCAGTAGGAAAAGCAAGTAGGATGCTTGGCTGCATAGCTAGAGGTATAACAAGCAAGAAGAGGGAGATTGTGATCCCCTTATATAGAGCGCTGGTGAGACCACATTTGGAATAATACTGTGTTCAGTTCTGGAGACCTCACCTACAAAAAGATATTGACAAAATTGAAGGGGTCCAAAGACGGGCTACAAGAATGGTGGAAGGTCTTAAGCATCAAACGTATCAGGAAAGACTTCATGAACTCCATCTGTAGAGTCTGGAGGACAGAAGGGAAAGGGGGGACACGATCGAAACGTTTAAATATGTCAAAGGGTTAAATAAGGTTCAGGAGGGAAGTGTTTTCAATAGGAAAGTGAACACAAGAACAAGGGGGCACAATCTGAAGTCAGTTGGGGGAAAGATCAGAAGCAACGTGAGAAAATATTATTTCACTGAAAGAGTAGTAGATCCTTGGAACAAACTTCCAGCAGACGTGGTAGATAAATCCACAGGAACTGAATTTAAACATGCCTGGGATAAACAAATATCCATCCTAAGATAAAATACAGGAAATAGTATAAGGGCAGACTAGATGGACCATGAGGTCTTTTTCTGCCGTCAGTCTTCTATGTTTCTATGTTTCTACTCGCCCCTAAAGACAGCGTGACCGAACTTGCAAGGAGCTACTCCACCCAGTCTTCATGTGGGCCTTCCCGCTTTCCTCTAAGAAAATAAAACCTAGATCTCCATCCGTGGATATAATTAAAATGATTTACTTTCCCCCCCTTATCGTTCTCAGCTTTCGAAATGGGTTCCTGGCACATTGGGTCCCTAGCCAAGCTTTGCAAACTAAGGTTTTGCAAAAAGCCTGCAAATGAAGCATTAGGGCGAGGCAGGATGGAACGGCGAGCCAACTTTTAATTTTAACTTCAATTAAAGCTGAAATCTTGTGTGCGGGAATTTAGCCACCAAGCTAAGGGTTGCATTTCGGTTAGCCTTGTTTGAAAGCCCCTTGCAAACTGGCGGAAAGAAGGTTGGGGAGGAAGATTCCAACTGGCTTTGAAGAACAGGTAGAACTCATTAAATAATTTGTATTGAAATTTTCCAAGTTAAAAACAAAACAACGTAAAAGACAAACACATCAACCGTCCAGGTATAAAATATAGTTCCACTAATACAGCTTCCTTCTCAATTCTACATTTTCCTAATTATGGTTATTGTTTTATATTTAAACATTTTTCATCTTTACCTATTCATTATGTACACCAGCGGTCCCCAAACTACGGCCCGCGGGCCACATGCGGCCCACTGAGACCATTTATCCGGCCTGCCAGTGAGTGACAAGAGCACAGGGAAAAGAAAGAGAGAAAGAAAGAAAAGGGAAAGAGAGGGAGGGAAGGAGAAGTGGAGAGGAAGAAAGGAGGGAAGGAAGGAAGGAAAGAAGGAAGGAAGAATGAAATGAATGGAGGGACAGAGTAAGGAAGGACTGTTTTGGGGGGGGTAATTTTTTTTAATTTTTCTCTAAACATACATTCAAACAACACAGTGTACCATCTAATTTTCAATGAATAAAATGCGGTATTTTGTTAGTAACTAATATCAATCATCAAAAAAGTTGCCAAAAGGTTTTTTTTTCTAATTTTGTCATCCAGTTACATTCATTTTCTTTAAATTAAATTCCATCCTTAATGTTCCTTCAAAAAGTGCAACACCAATTATATTTCTAACTTATTAACCATTATGCCAAAGTGCTTCCTTCTTTCTTTATACATTTTTCATAAGCCAAGAAAACCTTGTATAGCCAATCAGATGTTAACAAAAGAAAATTAAAAACAAAACATAAACATATATGAATTTCAGATCTTCTCCCCCCTCTAAATAGTACGTTCCCATTTTGTTTTTTACTTTAAAAAAAGGTATGTGCAGTTTGCATAGGGATTTGTTCATAGGTTTTTTTTATAGTCCGGCCCTCCACCAGTCCGAGGGACAGTGAACTGGCCCCCTGTGTAAAAGGTTTGGGGACCCCTGATGTACACTATTAACTAATAATTATACACTGTTATATGCACGATCTTACAACCATTAAGATTTAAAGTTACATCGATCCCATTTCCGCCCTTTCATTTTTATTTTTAATCATTTTTAATCTAAATTCACACATTGACTCTTCCAATTTCATTTCACTGCCTTGTTTGAATTAAAGCAGCCTAAAGGTCCAGCGAACAATCAGTGCTATCTATACAAATGGAACTGCTCAATCCATTTTTGACCCAACTCATCCACCGGCCAATGTTTTCTTGAGGTGGTTTTCCGTAAACACCAAGATCAGATCTTTAGGCTCAGAAGATACTCACACCTCTCGCCCATCTTTCAGACTCTCATCTCACCTTTCGGAAGAGGTCATGAAACATGGTTGGGCATTTATTTTAGGAAATCTGAAATGTGTCTCAATATCCGTAGCTCGGGTCGGGAGTTAGGCTGTTGGTCTGAGTCCGAGTGTGGCAGTTTTGTGACAAATGTTTCGTCCCCTTTCGAGGAGACGTTCTTTAAATACTTTTTTAAATGAGATCTCATAAGCTGCCCCGGAGTCTTTGGAGAGGGGCAGCATATAAATCAAATCAAATCAATCAATAGGTATTTAAAGACCTGTCTTCTGACAGATGAGCACAACTCAAAGTGTGCCAACGACGTCTCCTCGAAAGGCGATGAAACCTTTGCAAACAAACTGCCAAGCTTGAAGCTCAAATCAATAGCCGGATTTAGGAAATCACCAACACTTGAAACTGCCCCCCCTCCAAAAAAGCTGCCCTCCAAAAAAGCTGCCCAAACTTGACAACGTTAAGACTTGTGGACTTCAACTCTCAGAATTCTCCAGCCAGCTACGCTGAGTCAGTGAAGGACTGCTAAAATTTTGACTACTACACTGTGGGCGTGGCTTATTTTGTGGGTGTGGCTTCCTGACCATGTGACCAGGTAGGAGTGGCTTGATGATCATGTGATTGGGGATGGCTTAAAGATCACGTGACTGGCTTAAAGGTGGCCAATTTGATGTCACTCACGTCAAGGGTTTGGGTTAGGGTACCTGGCCTCTCCTCGCCTCAAAGAGATACAACCTCCCTATCTATTTACTATTACAGAACATCCAAAATATACGATGTATATATGCCATATGTGTACATACATATTACACAGAGGCACACAAATATATACATTATCTACTATATAAACTGTATGTGTATGTAGAAACATAGAAATATAGAAGATTGACGGCAGAAAAAGACCTCCTGGTCCATCTAGTCTGCCCTTATACTATTTCCTGTATTTTATCTTAGGATGGATCTATGTTTAAATCCCAGGCATGTTGAAATTCAGTTCCTGTGGATTTGCCAACCACGTCTGTGGAGGTTTGTTCCAAGCATCTACTACTCTTTCAGTCAAATAGTATTTTCTCACGTTGCTTCTGATCTTTCCTCCAACTAGCCTCAGATTGTGCCCCCTTGTTCTTGGGTTCACTTTCCTATTAAAAACACACACGCATTCACAGCTCTTCTAAAATTGTACACATTCAACCTCGTTTACTGTGATAGGAAAAACATATCCAGAAGCCAGAAGGGGGGGAAAGGAAAAAAAATATCAATTTTTTTCCACCAGTTCTGCAGACCTGACCGTACCTGTAGGAGAGCCCAGAGAAGGCAGCGGTTCAACAGAACCTTAAATCTTTCAGCGCGGGTTCACCGGGTGGAGCCAGCCTGAAATTTGTCTATCAACCTCAGGTGTAGAGATAAACAACCCCCCCACTCCCTTTTTTCTCCTTTTTTACTATTTTGGCAAGCTGCCCGCAAAACAGGAGCCAGACAGGTTGGGCCTGTTTGCTCTGGGCTGATTGGCAGCACCCAAGTCCTTGCAACTAGTTGTAAACAGCCCCTTGCCTCAAGGAACAGAATCTACACGTGGGGTGCCCTTGGGGGGAAGGGGGAGGTCCTCTTGGTGCTTTCTGCAAGAGAGAGGGGGGGGGGAAAGACCCCCAAATTTGTCGGCACAAAAGAAAGAGAGAAGTTTTGGAAAAGCCAGCCACAACCACAGCTGTTCAGGCCGCAAATTGCAACCAGATCTCTTGGCTTGGCCGGACAGCTGACCGAATTTGCGCTCCAAAATGGAACCCGCTTTCTTCCCCTCCCCACCCAAAAAAAGACTTCCATTTGCCTTCTTTTTTGTGGTTTTTATCCCCCCCCCCCCCCTTTGAACTTTTAACTGCTTCCTGCTTTGCATCAAGCGCCCAGTGCTGAGTCAGCTCCATGCAGATGTTGGGGGGGGGGAGGAAGACGAGGGAGGGAGGCCAGGAAGGAACTGGATACGATTGTAATTCCCACCTTTCCCAAAAGCGGAAAGATTTTCCTTTTTTAAACTACTGAGTTTAGATCCGTATCCTGGTCGCCTCCCGCCTCCTGGGAACTAACTGTACTCCCCGGACAGGGAAACACAGATCGTCCTGGCCAAAGCCTCCCCAGGGGACATCCCCCAAAAAAGGAACAGGAAGGGAGGAGGTGGATGAAGGAAATTGGAAGGGCAGAGAGAGGTGAGGGACACATTTCCAGCGCATTGCTTTGCACGTCAGAGGTCAGATGGCGACCCAGTGGTTGGACACCATGATAAACAGGGTTAATTTTAAAGGGTGGGGAGGATTATGAATCCCAGTGACTGGTCCCACAGATTCGGCCTTCTACAGGTCCCATCAACTAGACCAGTGTTTCCCAACCTTGGCAACTTTATTATTATTATTATTATTATTATTATTATTATTATTATTATTTATTGGATTTGTATGCCTTTCTTTTTTTTCTTTTTTTCTATCTTTCTTTCTCTCTTTCCTTCCGTCCTTCTTTCCTTCTTTCTTTCTTTCTTTCTTTCCTTCCTTCCTTCCTTCTCTTATATGCCACCCCTCTTCGAGGACTTGGGGCATTCGCTGGCTGGGGAATTCTGGGAGTTGAAGTCCAAATATCTTTAAGTTGCCAAGGTTGGAAAACACTGAACTAGACAATGTCACTTGGCAGGGCCTAGGGGAAGAGCCTTCTCAGTGTGGGCCCCGGCCCTCTGGAATCAGTTTCCCCCGGAGATTCGTGTTTACCACTATTGATTAGACTTTAGCTCAGGGGTCCTCAAGCTTAGCAACTTTAAGACTTGTGGGGTAGGGCTGGGTTCCGATGCGGGCACTCCAGTCGCAGCCCGCTGATGATGCAATTTAGGTGCAGCCTATCTGCACCGCCATCTTTTTTTGGTTTGAAACCCGCTGAAGGAACGTCTCGCTTAGTGACTCATGTTTTGGGGATCCGTTGCAGTCATACCTCAAGAAGTCATAAGAACATAAGAACACAAGAACCTAAGAAGAGACCTGCTGAATTGGGCCAAAGCCCATCGAGTCCAGCATTCTGTGTCACACAATGGCCCACCAATTGTCCAGGGAGATCTTGAGCAGAAAGAGAAGGCAAGACCCTCCCTTTCCCTTGACCCCCAACAAATGGGACCCGAGGGAATCCTGCCTGCCTCAACCAAAATAGAGGCTGCACATGGACATCCGTTTCAATAGCCACCAATACACAGCATCCATAAATCTGTCTAATCCTGCCTTGAAGCTATCCAAGTCAACAGCTGTCACGACCTCTTCTGGAAGTGAATTCCATCAACCAAGGACCCTCTGGGTGAAGAAATATTTCCCTTTATTTGTCCTCACTTTCTTAACTATGAGCTTTAGAGAGGGCCCCCTCATCCTAGTATTGTGTGATAGAGAAAATAATTTTTCTCTATCCACCTTTTCTATCCCATGAATGATTTTATACACTTTGATCAAGTCACCCCTTCAACACCGTCTTTCAAGGCTGGAGAGACTGAGACGTTGCAACCTGGTTTCGTAAGGGAGGGGCTCCATTTCCTCGATCATTCTTGTTGCCCTTTTGTGCACCTTTTCAAGTTCCATTATATCCTTCTTGAGGTGCAGTGATCAGTACATAGTACTCCAAGTGTGGTCTCACCATCATATACGAGGGCAATACAACACTTACTGACTTATTTTCGATTCCCTTCCTAATCATGGAATTTGCTTTTTTTAAAGAGTTAAATAAGGTTCAGGAGGGAAGTGTTTTTAATAGGAAAGTGAACACAAGAACAAGGGGACACAATCTGAAGTTAGTTGGGGGAAAGATCAAAAGCAACGTGAGAAAATATTATTTTACTGAAAGAGTAGTAGATCCTTGGAACAAACTTCCAGCAGATGTGGTAGATAAATCCACAGTCACTGAATTGAAACATGCCTGGGATAAACATATATCCATCCTAAGATAAAAGACAGAAAATAGTATAAGGGCAGACTAGATGGACCAGGAGGTCTTTTTCTATGTTTCTATGCTTACTGCTGCTGCGCCCTGGGTTGACATCTTCATTGAGCTGACCACCAAAACCCCAAGATCCCTTTCTTGGGTTGTCTCAGAAAGCTTGGCCCCCATCAGGTATAATTGGGGTTCTTTGCCCCGATATGCATAACTTTGCACAGTCATCTGTACATGCCCAGGAGATTTTAAGGGAAACTTTTAGTTTGCCTCTGGGCCTTCAGCCCTCTGCTATCACCCTTCTACCCATCTCCCAGAGTGCAGATGCTGAAATTAACGTTCCAATTGCTGTTTTTCATCCCGCATGGGTTTGTTTGGCTACTTTCCCCGACAAAATAATCCCTCGACCAGGTGTGTTAAGCCTCCAGGCAGCTGATGGCACCCAAAGCTAGCGAAAACCCCGACCGCGCGCCCTCCCATCTGGCGACATCAGGGCTTCAAGACGGGAGACTAAATTATACGGTTTGCCCTGTTCTGGCTGTTCCTGTCTTAGAACCAGGTTTCTGAGTTTGCTTTCCTGGCTCCAAGTGGAGCAGCTGCCTTTGCAGAGCTCCCACCGTTTTAACAGGAATGGTTTAAAAAAAAAAAAAGTCATTAGCCAACAAGAGAGATCTCTGTAAGTTGCTTTTCTGAAAGGAGGAAAAGTTTTTAAATGGATTAACAGTGTCAGAAGAGACCTTGTAGGACCTTCTGCTGCACGAATCCCAGCGACCGGTTAGGTCCCACAGAGTGGGCCTTCTCCGGGTCCCGTCGACTAAACAATGTTGTCTAGCGGGACCCAGGGGAAGAGCCTTCTCTGTGGTGGCTCCGACCCTCTGGAACCAGCTCCCCCCTGAGATTAGGATTGCCCCCACCCTCCTTGCCTTTCGCAAACTCCTTAAAACCCACCTCTGCCGTCAGGCAAGGGGGAATTGAAACATCTCCCCCTTGCCCATGTAGTGCCTGTGTATGATTCGACTGTGTGCTTGTTTTTTATATATTGGAGTTTCTTTTGGATTTTTTAACCTAAAACTGTAATTTAGATTGCTAAATATTAGATTTGTTACTATGTATTGTTTTTTACCATTGTTGTGAGGGGCGGCATATAAATCCAATAAATCTAATCTAGATCAGTGTTTCCCAACCTTGGCAACTTGAAGATATTTGGACTTCAACTCCCAGAATTCCCCAGCCAGCATTTGCTGGCTGGGGAATTCTGGGAGTTGAAGTCCAAATATCTTCAAGTTGCCAAGGTTGGGAAACACTGATCTAGACCAATCCCCACCCACCCAAGCAATAGCACTTAGACTTATATATCGCTTCATAGTGCTTTTACACTATCGAAGCCAGTGATGGCGAACCTAGCCATATCTGCTGGCACATGAGCCGTTGCCCTAGCTCAGCTCCAATATGCATGTATGTGCTGACCAGCTGATTTTTGGCTTGCACAGAGGCTCCGGGGGGAAGCATTTTTATTGGGCGGCATAGAAATCGAATGAATGAGTGAGTGAATAAATACATTTTTCCTTCAACTCAGCCTGGGTTTGCTCCTTCTTAACGCCGCAGATTGATTAAAACTGGGCAGAAAAATCTACCACAATACACTTTCTGAACGCAACCCTATCCCAGAGCTGTGGTTCTACCACCCATGGACAAAAAACTCTGTTCTCCAATCTGAGCTATGCCACTTAAATCTGCATTCCATGCTTTGCGTTTGAGGACAGGAGGGAAAGGGGGGACATGATCGAAACATTTAATTACGTTCAAGGGTTAAATAAGGTTCAGGAGGGAAGTGTTTTCAATAGGAAAGTGAACACAAGAACAAGGGGGCACAATCTGAGGTTGTCCAAGTGCGTTAGTTGGGGGAAAGACCAGAAGCAACGTGAGGAAATATGATTTGACTGAAAGAGTAGTAGATGCTTGGAACAAACTTCCAGCAGACGTGGTTGGTAAATCCACAGGAACTGAATGTAAACATGCCTGGGAAAAACATAGATCCATCCTAAGATAAAATACAGGAAATAGTATCAGGGCAGACTAGATGGACCATGGGGTTTTTTTCTGCAATCAATCTTCTGTTTCTATGAATGAGGAAGGGAGGGAAGGAGGAAAGGAGGAAAGAAAGAGAAGGAAGGAAGGAAAAGAAGGAAGGGAGGGAGGAAAAGAGGGAAAGGAGGAAGGAAGAAAGGAAGGAAGAGAAAGAAGAAAGGAAGAGAAAGAAGGAAGGAAGAATCCACAGTCACTGAATTTAAACACGCCTGGGATAAACATAGATCCATCCTAAGATAAAATACAGGAAATAGTATCAGGGCAGACTAGATGGACCATGAGGTCTTCTTCTGTGGTCAATCTTCTGTGTTTCTATGAAAGTGAGCTCAATCGCTCAGCAAGAGTTTGCTGACCACAGTTCAGGCTTGGTTGCTTTGAGTTTTCAATTCAAAAGGACACGTTCAAGCAGGTGTATCATTCTAGGATCCTCTAATAGGGTACGTGGCAATGTGCACGTGGACACCTCCTGTTGGCATCTGTTCTGGGTCCCTTCTCCATCCGATTGGGTGCGACCGAAAAATATTGTTTTAATTTTTAAAAAGACGGAAGCCCAGAGGTTCCGCTATCCAGCATCTGTTTTCGTTCCGTGGATACCCAGTGGCTTCCCATATATTCAAAAGAAAAATGGAATGGCAAAGAAAAGGCCATTATCCACCTGCTCAGGAAAAAAAAAAGGTCAACCTATTTGATCACCATTTGCAAGTTTCCCAGCTGGACAGGCCGAGTCTATGGGGAAAGCCAGGTGCACTTAACAATTGCATGATATCATGCAATTGTTAACAATTTACTTTAATAACTGCTATGATTCACAATCACCCTAGTTAAAAAAAGACCATCAAATTTAGCGTGATTCACTACCTCCTTGTGTGCTGAGCAATGGAAATGTTGACCTCCCCTCACACAAAGGTGGTCATATAAGTCAAGGACCTGCCCCCTCCCCACCGCCGCCTGATTCACATCACTTGAATTTAGCGCATCGCATGTAATGTAATTTCACTGTAAACAGCCAGGATGGCAGCTGTCCCAGATTTATTTATTGATTGATTATTAGACTTCTACGCGCATACAACATTGTAAGTGCCGACAATATATGTGAAGAAATCTCATTATTTTTTTTGCAAAATTAATAAAGAGTCTTGTCCTCCTGACCAAAGATATCAGTCAATAGCTTAGTCACTCAAATGAGTAAGTTAAGAACCTAAGAAGAGCCATGCTGAATCAGGCCAAAGCCCATCGAGTCCAGCATTCTGTGTCACACAGTGGCCCACCAATTGTCCATGGGGATCTTGAGCAGAAAGGGAAGGCAAGACCCTCCCTTTCCCTTGACACCCCAACAAGTGGTACTCAAGGGAACCCTGCCTGCCTCAACCAACATAGAGGCAGCACTTGGACATCTGTTTCAATAACCATCTATATGCTTGACGTCCATGAATCTGTCTAATCCTGCCTTGAAGCTATCCAGGCTGACAGCTGTCACGACCTCTTCTGGAAGTGAATTCCATAAACCAACGACCCTCTGGGTGAAGAAATGTTTCCCTTTATTTGTCCTTACTTTCCTACCTATGAGCTTTAGGGAGGGCCCCCTCGTCCTAGTATTGTGTGATAGAGAAAATAATTTTTCTCTATCCACCTTTTCTATCCCATGCATGATTTTATACCCTTCGATCAAGTCACCCCTTCAACGCCGTCTTTCGAGGCTGGAGAGACCAAGGCGTTGCAACCTGGTTTCATAAAGGGAGGGGCTCCATTTCCTTGATCATTCTTGTTGCCCTTTTTTGCACCTTTTCCAGTTCCATTCTATCCTTCTTGAGGTGTGGTGTCCAGAACTGTACACAGGACTCCAAGTGTGGTCTCACCATCGATTTGTGCAGAGGCAATACAACACTTGCTGACCTATTTTCGATTCCCTTCCTAATCATGCCAAGTATGGAATTTGCTTTTTTTTTTACTGCTGCTGCGCACTGGATTATAACTTTGGATATACTACTATTTTTGGAGTATAAGATGTTAGAAAAGGTGCACCTGGGAAGGAAAATAACCGGGGGGGATATCTGCCTTCCAGGTATTCATCTGGCTAGCATCCTTAGTCTGGTCAGCCTCAGCACATTATTTTATTGCCCTGGTTAGGCTGGGGAAAAAACTTATTCGGAGCAAGTAGTTATGAAAAGCCTGCAAAAAGTTAGGGATGGAAAAAACCTTTTGAGTAGCAATCCAAAAGTCTGCAAAAGGGGAAGATCTTTAGTGCTTCATTGGTGCTGAAACAAAAGCTACATTCAGAGTATAAGATGCACCCAAATTTTCAGCCTCTTTCTGGTGCGTTTTATACTCCGAAAAATATGGTAATCCAATGAAACCATTAGGTTTCAAAGTCTGTTTTGATATTGATCTGGGCAGCCATGATCAAAAGGCTGGCGTGTCGGTGGGGGGTGTGTGTGTGAGGGGATAATTTGGCTTAATCATTGTTTGTTTGCTGAAAGGATGCAACAGCTCACAACCTGCTTTACTGGCGCAGGTGAAGAAACGCATGTGAAATAGGTAGCAGCATCTCATCTGCGGCCTTCACAATGTCCAAGCAGGGCACAAACCGATCTGCCCATTTTCCATACATGGGAAAAGCCGGGTCCAGAGGGATTTGGTCTGAAAGCATAGAAACATAGAAACATAGAAGACTGACGGCAGAAAAAGACCTCATGGTCCATCTAGTCTGCCCTTATACTATTTCCTGTATTTTATCTTACAATGGATCTATGTTTATCCCAGGCATGTTTAAATTCAGTTCCTGTGGATTGACCAACCACGTCTGCTGGAAGTTTGTTCCAAGCATCTACTACTCTTTCAGCCAAATAATATATTCTCATGTTGCTTTTGATCTTTCCCCCAACTAACTTCAGATTGTGTCCCCTTGTTCTTGTGTTCACTTTCCTATTAAAAACACTTCCCTCCTGAACCTTATTTAACCCGTTAACATATTTAAATGTTTCAATCATGTCCCCCCTTTTCCTTCTGTCCTCCAGACTCTACAGATGGAGTTCATGAAGTCTTTCCTGATACGTTTTATGCTTAAGACCTTCCACCATTCTTGTAGCCTGTCTTTGGACCCGTTCAATTTTGTCAATATCTTTTTGCAGGTGAGGTCTCCAGAACTGAACACAGTATTATTCCAAATGTGGTCTCACCAGCGCTCTATATAAGGGGATCACAATCTCCGAAAACCAAGCTATCGGTTGCCGCTTCCATTGTTTTCCATTAAGGGAAACAGGAAACGTAGACTTTCCCAGGGTCTCCGGGGGAGTTCATGGCAAAGAGGTATATATATATATATATGGATTTCCGGAACGGAGGAAAAACTCAGCTGCAGCATTCTGTGGAAACTGCCAAGCCTTCCGACCAAAATCTACACAGCTGAGCCACGTGGAACGTGGCCACATCTTCCCATGCATTGCTCATTCGGAAAGAGGTGCTTGCAGATTAACAATACAGTGGTACCTCTACCTAAGAACGCCTCTACTTACGAACTTTTCTAGATAAGAACCGGGTGTCCAAGATTTTTTTGCCTCTTCTCAAGAGCCATTTTCCACTTACAAACCTGAGCCTCCAAAACTGTAACCGGAAAAGGCAAGGAGAAGCCTCCATGGGGCCTCTCTAGGAGTTGCCTGGGAGGAAACAGGGCTGGAAAAGGTGGGGAGAAACCTCCTCTCTAGGAATCTCCTGGGAGGAAACATGGTCGGAAAAGGCATGGAGAAGCCTCCCTGGGGCCTCTCTAGGAATCTCCTGGGAGGAAACAGTGCCAGAAAAGGTGGGGAGAAGCCTCCATGGGGCCTCTCTAGGAATCTCCTGGGAGGAAACAGGGCCTCCACCTTCCCTGTGGTTTCCTCAATCTCATACATTATTTGCTTTTTCATTGATTCCTATGGGAAAAATTGCTTTTTCTTACAAACTTTTCTATGTGTTCCCTTTATTTTTTTGAGCAAGTATATATCAGCTAGAACAAAGATTTATATGTATAGATATGATATAAAAAAACAATGAGTTTCGAAGGGACACCGATCAGCCAAAGATGTAAGGGAACATGTTATCAGTTAGTTAAATATAAGGTGAATTGGAATTAGAATGTCTCAGGGAAAGGTCAAGAGGGAGAAAGAGGAGATCGAAAGGTGGAGGGAGAAGAGAAGGAGTGGACGGAAGTAGGAAGAGGGAGAGAAGGAGAAAGAAGGAAGGAGGAGGGGCCCAAAGCTTTATTTTTCCTGTCCCCTTCATAGAAACATAGAAGATTGACGAGAGAAAAACACTTCCTGGTCTATCTAGTCTGCCCTTACAAACTATTTCCTGTATTTTATCTTAGGATGGATCTATGTTTATTCCAGGCATGTTTACATTGTCACTGTGGATTGACCAACCACGTCTGCTGGAAGTTTGTTCCAAGCATCTACTACTCTTTCAGTAAAATAATATTTTCTCATGTGGCTTCTGATCTTTCCCCCAACTAACCTCAGATTGCGCCCCCCTGTTCTTGTGTTCACTTTCCTATTAACACTTCCCTCCTGAACTTTATTTAACCCTTTAACATATTTAAATGTTTTGATCATGTCCCCCCTTTTCCTTCTGTCCTCCAGACTGTACAGATTGAGTTCATGAAGTCTTCCCTGATCAGTTTTATGCTTAAGACCTCCCACCATTTTTTGTAGCCCTTCTTTGAACCCATTCAATTTTATCAATATCTTTATCAATTTTATCAATATCAATATTTATCAACATTGTCATCCAACAGCAGGCAGAAACTCTATTTTGTGTAGCCCATCTTTGGACCCACTCAATTTTATCAATATCAATATTAATCAATATCGTCATCCAACAGCAGGCAGGAACTCTTCTTTTTTGTAGCCTGTCTTTGGCCCCATTCAATTTTATCAATATCAATATTTATCAATATCGTCATCCGACAGCAGGCAGGAACTCTTTATCAGAAAAGCAGCTATCAGTCACATTAGATTACAGAGCGCAGAGGATATCTGGGCAGCAGCCTTAGATGGGAGATTATCGGCCTCCCAGACAATGGAACACAGGGAGTGCAAACAATTAAATCAGAATTCATTTGAAAACAAGGCCAGGCTGATTTCGGAGCAGCTGCTCTGCAGCAAATGCCTGAAGGGAAGAAGAGTTGTCATTTAGGGCAAGGCTGCGTGGGTGGCCAACACACCTCCGCGCAGGAGAACCTTGCCCAGAAGGCCCTAAAGAGCCAATTACTGCAATACTGGTAGTCCTGGACTTACAACCTTACACTTAGGCAAGAAAAAAAAACCCCAAAGTCCGAATCTTATCATTGACAAAATATATAGATGTGCAGAGATGGATGAAATGACTAATGCAATTAAGGGAACAATGGACAAAATATAATAATAATAATAATAATAATAATAATAATAATAATAATATATTAGATTTGTATGCCACCCCTCTCTGAGGACTTATATGGTATAAGTGGTATGAATGGATCCAAAACAGAAACAAAACGTAATAATACAGGGTGTCAGGGTGTATAAAAATAAATATCTAACAATAGATATTTATTTTGGTCCATCTAGTCTGCCCTTACACTATTTCCTGTATTTTATTTTAGGATGGATTTCCCTATCTATTTACTATTACTGAACATCCACAATATATTATTTAATTCCATGTATATATGCCATATGTGTACATACCTATTACACACAGGCACAAAAAAATATACATTATCTACTATATAAAGTATGTACACATACACACACACGTATACACATTCAACCTCGTATACACATTCAACCTCGTTTACTGTGATAGGGAAAACATACCCAGAGCCCAGAAAGAAAAAAAAAATCAATTTTTTTCTACTGGTTTTGCGTACCTGACCATACCAGTAGGAGCCCATCAGTGAGCATGGCCAGTCTATTGAAGAGAAGGACCAACGGAGACAGGATAGCACTCTTAGACTTATCGTTGGGGGCCACCACAACATGAGGAACTGTATTGAGGGGCCGTGGCATTAGAAAGATTGAGAACCACTGCTCTAGGGTAGCCCACCTCTCTTTCAAATGCTAACCGGGTTCAACTCTGCTTAGCTTCCAAATCTGGATAAAGTTCAATCAGGGTGAATGCTATCCCTAACCGTTTGTCTAGCGGAAGCATTTTGTCGACTTCAAAAGGGTTAAAAACCGGTTGAATAAAAGGCCCCGTGGATTCGCCTCTCAATCTCCCACCACTGAGATGGTTCTTTGTTTACCTGTGGCTGGGAACAAAGGAGGAAGTGGAGGCAGGAAAGGAATACCGTGAGAAACACCTTTGCCAGAGTACAGGTATTGTAAGATCTGGAGGCAGAATAATACGTGTGACAGAGAAAGGGCTTTTTTTTCTCTTTCTCTCTCTCTCTCTCTCCAAATCCCTTATGGGGGCTGGAAGCCACAATCAAAGGTCAAATACCCAAAGAAATCAGAGCATATAGATGTGGGTGGCTCAGCCTCAAACTGGGCAAACGGACTGGGCCTTTAACCGGAATCCCCAATAATGGGGGGAAAAAACCAATATTTGGAAATCTTTGGATCAATGCTGAGTTCTCATTTCCTTGCTGTGGGAAGCAAATCTTTGGGCCCTTCTTGATGCAAAACATGCTTAGCTGCCCTTCTGTCCCATGCAAATTTATGCTGCCCCCCCCCTGGCAGGTAGTCTCAGTTTAGAAACACAATTGGGACCAGGTGTTTGGGGTCGCTAAGCAAACCAGTTGTTAAGTGAGTCACATCTGATTCTGACATTGTGGGGGGAGCTTCATCATTGCTGGAAGCTTTCCGGAAGAGACTGGGGCTGCCATCTGTCAGAAAGGAGGCAGGGTCTCTCGCTTGGGTGGGAGGGTTGGGCTAGATGACCTACAAGGTCCCTTCCAACTCTTGCTATGCTATTCTATTCTATTCTATTCTATTTTCTCTTCTGTATTCTCTTCTCCAATTCGCTTCCCTTCCATCTTCTCCTTCTCCTTCTCCTTTCTTCTCCTCCCTTCCCTTCCCTTCCCTTTTCTACTTCTCTTTCTCCTTTCTTCTCTTCTCATTTCCTCTCCTCTCTTCTTCCCTTCCATCTCTTCTCCTTCTCCTTCTCCTTTCCTCTTCACTCCTCTCTTCTCTTCCCTTCTATCTTCTCCTTTTCCTTTCTTCTCTTCTTCTTTCCTCTCCTTCTCCTTTCCTCTCCACCCTTCCCTTCCTTTCCCTTCCCTTCCATCTTTTACTTCTCTTTCTCCTTTCTTTTCTTCTCTTCTCTTCTCATTTCCTCTCCTCTCTTCTCTTCCTCATCCCTTCCATCTTCTCCTTCTACTTTCTTCTCCTCTCTACCATTCCTTTCCCTTCCATCTTTTACTTCTCCTTCTCCTTTCTTCTCCTCTTCTCTTTTCCTCCCCTCTCCTCTCTTCTCTTCCTATTCCCTTCCATCTTCTCCTTCTCCTTTTCCTCTCCTTTCCTCTCCACCCTTCCCTTCCTTTCCCTTCCATCTTCTACTTCTTTCTCCTCTTCTCTTTTCCTCTCCTCTCCACTCTTCCCTTCCTCTTCCCTTCCATCTTCTCCGTCTCCTCCTCTTTTCCTTTCTCTTCCCTTCCCTCCCTATTCCCATTCCTAGTCCTCTTCTGCACTCTCTTCTCCAATTCTCTACTCTTATTATTTTGGGCTCCATTGGGCTCCCCGTACAGGCCTTGTCTTTGCTGCAGCAGGGCGGGGTGGGGGGAGGAAGTTACACCCCCCCAAAGCTCTCTTGGACCTTGTTCTCCAACTGCATCTGAGTCACCGGCTCCAAAGGCATCAAATCCAGGGCACTGACACAGCTGCCATGCTGGCACACGCCAAACCGGGGTCAAAAAGCCAACGCCACACCGCAGTTCTCTCCCCCCACTGCTAACCTGGCTGGAAAACAAAAGCCCAGGGCCTGGCGGAGGGAGCCACAGCCCTGCTTGGCCGGCGGCCTGTGTTTTGAAGTCGCAGGAGGACTGTAGCCCCTGGAAGCCACCCAGGCACCCCGCCCCGTGGAAAAAAACCCACAGAAACATGAGATCAAAGAGAGCTCCAGGGATGAAGGGACCGTGATGGGTAGGATGCTGGGCTCTGGTCAAAGAAACATGGCTGCCATCCTCCCCACCTCTCCTCCGGGGGTGGGGGAAGCTAGTCCTGCTCCCCCCCCCCCAAAAAAAAACATGAACCAAAACAGCCCATATTTCCCTCCCAGCCTTGGCACCGTCCCTGCGTGGAAAGAAGGAAAATCTCCACTCCTCCACTCGCAACAGAACATCCTACGCAACTAGACTTACAATCCTAGGTTTAGAAAGCTCAGAACTACGTCGCCTTAAACACAACTTAAGCATAGCTTGTATAATAACCTGCCACAAAAACCTTCCTGTCAAGGACTACTCCAGCTTCAACCACAACAACACACGAGCACACAACAGATAATGAAAAGAAGGACCAGGGGAGACATGATAGCAGTGTACCAATATCTCAGGGGCTGCCACAAAGAAGAAGGAGTCAGGCTATTCTCCAAAGCTATCTATCATCTAGCTATCGTCTGTCTATCATCTATCTTTCTATCTATTTCCATCCATCCATTTATCTCTATCTCCATACATCATCTATCTGTCTGTCTGTCTATCATCTATCTGTCTATCATCTATCATCTAGCTATCTATCATCGTTATCGTCTGTCTATCATCTATCTATCTATCTATCTATCTATCTATCTATCTATCTATCTATCTATCTATCTACCTACCTACCTACCTACCCACCCATCCATCCACCCATCATCTCTATCATCAGTTCTGTCTATCTGTTTGTCTATCACTCATTCATCTATCATTTATCGTCTCTCTTTATCATCTATCATCAATTTGATAGATACTAGATAGATAGATAGATAGATAGATAGATAGATAGATAGATAGATAGATAGATAGATAGATAGATAGATAGATAGATATGGATAGATATAATATAATATATAGGGATACTGTATATTGATATAGAGATACAAATCTTCAACATGATTTCTCGTATAGGAAGGAACGGATGGTTGCCTGCACTTCATGGTTAATGCTGGAGAGGAGATATAAATAAGAAGTTGCCAAGTGGATTCCTCCATGCCTGGCTGTTGATTTATGCTTTTGTCTTTCTCGGTTTTATTGCCAGCCAGAGTCGATGGGCGGCACCGAAAATTTAATAAAGAAATAAAAACAAACAAATGCCCTCTTGTTAGGGTGGTGAGCCGCCCAAATTCTGCTTCAGAAGCGCAGCCCCGTAAATCTTTTAAATAAATATAAACAAGTGCATTGATTTTCACCCTATGGAAAAAAGCAGAGGGCACCTTCCCACAACCACACGCCCCCCCCACCCGAACCGGTAGCGGTCTGCTGGTGATGTCATGATGATGTCAGCCAATCAGATCAGTCGATGCCAGGTCAGTGGCGCTGCCATCATATTTTTTTTAAAATCAATTTTTAAAAAAACTTTTTATTTATTTTTTCTTCTGCATTTGTTTTCTTTTTTTCAATTTTTGGGGGGGCCACGCAGTGTGGGATCCTGGGAAGATCCAAGCAAGTCGGCATCATCCCAGTTCCTTCTTTTTAATTTTTTTTATTTATTTAAAACAAAACACACATATAAAAACACACAAACATAAAAGAAAAACACACACATCCGGGGTGATTTACATCCCAATTTTCATCGGAGCTGTATACATTTGTACACTGAGAACATTTTTGTCTGTATTTACTGTGGATACTGTACATTTCATAAGAAAATAAATTTTTTAACTATTTATAGAATTTATCCCAAACTCTATAATAATCCGTTTCCTCTTTCCCTTCTAATTTTTTGGTTGACCTATCCATCTGGGCACATTCCATAACTTTTTAAATGATCATTTCTTCTCTTGATCCCAATTCTTTCTAGCTTCCAAGAAGATCCCTGCCAGGCTAAGAGGAGGCAGGAATCCCGCAGCGCAGAAGAAAGAGAGACCAGGAAGGGAAGAAGCAAACCAGAGAGCAGAAATAAACAGGCTTGTGACTCCGTTTTCCCCTTTCCACCATCCTGTCTTGTATAAACACAACGCTGAGCGCTGATACGCCCGTATTAATTAATTTGAGAGCATGACTGCTCTTTGGCTCTGCTCTCCGAGTCAGTGACAGGCTGGAAAACCTCCAGGAACACCGAGGGAAAGGATGGGAAAATCCATTCTCCCCCCCACCCCCATCCAAAAACATTGTCGCACACAGTGGCTGCCCATCAGATCTCATCTGATTTGGAATGAAAGGACTACGGAAGCAGGACAACAGAGTTAGAAGGGACCTTGGAGGTCTTCTAGTCTAACCTCCTGCTCAGTTTCAGACCAAGTGAACGGAGAGAGAGAGAAACAGACCAAATGGAGAGAGAGAGAGAGAAACAGAGAGAGAAAGAGATAGAGAGAGAAACAGAAAGGAGAGAGAAACAGAGAAAGAGAGAGCGACAAAGAGAAAGAGAGAGAAATAGAGAAAGGAGAGAAAAACAGAGAGAAAGAGAGAGAGAAACAGAGAAAAAGAGGAGAGAGAAAGAGGGAGAGGAAACACAGAATGAGAGAGAGAAATAAAGAGAGGGAGGGACAGAAACAGAGAAAGAAAGAGAGTAAGAGGGAGAGAGAAAGAGGGAGAGAGAGAGAAAGAGAAAGGAAGAGGGAGAGGGAGAGAGAAAGAGGGAGCGAAACATAGAAAAGGAGGGAGAGAAAGAGAAACAGAGAAAGAGAGAGAAAGAGGGAGAGACGGAGAGATAGAAACAGAGAGGTCTGAACTCCCAATGTTGGAGAATTCATAATTTCTGGAGGCAAGTTGTTCCACTGGTTAATTGTTCTAACTACCAGGAAATTTTAGTTCTAGGCTGGTCCTCTCTTTGGTTAGTTTCCATCCATTGCTTCTTGTTCTATCCTCAGGTGCTTTGGAGAATAGGTTATCTACTCTTCTTTATGGTAACTCCTTAGATGTTGGAACACTACTATCATGTCTCCCTTAGTCCTTTTCATCCAACCAGACATTAAATAATGGTTGCAGGAACTGGATATGTCTGGTTGGATGAAAAGGACTAAGGGAGACATGTCCAGTTCCTGCAACCATTATTTATGTTTTAGCCTCCAGTCCCCTAATCATCTTTGTGGCTCTTCTCTGCACTCTTTCTAGAGTCTCAACATCCTTTTTGCATCGTGGAGACCAAAACTGAATGCCGTATTCCAGGTGTGGCCTTACCAGGGCCTTATAAGGTGGTATTAACACTTCACATGATCTTGATTCTCTCCCTCTGTTGATGCAACCTAGAACTGTGTTGGCTTTTTTGGCAGCTGCTGCACACGGCTGGCTCCTATTTAAATGGTTGTCCACTAGGACTCCAAGATCCTTCTCACAGTGGCTACTGTGGAGCAATGTACCCCATATGCTGTACCTGTGCATGGGGTTTTTTCCCCCCCTTCTGGATCCAGAGATACCCCTCAGCTCCAGAGTTCATTTCCCCAGCCCAGCCCATCTAAAGACTTCCTAGTAGAGCTTACGATGGCCATGGATCTTCTCTGCACTCAGAAGAACACTCAAAACGGTACCCTGCCTCTAGACATGGAGGCTCCATTTTCTGCTAATAGCAAAGGACACCTCTCCACCATTCCTTCCATTCCAGATTTTTAAAAAAAATAATAATGATGGAAATGACTATTCCGCAGATCAACTGCTAGCTGGTGCTTTGAAAGCTCCCATTGTCTACTCCCAACTGATCAGTGGAACAGCCCGCCTCCAGAAGTTGTGAATGCTCCAACACTGGAAGTCTTTAAGATGTTGGATAACCATTTGTCTGAAGTGGTGTAGGGTTTCCTGCCTAAGCAGGGGGTTGGACTAGAAGACCTCCAAGATACCTTCCAACTCTGTTGTTGTTGTTAACTGTTGTTGTTTTTCTTTATTTCTTTATCTCTTTATTGATTGATTGATTGATTGATTTGACTTATTTTATTTAAATAAGAACATTTTTTCCCTGAACGCCATCACTCTACTAAACAAATAATTCCCTCAACACTGTCAGACTTTTTACCAAATGTGCACTACTATTACTACTAATTTTTTCTCATCATCCCCTATCATCCTTTTCCTCCCACTTAGGACTGTATGACTGTAACTTGTTGCTTGTATCCTAAGATTTTTATTAATATTGATCTTCTTCATTGCTTATTTGACCCCTATGTACGCTGAGAGCATATGCACCAAGACAGATTCCTTGTGTGTCCAATCACACTTGGCCAATAAAATTCCATTCCATTCTATTCTATTCTATTCTATTCTAAATGCTGCCCCTCTCCGAAGACTCAGGGCAGCTTACAACATATAATTAAAAAACAATAAAATACAATGGCAAATCCAATTAATTAAACTAGATAACTAACCTAAAACCTCCAATTTCATTAAAAATCAATCATACCCATTCAGACAACAACCATACATAACATTCATCAGCCAGGGTGCCCAAGATCTAATTGCCCCAAGCCTGGCTTCATAAGTGAGTCTTCAGACTCTTTCGGAAGGCAAGGAGGGTGGGGGCAGGCAAATCTCTTGGGGTGAGCTAATTCCAGAGGGCTGGGGCCCCCACAGAGAAGGCTCTTCCCCTTGGCCCCACCAAGAGACATTATCTAGTTGACAGGACCTGGAAAAAGGGGCAGAAGGCGATCCCACAAGTAGATTAGATTAGATTTATTGGATTTATATGCCGCCCCTCTCCGCAAACTCGGGATAATCTGGCCCGATGCCATGGAGGCCTTTATAGGTCATTATTAACACTTTGAATTGTGTCCGGAAACCAATAAACAACCAACGCAGGCCGCGGAGTGTTGATGAAACATGAGCATGGCTGGGAAGGCCCCTGACCGCTCGCATGGCTCGGTTTGAAGTTTCTGGACACTCTTCAAAGGTATTATTCCTCGGAAGCCATTGCTAATGATATTCCAACAAGCCTGAGTTCAATGGGAGAGATTCTCTTCCTAAGAACCACATATCAAAGACAAACCATCCATCACGAATCCGTCCACCGAAGACATTAATCTCTGTTTGGTTGAAGGCACTCAATTGCCTGGATACACAACACCCCAAACCGTCAGCTCATTGAGCCACAAAGTAGCCAGCTGCCATGTAGAAGAAGAAGTTACGTGAACCCCCTTGTTAAAAGCTTTCAAGCAAGCGATCCTCTTTTCCAAGTACATCCTCAGAGCCCATCAGGTAAGCGATAGCAACGTGCCTGCTGCTTATCCAAGATTGGTTTCCAAGCCTTGTTAAAGAATCAGTTAGAAACAGCTTTGCTGGCAGATCTACCCATGTAGATCTGGCTTTCCTTCCCCCAATAAAGGAGTCTTCAGAGAGGGGCGGCATACAAGTCTAATAAATTATTATTATTATTATTATTATTATTATTATTATTATTATTGTATTTGTAGCTCAGTGGCTGCAAGAAAATTGCACAGACAGACTACAAACAGAGGCACAACTAGGTGGCCCAGATGCTTCATTGGAACCTGTGCCACAACTACCACCTACCAGTGGTAAAGAACTGGTGGGATCATAAACCTGAGATAATAGTTGAAAACAAGCATGCCAAAATACTTTGGGACTTTCACACTCAGTAAAAGACCTTGGAATACTAATATCAAATGACCTAAGTGCTAAAGCCCACTGCAACAATATCGCCAAAAAGGCTTCCAGAGTTGTTAACCTGATTTTACGTAGCTTCTGCTCTGGCAATCTCACACTACTGACTAGAGCCTACAAAACTTATGCCAGACCCATCCTTGAATACAGCTCATCTGTCTGGAACCCATACCACATCTCGGACATCAACACCCTCGAAAACGTCCAAAGATATTTCACCAGAAGAGCCCTTCACTCCTCCACTCGAAACAGAAGACCCTACGAAAATAGACTTACAATCCTGGGTCTTGAAAGCTTAGAACTATGGCGCCTAAAACACGATTTGAGTATTGCCCACAAGATCATATGCTGCAACGTCCTTCCGGTCAACGACTACTTCAGCTTCAACTGCAACAACACCGGAGCACGCAACAGATTCAAACTTAATATTAACCGCTCTAAACCTGACTGTAAAAAACATGACTTTAACAATTGAGTTGTTGAAGCGTGGAACTCATTACCGGACTCAATAGTGTCAACCCCCAACCCCCAACATTTCTCCCTTAGACTATCCACGATTGACCTCTCCAGGTTCCTAAGAGGTCAGTAAGGGGCATACATAAGTGCATTGGTGTGCCTAATGTACCCTGTCCAATTGTCTTTCCTTATCTCATATATCATATATATTCTCTCCCTCTCATATATTTCTCTTCTTTTTTACTTACTATCTTTATATATATTACTCAATGTCTATTCTCTTCCATATGTATTGTATATTGGACAAAGAATAAATTAAAAAAAATTTCAATTTGACAATGTTTTGGAACACACAGATTGTGGAAAAGAAAAAAGTGTGGATCATCCATGTCGCCATACCAGGGACAGTTGAATTGATGAGAAACAACATGAAAAACTTAGCCATAAAAATCGAAGTAGAGTGACTCCACCCCCAAAAGCCTCACCTGTTGGTTCTCCCCACCAGCTGCCTCGTATGGCACAAGAGCAAAATCCAGCCTGGTAATTTCAGACAGTTGGCAATTCAATTTTCAATTCAATTTATTAGATTTGTATGCCGCCCCTCTCCGAAGACTCGGCAAACTTTTTCCTCTAAGGTTCAAAAGGAAGATGGGGAGGAAGGGAGAAAAGGGTGTAAGGGAGGGTGTGTGTGTGTGTGTGTGAACACTTTGCGCGCACACACATGTGCCTCCTGGCAGAGGCAACACTTTGGAACCAAAGGAGGGGGAAAAACCTACTACACTGAACGCTGGGTGTCTCCCTCCTTTTATACTCATGTAAACAAACTCTGGGGATCCATCAGTTTTGGAATTACAGAGCAAAAGAGGAAAGTTAAGACTTAAAAAGCAGAGGAGCCCGAGAGATTGAGGAGGAAAAGGAGCCGCATGGAGGGGTGTGTAACTCCCTTGTGTACAAACAGAAATGAGATCCAACTCAGCTCCGTTTGCAAAGGTTTACAAATATCCCTTTGGCTCACCAGCTGTCCAATTCTGGGGAAATGAGCCCAATGCAAAATAATAATAATAATAATAATAATAATAATAATAATAATAATAATAGCAACAACAATAACAACAACATCGACATCGCAATCCCGAGAGACAGCAGAATTGAGGAGAAGCAGCTAGAGAAATTAGTGAAATACGAAGATCTGAAAATCGAGCTGCAACGGCTCTGGCATAAGCCCGTGAAAGTGGTCCCAGCGGTACTTGGCACGCTGGGCGCAGGGCCAAAGGATCTCAGTGGACATTTGAAAACCATCGGAATTGACAAAATCTCCACCTGTCAATTGCAAAAGGCCGCTGTACTGGGATCGGCAAACATAATTCGTCGCTACATCACGGTGTCCTAGGTGCTTGGGAAGCGCCCCGACTGGGGATGAAATACGAAATCCAGCATAGTGATCTCGTTTGCTGTGTTGTATTGACATAATAATAATAATAATAATAATAATAATAATAATAATAATAATAATAATACTATAAAATAAATAAATCTAGCAAGACTCACATGCAGTCCAGAGGGGAAAGTCAGCTTATTTGGACTTTTAATGTTTGAAAAAATCAAGGACATGGCAGAACAGGGCCAAAACAACAGATTTTCCAGAAAGCTTTGGAGTTGCTCCAGAAAGCCACAAATGTTTGCTCAAAAACCCCGTGGAAGATCCTTTGGGTACTCTTCCTGGCAGATCCACAGAGAAAGGGGATCTCCAGGAAGGGATCTGGCAGTGGATCTGCCTCCTTCCCCCCAGCCAGCCCTCCACACCTGTGGAGGGATGAGCCCCCAAAGCACCGGGGTCCCAACTAGGCTGCAAAAGCCTGAGGCTGCTCCAAGCACTGCCAGCTAACCCGCCTCTCTCTCTTGCTTCCAACGTAAACAGGCCCTTTGCCAAGTTCTTCACACACACACACACACACACACAAAAGCAGGGTGTGATCTTTGCAAAGAAAGGGGCAGAAAGTCAGGTGGAAGGCGAAACCCGATCGGAGCAAAACCAAGCTGGCACAAACACAGAGGAAGAAAAAAAAAAGAAAGGAAAGACCAGGAGAAGAAAAAGAGACAGAGAAACAGAGAGGGAGGGAGGAAGAGAGAAGGAGAGAGAGAGAAAGAGAAAAAGAGGGAAACAGAGAGAGAGAAGGAGGGAGAGAGGTGAGAGAGAGGAACAGAGAGAGAAAAAGAGGGAGAGAGAGAGACAGAGAGAGAAAGGGGAAGAGAGAAACAGAGAAAAAGAGGCTGAGAGAGAGAGGGAGAGAAACAGAGAGAGGGAGAGAGAAAAAGGGAAACACAGAGAGAGAAATGGGGAGAGAGGGAGAGAAACAGAGAGAGAGGGGGGAAAGAGAGAAAGAGAAAAAGAGGGAAACAGAGAGAGAGAAAGAGGGAAACAGAGGGAGAGAGGGAGAGGAACAGAGAAAGAGGGTGAGAGAGAAAGAAAGGGGGAAGAGAGAAACAGAGAGAGAAAGAGGGAGGGAAGGAGAAAGAGAGGGGGGAGAGAAAGAGGCAAACAGAAAGAGAGGGAGAGGGAGAGGAACAGAGAGAGACAGAGAAAGAAAGAGGGAGAGGGAGACACAGAGAGGAGGAGAAACAGAGAGAGAAAGAGAAAGGGGGAAACAGAGAGAGAAAGAAAGAGGGAGAGAGAAAGAGGGAGGGGAGGGGGCAAAGCTGTTTTTCTAGCCAGGTAGTTCCTCTAAAAGAACCAACACACACACATACACACCCGAAAAACAACCCCGTGCAAATCCTCTAAACGCCAACACAAACCCTTCCTCCCCCCAATGCCCCCCCGACCTCTGCCCAGGAGGGCTGTGCGTGCAAAGGGGGCGCCGGGTCGGCCTCTCCCCCCCACCACCGACCCCGAAGACTGAGTCGCGCCCACCGCCCGAAGAAGCCAAAGAAGCAGCAGCAGCGGGGGCGGGCGAACCCCAGAAAGCCCCCCACCCCACCCGCGGGAGCTCCGGGATGGAGAAGCCCCCCCCCCCGACTCCATCCCGCAAAGAAAAGGCGGAATAAGCGGCTCTTCCCCCACCCCGCCCTTCTCAAAGCCCCCCCCCAGGTGAAGGCCCCCCAGCTCAAGCAGGGAGGGGCTGCCAGAAGAGCCCCCCCTTTTGGGGAGGATGGAGGGGCGAGATAATGGGTGGAGGAGCCTCCCACCGAAGGGGCTCCGCTTTTCTTTGTCTCTGGCGCTCCTTCGCTTTCTCTCTGCGCCCCTCAAAAAGCCAACCCGGTCCTTTAATTTCCAAGGAGGGGGGGGGAGTCTGTATTAAAAGCGGGGCGGGAATGGGGAGAAAGGACCCCCCTCCTCTTAATGTCAGAGGGGGGCGTCCTTTCTCCCCATCCCAACGTGGCCGAGGCTCCCCCCCCCAATCGCGCGCCCAAGCTGGGGAGGGGGCGCTGGACCAACTGATGGGGAGAAAACTCCCTTGGAGTTGGCCAAGCGGGGACAAAGGGGGGGTCTGAAAGGGGAGGATGGAGAGGGGGTTGACTCAAAGGAACCCCCTCTTTTTTCCTTTCTGGGGGGGCTGCTTTAATTCCCTCCTCCTCTTCCTCCTCCCTCCCACCCCCCACTCGGGATTCCCACCCACCCCCTTAAAAGTGAACACCCCCCCCCCGGCGGACCAAAGCGAGACAATATTTATGTATTTTATGAAAACTGGGGAGGGGGCGCCGGAGAAAGTGATGGGGAGAGGGAATTCCCTTGGAGTTGGCCAAGCGGAGAGAGGGGGGTGTCTCAAAGGACCCCCCCTTTTTTCCTTCCTGGGGGGCGGCTGCTTTAATTCCCTCCTCTTCCTCTTCCTCCCTGCCCCCCCTCGGGATTCCCAACCACCACCACCCTTTAAAAGTGACCCCCCCCCCCGGAGGACCAAAGCGAGACAATAGCAGCAAACCCCCCCCCCCCTTCTGAAACTGGCAGCTCCGGCGGGTTCGCTTACCTCTATCCGGGGCAGCGCTTCGACTCCGGGAAGGAAGGCAGGAAGGAGGGAGCGCGGAAGAATTAAGAGGAGGAGAAGAAGAGGAAGGAAGGATGGGTGGAAGGATGGGTGGAAAGGCAAAGGAACCCCCTCCAATCGTTTCCAGGGCTCCCGGCGGGGCTCCAGCGACCACTCCCGCGGCAAAGTTGCCCCTCCAACGGCTGCGCGGCCGGGCGCCTCTCCTGGATCTGGGCTGGCTGCGCTGCGCTGCTTCGCTTCTCCTCCCCTCGGCCGCCCCCTTTCGGCTTTCCCCTCCTTCCTTGACGTCAAGGCCGGGCGGGAGGCTGGAGCGGAGCCCGGGCGCGCGCCCCCCCCCCCTGCCCGCCTCTCCCCCCCCTCCAACCGCCCCCTTCCTCCCCAAGCCGGGCAAGGGCCAGGGGGAGGCTCCGGTTGAGGAAGGGGCGCAGCCTGTAGACCCCCTCCCTGCTCTCCTCCTCCTCCCCGGGCAGGGCGGGGATGCCCGGCTCCGCTGGAAAGGAGACCCTCCCCCTCCTGCTATGGAGAGAAAGAGAGAGGGAAAGAGAGAGAGAGAGAAAGAGGGAGAAAGAGAAGAAGAGAGAAAGAGGGAAAGACAGAGAAAAGGGGAGGGAGGGAGAGAGAAAGAGGGAAAGACAGAGAAAGAGAGAGGGAGAGGGAGAAAGAGGGAGACAGAGAAAGGGAGCGAGGGAGAAAGAGAAAAAAGGGAGAGTGGGGGGGGGAGAAAGAGGGAGGGAGAGAGAGAGAAGGAGATAGAAAGAGAAACAGGGGAAAAGGGAGGAGAGAGAGGGAGGGAGAGGGAGGGAGGGAGAGAGAGGAGAGAGAAAGGGAAACAGAGAAAAAGGGGAGAGAGGAAGAAAGAGGGAAACAGAAAAGGGGGAGAGGGGGAGAGAAAGAGGGAAAGAGAGAAAAAGGGAGGGAGAGAGGGGGAGGGAGAGAAAAGGGAGGGAGGGAGAGAAGGAGAGAGAAAGAGGGAAAGAGAGAAAGAGGGGGGGAGAGAGAAAAGGGAGGGAGAGAAAGGGGGGGCAAAGTTGTTTTTCTAGGGGGTAGCTCCTTTAAAAGGACCAACACACACATACACACCTGGGGGGGGGGGGGAAACCATGCAAACCCTCCAAATGCCAACACAAACCCCTCCCCACCCAAAAAGCCCTCCCCAAACTGCTCAGGGGTGTATGTGCATGTTAAGGGGGCGCCCCCCCCCTCTCTTCTCCGGGTCTTTGCTTTCTCTTTGCCTTCCCCACTAGAGCGCCCCACTGGCCACCGCTTTGCTCGGGGCCGGAGCGGTCGAGGCAGAACAAAGCGCGGCGTCTCCTCCTCCTCCAGCCGGCCTGGGCGTTGCGAATCTCCGGAGAGGCAACCCGGGCGCGGCTTGGAAGCGCTGCCCTCTGCCGGGCTGAACGGCGCCGCTTGGCCTTTCCTCGGGAACCTCCCGGGACAACAGCCACAGACCTTAGACTTATAGACCGCTTCACAGCAGAGCTTTTACAGCCCTCTCTAAGCGGTTTACAGAGTCAGCCTCTGGCCCCCAGGAAGGAAGGAGGGAGGGAGGGGAGGGAGGAGGGTGGGAGGGAGGGAGGGAAGGAAGGAGGGAGGGAAGGAAGGAGGGAGGGAGGGAGGAAAAGAAGGAAGGAAGGAATAGCAATAGCCTTTAGACTTATAGACCGCTTCATAGCACTTTTACAGCCCTTTCTAAGCGGTTTACAGTCAGCCCCTGGTCCCCAACAAGGAAGGAAGGAAGGAAGGAAGGAAGGAAGGAAGGAAGGAAGGAAGGAAGGAAGGAAGGAAGGAAGGAAGGAAGGAAGGAAGGAAGGAAGGAAGGAAGGAAGGAAGGAAGGAAGGAAGGAATAGCAATAGCCTTTAGACTTATACCCCGCTTCATAGCACTTTTACAGCCCTCTCTTAGTAGTTTACAGAATCAGCATATCTCCCCCAACAATTGGACCCACTTCAGAAGGATGGAAGGCTGAGTCAACCTTGAGATAGTGATGGGATTCGAACTACTGAACTACAGCTAGCAGTTAGGTGAAGTAGCCTGCAGCGCTGTACTCCAACTAACTGGAGAGGGGTGGCATAAAAGTCCAATTAATAAATAGAAACCTAGAAGATTGATGGCAGGAAAAGATCTCCTGGCCCATCTATTTTCCCCTTCTACTATTTCCTGTATTTTATCTTAGGATGGATAGATGTTTATCCCAGGCAGGTTTCAATTCAGTTATTTTGTTTAAATAATAAATAAAGAAATAGTGTCCAGCGACAAGCAACAGTTGCCAGAATCTTAGTGTGATAAAAACTACAGCCCTCCCAATGGAGCAGTTCAGGAAAAAAAATCAATCAATTCATTCCTGCCAGCAGTAAATTTACTATTTTTTTTTTTTAAAGCAGCCCCTGGAAGGTGACTGACAGCCAAACTTGCTTGTGTGAATGTTTCCTTTGCATTGGTTTGCATCATTAAAAAATAAAAATAAAATGCAAGGGGGATATTTGCCCGCAGGTGTGAGGCGAGGAGGCTCGCCTTTTGGATGCTACAGCCACCTGAGAAACTTTCCCAGTAAGAGGGGTGGGTCCACCTGAGGCCATATAGAAAGACCCTGGGCCACTCCGGGCTCCAGCACCCTTTGATATAGGGGTCTCCAGCCTTGGCCATTTTAAGACTTGTGGACTTCAACTTCCAGAGTTCCTGGGATTTGAAGTCCACAAATCTTAAAGCAATCCGTGGAACATAAGTTGCCTTCGGAAGTTGTGGAAGCTTCAATCATTTGAGACATCTGTTAGAAATTGTGTAGGATGTTGTGTTTTCTACATTAAACACCTAACAAACTAATGCAGAATTTTTTAAAAAGGAAAAATAAGACAAGTGCAAAAAAAAAAGAAAGAAAAAATAGAGGAAAATCTACCATTTTTTTTTACAGGAAATATGAATATGATTACAAAGTTATCTCTTATCATATGTTTTAAAACATTCCCCCCCCCATTATCTAATTGCTTTCTATCAAAACCACAGTGTGTGTTTGTGTGTATGTATGTGAGAGAGAGAGAGTTCGAGAGAGATATAAAAAGTGTATAAGGAGTTTCCACTCAGCCATAAATGTAATTATTGTCTTTTCTCTAATCAAGAAAGTCAATTTAGCTATCTCTGTAAATTCCATCATGTTCACCAACCATTCCTTGTACTATTCCACTGCTTTTTTCTATTTGCCCATTAATCCCCAAAGAAAAGTTCCTGGCTTCAATTCATTGGTATTGAAAATCTACTGAATTAGTGTATCAAAGATTATTCATATGTTTACACATCCACCATTTATTTATTTACTTATTAATCAGATTTGTATGCCGCCCCTCTCCGTAGACTCGGGGCGGCTAACAACAATAATAATACAATGTAAACAAATCTAATATTTAAGCTAATTTTAAAAACCCCAATGTAAGAAACCAATCATACATACCATACACGATAAAATGCCTCTTCCTACTGTTCATGTTTCCAGCAAAGATTCAAAGTACTTTTAAGCATGCGAGACAATTTATCTGGTGACAAAAAAGCAGCGATCCATCATTTTATAAAATTTTCTCTTTCACACTCTTCAATAGAATAAATAATTCAAAATAAATTTTACTTTCCCAGTGATCTATTTGTATCTCATAGGCAAAATGGTTAGCCCATTTTATCACATTCTTTCATTTTTTTTCTTCTGCTATCTTATATTTCAACAAGAGTTTAGACATCTTAGCAATAATATGTTCATTATTTGTATTTGTAGTGTTTCCAATCCAGTCTCGCATTGTTCAAAACCACACAAGCTTTTTACCCACTTTAATAAAACCTTTGTGGCGATCGCGCATAAAAAAATAAAATAGTTTTGTTGTCAAGTCCTCTCTTGATTTCATTTTATAATCCTCCTGAGAAAATTCTAATATATAACAATAAGTTCACCACTTATGGTTACTTACCATTTGTCATATATAAAATGGTGTTTGTGCTGAAAGCTACAAATGCGTTTTTCGCCACAGGCTAGAATTTTATTTATTCCAGTTTCTAAGAATCGGTGGCTAACATAATGATTTTGGAAATCTACATTAACCTTAGTTTTGTAATACCATAGATATCCGCACACCCAGATCTCAGATCGTGTCCTTTAACTCAAATAGCTTTCTATGTTCCTAGCAATCACCCACTCTTTAATCTAAGCTAAATGGCAGGCAGCAAAGCATAATTTCCAATAGGAAAAATCCAATCTTCTGCATCTTATGCAATGCCTTATATTTAATTCAGTGTGTTTTTTCCTCCTGCCGTACAAATTTAGATACATCCTTCTGCTATTGTTTAAATGGTTCATCAGTTGTCAAAACAGGTATTGTCTAAAAGAAAAATAACATTCTAGGTAAAACATTTACCTTAATCACAGATATTCTCCCCAACCGTGACAACTGTACTTTATTCCATCTTAACATCTCTTTTGTAACTTCCTTCCATGTCTTAACATAGTTATTTGAAAATAACATACAATTCACATCTGTCATAGTAATACCCAAGCATTTTGCCTTCTCCTCATTCTTAAAACCTATTTTATTCATCAGTTCTGTCTGGTTTTGTAATCTTCCTGTTTTTTTGTTAATGTCTTTGTCTGCTGTTTGTTAATCTTGAAACCTGCCAGTCTCTGTTCTTTTTAAGTTACTAATTAAAACTTTAATGTGATTTGGGAAGCTGTCCAGAGTTGGTTATAAGTTTAAAAAAAAAAAAACATTTATAGAACCTATGAGAACCAATTAACCTCTATCATCACAAATCTGCTCTGTTCATCAGTTAACATACGTTTTGGGTTTAGCTGGAGAAGAGTTTATAAAAGAATTTAATTTCTCTTCTTGATACAGAAATAAACTTTTCATCCAAGGACTTATCAGTTAAATATTTTATACTTGTTTTGATGTAAATTTCTTGTAGGCAAATAATATCTTGCTTTAATTTTTTTCAAACCCTGCAATGACTTTTTCCCTTTGAGTTTATGTTCTATATTAAATATTTGCAATGCATATTCACGCCAAAAATACAGAATAATTCATAACTGTAGCATCAAATTCAGTACCTTTTTACAATTCCTGTTGCATCTGTTAAAGCCATATTATGTAGTTCTTTCCAAACTATGCTTTAAATCTCCGTCTTACTCTCTAAAATTTCCACTTCATCATTAATTTGTTTGCCCTCTCCAGATAGTTGCTTTATAGACCTTTCTGCTTTCAACATCCTTCATCCCCTGCCTTAACTTTATAAACCTTTTATCCATTCTTTTTTTTCAAAAGCATCCATTTCATTTTCCATCTGTCACTAAATTTCCAAATATCTTTTGTAACTGTTATTTTTTCTGCAGATTGCAAGCCATTTTTCGAGTAATAATAATAATAATAATAATAATAATAATAATAATAATAATAATAATAATTTATTAGATTTGTATGCCACCCCTCTCCGAAGACTCGGATTGGCTCACAACAGTAATAAACAATATACAAATCCAATACAGTGATGCCTCGTCTTACAAACTTAATTGGTTCTGGGACGAGGTTCTTAAGGTGAAAAGTTTGTAAGATGAAACAATGTTTCCCATAGGAATCAATGGAAAAGCGATTAATGCGTGCAAGCCCAAAATTCACCCCCTTTGCCAGCCGAAGTGCACGTTTTTGCGCTGCTGGGATTCCCCTGAGGCTCCCCTCCATGGGAAACCACACCTCCAGATTTCTGTGTTTTTGCAATGCTGCAGGGGAATCCCAGTAGGGGAATCCCGGCATCGCAAAAACGAGTGCTTCGCTGGCAACGGAAGTCCGAAGGTGGGGTTTCCCAGCGAAGGGAGCATCAGTGAAATTGCAGCATTGCAAAAACATGAAAGTCCTCGAAACCCCACCTCCGGACTTCCGTGTTTTTGTGATGCTGCGATTTTGCTGAGGCTCCCCTCGCTGGGAAACACCACCTCTGGACTTCCTTTGGCCAGTGAAGCGCCTTTTTTTGAGCTGCTGGGATTCTACTGCAGCATCACAAAAACACGGAAGTCTGGAGGTGGGGTTTCCCATGGAGGGGAGCCTCAAGGGAATCCCAGAAGCACAAAAACCGGTGCTTCGCTGGCAACAGAAGTCCAGAGGTGGGGCATCCCAGCGGCGGCGGCGGGTTTGTAAGGTGAAAATAGTTTGTAAGAAGAGGCAAAAAAATCTTAAACCCCGGGTTTGTATCTCGAAAAGTTTGTATGACGAGGCGTTTGTAAGACGAGGTATCACTGTATTTAAAAAACATTTAAAACCCATATCATTAAAAACCATACAACTCAGTCATACCATTCATAAACCATAATAGCCTGGGGGTCTATCAATTCCCCCATGTCTGGCGACATAGATGGGTCTTCAATAACTTACGAAAGGCGATGAAGATGGGGGTGGGTCTAATCTCCGGGAGGAGTTGATTTCAGAGGGCCGGGGCCGCCACAGAGAAGGCTCTTTCCCTGGGGACCGCCAGACGACATTGTTTAGTCGATGGGACCCAGAGAAGGCCAATTCTGTGGGACTTAATCGGCCGCTGGGATTCATGTGGTAGAAGACGGTCCCGAAGATATTCTGGTCCGATGCCATGTAGGGCTTTATAGGTCATTACCAACACTTTGAATTGTGACCGGTAGCCAATGCAGGCCGCGGAGTGTTGATGAGACGAGGGCGAATCTAGGAATAAATAAATTTGATACTATTAGGGAAAGGAATAAACAAGGTTGCCACATTTGTCGTATAAATTAGCTAAGGTGTATTAAGCACTTAAAAGCTGGCCACAAATGGTATACATACATACATACATACATACGTACGTACGTATGTACGTACATACGTACATACATACATACACATATATATGCACATACATACACACATACACATCTATACGTATATACACATATATACATATATACACACATACACACACACATATATACATATATGCATGTAATCTAATATAATTTAATCCAATCTAATCATATATCATCTTTCAGTTTGCCTTCATTTCAGACCAAGAATTGCGCCATGGGCCAAAATCCCCTGCTCAAAAAAATAAAGGGAACCCTTAAACAACACAATAGAACTCCAAGTAAATTGAACTTCTGTGAAATCAAACTGTCCACGTAGGAAGCAACACTGATTGAGAGTCAATTTCACATGCTGTTGTGCACATTTAATTTTGTACAGAACAAGTTATCCAATGAGAATATTTCATTCATTCAGATCTAGGATGGGTTCTTTGAGTGCTCCCTTTATTTTTTCAGCAGTATACAAGGAACAGCACAGCCTTCTGCCCCGTTCCAGCTGTCAGCTGGGAAGAAGCATAACCTGTTGAACTTTGGCCTGTTGCGTGGCTGGCAAAGCCACGGGAACTCCTCCAAGGAATAATCAGGCCAGGTGAAGGCACCTTGAATTCCAACAATAATCAAGACAAGGGAAGCCACGTTGAATTCACCCTTGCCCTACTTGGAGTGGCATTAGGTTTCATGGGCTCTTAGTCAATGTATTTATTATTAGTATTATTACATTTCTACTGCCACCCATCTCACCTAAGTTTACAACTACATATTAAAGCAACGCAACTCATAGAAACATAGAAGATTGACGGCAGAAAAAGCCCTCCTGGTCCATCTAGTCTGCCCTTATACTATTTCCTGTATTTTATCTTAGGATGGATCTATGATTGATTGATTGATTGATTGATTGATTGATTGATTGATTGATTGATTGATTGACTTACTTACTTATTCATTCATTCATTTACTCATTCATTCATTCCAATAAACAATAATACACAATGAAGGTTATAGAGCATATACTCAAAGTAAAATATATCAAAGAAAGAATAGAGGAGAAAATATAGGAATAAAATACTGTATATCAATGAGAGAATAGCAGAAAAGATTTAGAGATAGAAGAGAAGATATAGGAGATATAGGAGAGACTGTAGGACAGGGGACGGAAGGCACGCTGGTGCACTTATGCATGTCTTAGGAACCTGGTGAGGTCAACCGTGGATAGTCTAAGGGTAAAATGTTGGGGGTTAGGGGATGACACTACAAAGTCCGCTAATGAGTTCCACGCTTTGACAGCTCAGTTACTAAAGTCGTATTTTTTACAGTCAAGTTTGGAGCGGTTAATATTAAGCTTGTATCTGTTGTGTGCTCTTCTGTTGTTGTGGTTGAAGCTGAAGTAGTCGTTGACAGGCAGGACATTGCAGCATATTATCTTGTGGACAATACTTAGATCATGTTTAAGGTATCGTAGTTCTAAGCTTTCTAGGCCCAGGAGTGTAAGTCTAGTTTCGTAGGGTGTTCTGTTTCGAGTGGAGGAGTGAAGGGCTTTTCTGGTGAAGTACTGTTGGACATTTTCAAGGGTGTTAATGTCTGAGATGAGGTATGGGTTCCAAACAGATCCCAGACATGTTTACATTCAGTTATTGTGGATTTACCAAGCACATCTGCTGGAAGTTTGTTCCAAGCATCTACTACTCTTTCAGTCAAATATTTTCTCACGTTGCTTTTGACCTTTCCCCCAACTAACCTCCGATGGTGCCCCCTTGTTCTTGTGTTTACTTTCCTATTAAAAACACTTCCCTCCTGAACCTTATTTAACCCTTTAACTTATTGAAATGTTTCAATCATGTCCCCCCTTTCCCTTCTGTCCTCCAGACTATACAGATTGAGTTCATTCAGTCTTTCCTGATAAGTTTTATGCCGTCAATCTTCTATGTTTCTTTGTTTGTACTAATGAAAATAAAGTGAAAGAACTGATGGGAAGACAGGACAGGGTTAAAGGTTATACGGTTAGTAGAATTCGAGACCAAGGTATAAAGAATAAACTGGAATCACTCTATAATTTGTAAATATGGTAATGTTCTTGGTTTAAAATAATATTAAAAAGTACACCCTCATTTTGGTGGAGGGATCTGAATGAATGATGTTGGGTGATGGCAGCACGCATCACTATGCATAACTGTCTTTTATGTAGTATGTTTCTGTTATTATTAAAAATTAATAAACTTAATTCTTTTTTTAAAAAATGAGACTGCATTAGAAACAGTTGCTGCTTTGCTGCATTTTAATTGCTTTTCTTTTTAATCAGGAGGGGGGCTTTTTAGTATGATTTGAACCCGACTGTACCCAAAATGGCAAGACTCTTCCCATTCTCCGATCCAAACGTCAGAGAAGCGTGAACCAAAGCTGAATAAGATTTTTCTTTTTTTAAAGGAAAGGTTGAATAAGCAAAATAAAATCCACCAATAAAATCGTGGCCTAGACTTTTTTCTGTCCCTGTTAAAAAACATGTTGAATTCATCACACTGACTCGCCCAACGTTGCCTCTGCCAGCTCGGATCATTCGTCCGGGCATACACACACAACACACAACCAACAAAACCGATCTTGGCTTCATCCTCAAGGTCTCGCCTTCGCTGCACTAAACAGGAAAAGTTTATCTTCCCCGTAGATGTTTTATGGATGTTTATTGAACTCTCACTGTGAAGGTTTTATCAATTATTTACCGTGGAGATTTTAGCTGCACAATCTTGTCAACCAGTAGGAGTCCGACAAGATTTGGCAGGCTAGCGGGTGAATAAATAAAATAAACAAATAAATAATGAAGGAGAGGGAAGGAACTGCTCACCCAACCAGGCTGCATAGAGCCATCTCTCCCGGCACCGTTGCTTCGAGTCTCAACATATCTAGAGAGCACTAGGTGAGAGAGCAAATCTTGCAGGTATATTTTTCCTTTTGCAATGTGCTTGGAGACATATATCACTTGAGGTCCTGCCCGGATGTTGTGCTTCATTTTAAAGAGTCGGTTTTCTGGATCGGTGTCTCTTAAACCCATTCAAGAGCCCAGAATAGCCTAAAGTCTATCACATTCTTGTTTAACTATAAACACAATGGGCTATAGAAACATAGAAGATTGACGAGAAGATCTATGTTTTTAATAGGAAAGTGAACCCAAGAACAAGGGGGCACAATCTGAGGTTAGTTGGGGGAAAGATCAGAAGTGACGTGAGAAAATATTATTTGACTGAAAGAGTAGTAGATGCTTGGAACAAACTTCCAGCAGATGTGCTTGGTCAATCCACTGTCACTGAATTTAAACATGCCTAGGATAAACATAGATCCACCCTAAGATAAAATACAGGAAATAGTATGAGGGCAGACTAGATGGACCATGAGGTCTTTTTCTGCCGTCAATCTTCTATGTTTCTACAATTATAAAACCATGAAACCCCAATTAAAACCCACAGTTTAACAATCCAATCAACATACATGAATACCATTCACACAATTTGGCCATGATAGCTGTCGATTCATGTCCCCCAGGCCTGCAGGGAAAGCCAGGTCTTCGTGGCCTTGCATAAGACCAGTAGGATGGGAGCAGTTAATTCCATAGAGCCGGGGCAGCCACAGAGAAGGTCCTTCCCCATGACCCAGCCAACCTGCGTTGCTTAGTCGACGAGACCTGGAGGAGGCCAACTCTGTGTGTTCTTACTGATCTCTGGGAGGTGTATGGCAGGAGACGGTCCCGTAAATTTGGGGAACATTTGCTCCCCCTCTTGTGAGCCGAAGGCCCTTATCAGCTTCTTGTCTCAACCCGCTGAATTCTCACCCAACCAGTTTTGCCACAGAAGTGAGGGGGGGGGGCTTTCCTGTAAACCCCTTGAAAGAGTCTCCCTACATCCACGTAGCCTCTGACACAGCCGATTGCAGAGTTGTGCGTGTGTCAACAGAGATCTTCTCTGTCATTGTCTGGGTGCCTGGCGGGGTGTAATCCTGTCTGTGTCAGAGGTGTTGTTTGTGTGTGTGGGTTGGAGCCTGCTGACTCAGCATCTGGAGAATATCGGCTTCTGGAAGACCCTTCCCACCAGAAGACCCACACACACACTCACTCCTTCCTCCTGGGCCCCTGGTTAATGCTCCCGTGGAGAGAATTGGGCTCCTGACAGAATTAAAATGCTGCAAGAAGTAAGTACAGTGGTCCCTCTCCTTACGAACTTAATCCGTTTCATGATCAGGTTCTTAAGTAGAAAAGTTTGTAAGAAGAAGCAATTTTTCTCATAGGAATCAATGTAAAAGCAAATAATGTGTGCGATTGGGGAAACCACAGGGAGGGTGGAGGCCCTGTTTCCTCCCAGGAGATTCCTAGAGAGGCCCCACGGAGGCTTCTCTCTGCCTTTTCCGGCCCTGTTTCCTCTCAGGAGATTCCTAGAGAGGCCTCACGGAGGCTCCTCCCCGCCTTTCCCGGTCCTGTTTCCTCCTAGGAGATTCCTAGAGAGGCCCCATGGAGGCTTTTCCTTGCCTTTTCCGGCAGGGGAGGAGTTGAAACAGTTTATGTCCAAGATGTTAGGGGTCAGTAAATATTTTCACGGCTCTCTTTTTGACTCGTACAGTATCCAGGTCCTCAATGGGAGGCAGGTTGGCAGCCATTGTTTTTTCTGCAGTTCTGATTCTCCTCTGAAGTCTGTGTCGGTCTTGTTGGGTTGCAGAACCGAATTAGACAGTGATAGAGGTTCAGATAACAGACTCAATGATTCCTCTGCAGAACTGGATCAGCAGCTCCTTGGGCAGTTTGAGCTTCTTGAGTTGGCGCAGAAAGAACCCGTCAGGCAATAACTCCCAGTTGGGATTAGTTCTGAATCTGGCTTTTGTAAGCAAACAGTAACTTTGGAGAAGGGGAGTTCAAATAGATATAGGAGAAGCCGAATGAGGAGGCAACCCTTATCATTTCACCCTATCGCTGTCGCCATCGTCTAAGTCCCCACCGCCATTTCATTTGAGAAGCACCATTGTTCTCCAAGGAAAGAGAAAGTCTCGTCTTGGAAAGAGACAACCTGTTGACTTTACAGCCCCAATTAAAAAGACAAATTCTCCTCTTTCTTCAGAAGCAAAGGGAAAAGAAAACAGAAAGTTAACAGAGCGGTTAAACATTTCTACACCTGTTTTCCTTCCTGGAATTCCCAAGGTCGTGGATAAGGAGCTACAGCAAACTACAACCATTATAGTAGAATCTAATCAATCACGGCCCAACAACAGGGAGACAAAAGAAATCATCAAAGTCCAGAACAGAATCATCCAACTGCAGCAGGAGAATCTCTCCAAGGCCAGACAGCTGTTAGATCAAGACAGCAATCTACCACCCAAAATAAAATTTGATATGGATTTTGGCAGAATGCAGGAAATATTACATCTTTTCTTTTGACTTTAATTCTCAGTAGCCACGCGGGTTGAAGATTACAAGATATAAAGCCAACCCTTCAGCATTGGATACAGAAGATTTTGAAAAGGACTGTTGAATTTAAACCAGAAATATTCTTTTTTAAATGGTGTTTTATTGATTATATAAATCTAAAAACACAAGGCAAACAGAACGTACATAACAAGAAAGAGGGAGGGAAAGGAGAAAGGAAAAAACACCAACCCCCACCCCCCAAAACCAAAACATTAAATGGACATTTCCACAATGTGAATTGTACATGGTACACATCATAAAAATGAAAAAGTGACTGTAAGAGATTATTTTTATGATACATCGGGTTTGTTAACTTATCACTAGGTACACAATATACGTATGGCTATATATAAATGTGGATTAATATAGTTTACATTTTGACTCTTATTTCTTTATGTTTAAGTCTCGTACAGTCTAACTAAACTCCGTAGATTTATGATGTTACTATCTGAACCAGAAATTTTCTTATTAGGTATTCTACCAGAAGATTTTAATAAAGAAGAACCATATTTGATTGTACGTATTGTAACAGCAGCTAGAATAGCTTATGCACAAAATTGGAAGATGAATAAAATTCCAGGTGAAAGAGATTTTAGATTGTGCTGAAATGAATAGGCTTACTTTAAAACTTAAAGATAAAGAACAGTGTGATTACTACAAGATCTAGGGAAAGTTTTATGAATGGTTTGGAAACTAAAAATAATTGAGAAAGTAATATTCCAGATGGAATAACTTTAGTCTCCCAAATTCTCATCAATGCCCACCCTGAGGGTCGGTTCAGCAATTGAAAGTCTTGCGGTAACAGAAGCTCTAAAATAGGTTTAACTTTATTAAAATAAGCCACTCATTTCCTCACACCCCTCCCAAACCTCTCCCCATCATTCTCTTTAAAAAAAATCTAGGAAAACTCCTGAAAATTTAGGGCAGTCAGGCGGTAGGGAAAGCAAGTAGAATGCTTGGCTGCATAGCTAGAGGTATAACAAGCAGGAAGAGGGAGATTGTGATCCCACTGTATAGAGCGCTGGTGAGACCACATTTGGAATACTGTGTTCAGTTCTGAAGACCTCACCTACAAAAAGATATGGATAAAATTGAACGGGTCCAAAGACGGGCTACAAAAACGGTGGAAGGTCTTAAGCATAAAACTTATCAGGAAAGACTTCACGAACTCAATCTGTCTAGTCTGGAGGACAGAAGGGAAAGGGGGGACACGGTCGAAACATTTAAATATGTTAAATAAGGTTCAGGAGATAAGTGTTTTCAATAGGAAAGTGAACACAACAACAAGGGGGCACAATCTGAGGTTAGTTGGGGGAAAGATTAGAAGTAATGTGAGAAAATATTATTTTACTGAAAGAGTAGTAGATCCTTGGAACAAACTTCCAGCAGATGTGGTTGGTAAATCCACAGGAACTGAATTTAAACATGCCTGGGATAAACATATATCCATCCTAAGATAAAATACAAGAAATAGTGTAAGGGCAGACTAGATGGACCGTGAGGTCTTTTTCTGCCGTCAGTCTTCTATGTTTCTATGTTTCTATCTCAGTGCTGCTGAAATGCGTTATGTAGCTTGAGACATTTTCTCTCCTTGCCCAATTTCCCTCCCCATCCCACAAGAGATACTGTCTGTGGCTATGAAGTTAACCTTCATGTCATCGCTAGTGGGTCAGGCGAACCGATCCGAACTGGTCCGAATCCACGCCTGGACGGCTTGTAATCAATGATCAAAGTTGCCTCCTTTTTCCATTCCAATGTTTGTTTCCCCACCCCCAAAATTTATTTATTTATTTTATTTATTCATTTAGATTTGTATGCCGCCCCTCTCCGAAGACTCGGGGTGGCTCACGGGATACAATATAAAACAGTGAATAAAAAACAAATCTAATTAATTTTAAAACCACATAAGCTAAAAACCCAGTATATGAAAATCAATCAACTAATTCAATCGCAGCTATGCATGACATTTATTGGCCAGGGGGTCTAGATCTAATTGCCCCAAGCCTGGCGACATAAATGAGTATTGAGACTGTTGCAAAAGGCGAGGAGGGTGGGGGCACTGCGAATCTTTGGGGGCAGCTGATTCCAGAGGGCAGGGGCCGCCACAGAGAAGGCTCTTCCCCAGGCCGCCCCAGACGACATTGTCTAGTTGATGGGACCTGGAGAAGGCCGACTCTGTGGGAACGAACCGGCCTCTGGGATTCATGCGGCAGAAATGTTTTCTTCCCTCTTTTTCTAAGCAATCCTGACTGGGTGCGGCCAATATCTAATATCGAATGACCTAAGTGCTAAAGCCCACTGCAACAATATCGCCAAAAAAGCCTCTAGAGTTTACAGAGAGGGGCGGCATACAAATCTAATAAAACTATTAAACTATTAACCTGATCCTACACAGCTTCTGCTCAGGCAATCTCACTCTACTCACAAGAGCCTACAAAACTTTTGCCAGACCCATCTTAGACTACTGCTCATCTGTCTGGAACCCATACCACATCTTAGACATCAACACCCTTGAAAACGTCCAAAGATATTTCACCAGAAGAGCCCTTCACTCCTCCACTCGAAACAGAATATCCTACGAAAATAGACTTACAATCCTGGGCCTAGAAAGCCTAGAACTACGGCGCCTAAAACACGATTTGAGTATTGCCCACAAGATCATATGCTGCAATGTCCTACCAGTCAATGACTACTTCAGCTTCAACCACAACAACACAAGAGCACGCAACAAATTCAAACTTAATACGAACCGCGCCAAACTTGACTGTAAAAAATATTATTTCAACAATCGAGTTATCGAAGCGTGGAACTCATTACCGGACTCAATTGTGTCAACCCCTAACCCCCAACACTTCTCCCTTAGACTCTCCACGATTGACCTCTCCAGGTTCCTAAGAGGCCATTAAGGGGCGTGCATAAGTGCACTGGTGTGCCTTTCGTCCCCTGTCCAATTGTCTTTCCTTTCTTTCACCTATCTTATATATTCTCTTCCTTTCATATATCCTTTCCTCTAAGCCCACTTTCACCCTCTTTTATATTATCACCTATGTATTTGTGTATTGGACAAATGAATAAATAAATAAAATAAAATAAAATAAGCGTATTAACATTTCCATCTTGTGCAGCCGAGATGCCACTTCAGCAGCTCGTGTTCTTAGGCCTGGCCTCCAAAACTGAAAACAACTGGTTTATTTTTAAAAAAAAACTAAACTAAACTAAACCGAACTTACATTTCCATCCACTGGAAACCTAAGAAGCTGACACTGACAACTAGTAAAACAAGCTGAGAAGGCTCTCCAGAGTTTGCGTCACTACGTAGAAGCAGCACAAAAGTCTATTTATTGTACATTGCCTTTCCCGCCCCCCATCTCCTTAAGCAGGCCGCAAGAAGAGTTTACATTGTTAAATAACATTTCAAAGGATTCACTAACGGTTACACGATGACATTTAAATAATCATACCAGCATTAAATGGGAAGGGAGATTAAACAGTGCGCGGATCATGTCGTGCGAGAGCCCAGCACTACATACACAACCTCATAACCGTTGTTGTGGTTAGCTCTGCCCCAGCTCCTGCCCCAAGGACTGTGGATGTGGGGCAGACATCCACATGCTGCAGGCCTGTTTTGCCCCCCCCCGGTGGAATCTGCTGATGAAGGCTCCTCTGACCAAGAAGACATGAGTGACAGGGAGGAGGAGAGTGGGGCAGACAGCTCAGAAGGAGATCAATTATCTCTCTCCTCCTTGGATTCAGAACAAGAGTCAATGATACAGCCACGCATGCGGACAGCGATGCATAGGCAACAACAACTGAGAGATTATTATCAAAGAAAATGAGGCCACCTGTGGTTGGGTGGGGCTGTGGTCATTAGGGAGGCTTCTATAAAGAGCAGCCTGTGGGTTTGGCCATTGTGGAGGATTATCTGATCGTTGTGTTTCGTGACTGCTTTACTGACTTTGACCTTTTGTGTGCTGATTTTTCCCCGCTTGGAAACTAAACCAGAGCAAAGTGTGCAAGCTAAGTATCACAGAACTGATAAGGTACAAATTACCAGTTTGTTTGGAGACGAGGGCTCTTTGCTATACCAAAAGAGGGCTTGGTTTAAGTGAATTTTCATTATAAAGAACATTGTTTTGAATTTTCAAATGTGTGTGTGTTTAAAATTTGTACCTGTGAATTTTTGGGAGGAGTCTACCAGAGAGCCCGACAGAACAACCGTTAAGGGAAGAAAGCTTCTACAAGACTTTTTAACTTTCCACCAGTCTTCCACCCTTCTTCACATATTTTATTTATTTATTTATTGCATTTATATGCCGTTCACTCCAAAATGGACTCTAAAATAAATATATTTTAGCCTCTAGCCCCCTAATCATCTTTGTTGCTCTTCTCTGCACTTTTTCTTGAGTCTCAACATCCACGATGCAAAAAGGATGTTGAGACTCTAGAAAAAGTGCAGTGAAGAGCAACAAAGAGGATTAGGGGGAACGGAGGCTAAAACATATGAAGAACGGTTGCAGGAACTGGGTATGTTTTAGTTTAATGAAAAGAAGGACCAGGGGAGACATGATAGCAGTGTTCCAATATCTCAGGGGTTGCCACAAAGAAGAAGGAGTCAACCGATTCTAGAACAAGAAGCATTGGGTGGAAACTAAACTGGAGAGAAGCAACTTAGAACTAAGGAGAAATTTCCTGACAGTCAAAACAATTAACCAGTGGAACAGCTTGCTCCCAGAAGTTGTGAATGCCCCAACACTGGAAGTTTTTAAGAAGATGTTGGATAATAATCTGTCTGAAATAGTCTAGGGTTTCCTGCCTAAGCAGGGGTTTATTTATTTATTTATTCATTCATTTTATTTTGTCCAATACAAATTGAAAGTTAAAGAGAATAAAAACATGTAGTAGTAAATATCAGGGAAAGGATAGAAGAAAAGATAGGAGAATAGAATACGTCAATGAAGAATAGAGGAAAAGATATATGAATGGAAGAAAAGATATATAGATACATAGGACGGGCAATTGGACAGGGGACAGAAGGCACACTAGTGCACTTATGCTCGCCCCTTACTGACCTCTTAGGAACCTGGTGAGGTCAATTGTGGATAGTCTAAGGGAAAAATTTTGGGGGCTGACACCATGGAGTCCAGTAATGAGTTCCACGCTTCGACAATTCGATTGCTAAAGTCATATTTTTTACAGTCAAGTTTGGAGCGGTTGATATTAAGTTTGAATCTGTTGTGTGCTCCTGTGTTATTGCGGTTGAAGCTGAAGTAGTCTTTGACAGGCAGGATGTTGCAGCATATTATCTTGTGGGCAATACTTAGATCTTGTTTAAGGCATCTTAGTTCTAAGCTTTCAAGACCCAGGATTCTAAGTCCAGTTTCGTAGGGTGTTCTGTTTCAAGTGGAGGAGTGAAGGGCTCTTCTGGTGAAGTATCTTTGAACATTTTCAAGGGTGTTGATGTCTGAGATGTGATATGGGTACCAAACAGATGAGCTGTATTCTAGGATGGATCTGGCGAAAGTTTTGTAAGCTCTGGTGAGTAGTGTGAGATTGCCGCAGCAAAAGCTACATAGGATCATGTTCACAATTCTAGAAGCCTTTTTGGCGATGTTGTTGCAGTGGGCTTTGGCACTTAAGTCATTGGATATTAGTATTCCAAGGTCTTTTCCTGAGTGGGGGTTGTTTGTGAGATTTGTTTATTCAGTTTGTATACGAGGTTTGGATTCTTTTTGCCGATGTGGAGGACAGAGCATTTGCTAGTTGCTGCACGAATCACAGCGACCAGTTAGGTCCCACAGAGTGGGTCTTCTCCGGGTCCTGTCAACTAAACAATGCCGCTTGGCGGGACCCAGGGGAAGAGCCTTCTCTGTGGTGGCCCCGGCCCTCTGGAACCAACTCCCCCCAGAGATTAGAATTGCCCCCACCCTCCTTGCCTTTCATAAGCTCCTTAAAACCCACCTCTGCCGCCAGGCATGGGGAAACTGAGATACCCTTTCCCCCTAGGCCTTTACAATTTTATGCATGGTATGTCTGTATGTATGTTTGGTTTTTATAATAATGGGTTTTTAATTGTTTTTAGTATTGGATTATTATTATATGCTGTTTTATTATTGCTGTTAGCCGCCCCGAGTCTCCGGAGAGGGGCGGCATACAAATCCAATAAATAAATAAATTTTAAGTTGCCAAGGTCCCTTCCAACTCTGTTGTTGTTGTTATTGTTGTTGTTAATATCTAGAAAGGCTTCAAGGAGGCATCTGTGGCTTATGGAGATTGGTGGGTGCTCTTGAGAAATGATGCTGGTCATTGAGACCCACCCCACCCCGTATCCCATATCCTATATCCAGGGTTGGATTTCCAATTCCGATGCTACTGACCTGCTATAAACACAGCTTTGCTTTTGCTCCGGGCGCGCGTCCCAGTGGGATTTTTCTTCTGCACATGGATATGTGCGAGGGAGACATTTTTGAGGTTTCTTTTGCTTCTGCCAGGAGCCCACCTGAGCCAGGCAGAAGCCAAGAGAGGTTGGGGAGAATTCATTAGGAGCCAGGTAAGGCCGGATGGTCTGCTATAAATAGCCTGCAGCCCTCTTCTGGTTGCCTTCTCTCCATTTACTCCTGCTGAGCTCAACGGGAAACGTTTTGATTTGTTCTTTTATTAAACTGTTCCTAGTGCGGTGAACTTTGCAATGTGAGCCCGACTCCTGGTGACGCCATGAATATATCCGTGTAGATGCTACTGAGCAACAGTACTGAGATACCATATTTTTCAGAGTATAAGGCGCACCTTAGTTTTTGGGGAGGAAAATAGGGAAAAGAATCTGCTTACCAGGTATTCATCTGGCTAGCGTCCTTAGTCTGGTCAGCTTCAGCACGTTGTTTTATCCCTTGGCTTAAAAAAAAAAAAACCTTATTCAGAGAGAGTAACAATGAAAGAGCTTGCAAGCCAGTAAGAGCTGGAAAAATCATTAGCACCTGGTTAGGGCTGGAAAGAAAAATTTGGAGCAAGTTAGAGCAATGAAAAAAACCTGCAAAGACTTTGGGTTTGGAAAACACGCTTTGCAAAGAGTAACAATGAAAGAACTTGCAAGCCGGGAAAAGCTGGGAAATTGTTAGCCCCTGGTTATGGCTGGAAACAAACTTTTGGAGCAAATAGAGAATAACCCCCCCCCCCCCTACAAAGACAGGGTTTGGAAAACATTCTTGACAGAGAGTAACAATGAAAGAGCTTGCAAGCGGGTAAAAGCTGGGAACATCATTACCACCTGGTTAGGGCTGGAAAGAAACATTTGAAGCAAGTAAGAGTAATGAAAAAAGACCCTGCAAAGACTTAGGGCTTGGAAAACATTCTTCACAAAGAGTTACAATGAAAGAACCTGCAAGGTAAGAGCTGGGAAGATCCTTAGCATCTAGTTAGAGCTGGAAAAAAAGCTTTAAAAAAACCTATATTCAGAGTATAAGATGCACCTGAATTTTCAGCCTCTTTTAGGGAGAAAAAAAGGTGCATCTTATACTCTGAAAAATAATTACTGTCTTTATTTTGGCAAGTTTTTTCAGTTTAGGCAATTTGCTCTGAGCTTTCCTGATGCTCTCCTATCCATGCATTATTTTTTTTAAAATATTTTATTAATTTTCTATTGTTTACATTGGTCAGTCCTTAGCAAACAATTTGTCTGTTTTTAAAAAAAAAATTAATTTAACAATACAGATTACATTACGCATAATATCCACCCCTTTTTTCAAACCACTGGTAGAATAAGTTTCATGTTTTATAATGTTCTATATCTGTTTAATTTTCAATGCAAGTCTGTCCATTTCTGCACAATCCAGTATCTCCCTAATTATCTCTTTGTCTCGCGGCGTTTTTTCATTTTTCCAATATTGTGCGAATATAATCCTTGCTGCTAGTAAGATATGCAATATGAAATATATACTTTGCTTATCAAGTTTTTCTGATGTTATACCTAGTAAAAAAGAGTTCGGGTTTACAATCTACATGCTTTCCTATCATCTTTTCAAACCATTTATGTATACTGCTCAAAAAATAAAGGGAACACTCAAAGAACACATCCTAGATCTGAATGAATGAAATATTCTCATTGAATACTTTGTTCTGTACAAAGTTGAATGTGCACAACAGCATGTGAAATTGACTGTCAATCAGTGTTGCTTTCTAAGTAGACAGTTTGATTTCCCAGAAGTTCAATTTACTTGGAGTTATATTGTGTTGTTTAAATGTTCCCTTTATTTTTTTGAGCTGTGTATTTCTGCCCATTTTAATTTTTTTTTTTTTTTGCTTTAGCACAAGTCCACCACATATGATAATATATGCCTAGTTTTTGGTTACATTTCCAACATTTGCTAGACATATTGTTAAATATTTTAGCTAACCTAGCTGGTGGTAAGTGCCATCTATAAAACATTTTATATACATTTTCTATCCAAGCATTATTCAAGGCTTTTTTCTTGTGAATTACTTGAATAAGCAAGCAAACACGATTAAGCAAACTGTGGTTTAGATGCTGCATGAATCAGATTAAAGGGAAAATGCACCCTGGATTTCACAAAATGGGCCAACATCTCCAATAAGGCTGAAAAAAACTCCTTCCTGTTTGAAATTTGGAAAGCAGCTGCCAGTGGGTTGATAGGCCAACGGATTCAACAGGTGGCAACTGGACCAGGCTGCCTCTGTGCTGCCATCTGCCCAGTTCCATCCAACTTACAACTTCTTGGCATCTGCCCAAAAGCAAAAGCAAAAAAGAAAAAGTATTCCTTTTCAAAGCACAAAGAATCTCTTTAGCAATGCTCATTCTTTCTTTCTTTTACTATAAATTTGATTGAAGGTTTTAAAAAGATTTTTAAAAATCCTAACAAAATAAATCCGTAAATGGGTCAAACAGTCAATCAATAAATAAGGGAAAAAGGGAGGGAGGGAGGGAGGAAGGAAGGAAGGAGGGAGGAGGGGAAGGAAGGAAGGAAGATGGGAGAGAGGAAGGAGGGAAGGAGGAAAAAAAGAAAGGAAAGAAGGAAAGAAAGAAAGAAGGAAAGAAGGAAAGAAGAAAGAAAGAAAGAAAGAAGAAAGATAGGGGGAAGGGGAAGAAAGAAAGAAAAGGAAGGAAGGAAGAGAAAGAAATAAGGAAGGAAGGAAGAAAAAATTAAAAAGAAAGAAAGAAAAGAAAGAAAGAAGAAACAAACAAACATATGGTTCGAAGGAAGGAGAGGAAGAAAGGAAAAAACCAAAATGACAAAGAAAAGATGAAAAGAAACAGAAAGCAGCAGTTTTGGATTGTCTTTGAAGCAAACACAAGTATGTTTATAAAATTATCTCTTGCGCTAAAAAGAAAGGCTTCCTTTTTTCTATTATCTCATATTTTCTAATCCCCAAGCATACAAATCAAAAGTTCTGGGTTGGGATTTGTTTGGGGTTTTTTTATTCCACTGCAAAAGTAATAATAATAAATGCAGACGTTTGTCTTTGCAAGACCGATTTTGAAGAAAAGGGATGGGCTGACCAGAATTCCACCCCCTAAAACTATTTCCGGTCCAGTATTTCCCAAAAATACATTGCAGTAGGGCAAGTCTTTCGCCTTTCCTCTGCCTTTCTGGGAATCTGCCTTTATCTGTTGGCTGGGTGTTGTTTACAGAATCATCTCCAGACGCCTTATCAGCCTAGGAACCACCACATTTGGACTAGGATGTTGGAGGTGTGAACTACATCCGAAGATAAACAGAACTCGGTGTGTGTTTATTTCTGGATAATGTTTTAGATTTCTGATAGCTGGGGTGCTGAGTTTTTTTTCCTTCTTCTTCTATTCTGTCTGGAACTGGTAACTAGACCATTATCCCCAGTCTTCTCCATCCCAGTTAACTACGTCGCCTTAAACACAGCCCATAAAATCATCTGCTACAACGTCCTTCCTGTCAATACCTACTTATTTAATATTTATTTATTAATTGGACTTTTATGCTGCTCATCTCCGAGGACTCGGGGCGGCTGACAACATATCAAATAACAATATATAACACCCTGAATCCAATCAATAATTAATGATCTAAAACCCAAGACCGTACTTCAGCTTCAACCACAATACATGAGAACACAACAGATACAAACTCAAAGTAAGCTGCTCCAAACTCAACTGCAGGAAATACAACTTTAGTAACCGAGTACTTGATGCATGGAACTCACTACCTGACTCTGTAGTATCATCCCCTACCCCCCAACACTTTACCATTAGACTATCCACTGTTGACCTCTCCCGATTCCTAAGAGGTAGTAAGGGGTGTGCATAAGTGCAACAGTGTGCCTACCGTCTCTGTCCTAATGTTTATCTTTTATTAGTGCCAATATCATGTATATAAACAGTGTTATGTCTTTGTAGACTACCAATATGTATTTGACAAATAAATAAATAAATAAATGAATGAATAAATGAATAGATAGATAGATATAGATGATAGATAGGTAGGTAGGTAGGTAGGTAGGTAGGTAGATTAGATAGATAGATAGATAGATAGATAGATAATTAAAGTTATATTAGAATGGCAAGCAAAGCACAGGTGCTGAATAATTCTGACAATTGCAAGGGCATCATTAGAGTTGAGTGGTCATTACATTTTTTTTATTTTGGAACAAAAACAAACAAACCCTGGAGATTTAACTTGGAAATAAGGAGGAATTTTCTGACAGTGAGAGCCCTCAACCAGTGGAACAGAGTGGCCTTCGGAAATAGTGGGAGCTTCATCACTGGAAGCTTTCGAGAAGAGACTGGACTGCGGTCTGTCAAAACTGGTGTAGGGCAGTGATGGCCAACCTATGCAAGGTGTATCACACAACTGTAAATTCTGAACTGGTGGACTCCATGGTGGCCATTAAGTCGAGGACTTATCTCTAGCCACATCAGTTTTCCCTTGTCAGAAATCTCCCTATCACCCTGATGCAGGAATTGTGGCTATGGAATGTCGGGCATTGCAGCTGTCCACGGCCTCACCCGTCTTTGCGTGGGGGAGAGCACAGCTGGAGCAACAGATGGGATCGAGAGCCCTTCATGGCAAGGCAGCGAGAAGAACAAAACCAGCCATGCCGGCAGCATTGAGCCAAGTTTATTGGTGGCGGGGATCAAAAAAAGAGGCTTGATTGAACATACAGCTGATGCTCCATAGTTTCACTCTGCATTGGGGGAATCTCGTGGTGTAGCTACCAATATAATATAATAGAATAGAATAGAATAGAATAGAATTTTTTATTGGCCAAGTGTGATTGGACACACAAGGAATTTGTCTTTGGTGCAGATGCTCTCAGTGCACATAAAAGAAAATATACATTTGTCACGAATCATGTGGTACAACACTTAATGTCATAGGGGTCAAATAAGCAATGAGGAAACAATCAATATTAATAAAAATGTTAAGAATACAAGCAACAATACAGCCATACAGTCCTAAGTGGGAGGAGATAGGGGATAGGAACAATGAGAAAAAACTGCTAGTGATAGTAATGCAGATTTAGTAAATAGTTTGACAGTATTGAGAGAATTATTTGTTTAGCAGAGTGATGGCGTTAGGGAAAAACTTGTTCTTGTGTCTAATTGTCTTGGTGTGCAGTGCTTTATGGAGACGTTTTGAGGGTAGGAGTTGAGACAGTTTATGTCCAGGATGCGAGGGTCAGTAAATATTTTCACGAACAGTTGCAGAAACTGGGCATGGCTAGTTTAATGAAAAGAAGGGCCAGGGGAGACATGATGGCAATGTTTCAATATCTCAGGGGTTGCCACAAAGAAGAGGGAGATCAAGCTACGCTCCAAAGCACCAGAGGGTACAACAAGAAGCAATGGATGGAAACTAAACAAGGAGAGAAGCAACTTAGAACTAAGGAGATATTTTCTGACAGAACGGTTGATCAGTGGAACAGCTTGCCTCCAGACGTTGTGAATGGCCCAACACTGGAAGTTTTTAAGCAGATGCTGAATAACCACCTGTTTGAAGTAGTGTAGGGTTTCCTGCCTAAGCAGGGGGTTGGACTAGAAGACCTCCAAGGTCCCTTCCAACTCTGTTATGTTCCACCCCCTGCTTTCTACCACCTCTAGAAGGGGCTTCCAAACTTGGCCACTTTTAAGACTTGTGGAGGTCAACTTAATCAAGGAGAAAAGAAACTTAGAAAATTCCTGACAGTTAGAACAATTGATCAGTGAAACTACCTGCCACCAGAACTTGTGAATGTTCCCATACTGGACGTTTTAAAGCAGATGTTGGATAACCATTTGTCTGAAGTAGTGTAGGGTTTCCTGTCTAAGCAGGGAGTTGGACTAGAAGACCTCCAAGGTCCCTTCCAACTCTGCTGTTGTTGTTGTTATTATATTATATTATTATTATTATTATTATTACTATTATTATTATTATTATTATTATTATCATTATCATCATCAACAACAATACAACACAGCAAATGAGATCACCATGCTGGATTTTATTATTATTATTATTATTGTTGTTGTTGTTATTGTTATTACTATTCCTATTATTATTACTACTAGTACTACTACTACTACTACTACTACTACTATTATTATTATTATTATTATTATTATTATTATTATTATTATTATTGGAGTTAACTGGCTGGAGAATTCTGTGAAGTGAAGTCCACAAAACCACCAAGATTGGGTACCCCTGTCATAACCCCCCTTCTGTAGCTGGGTCTACTTTTCAGATACGTGATAGGAATTACCAGGGAGTGTTGTCCATTTCCGCCTTCCCCAACCAAGCATCATCCATCCGTACAGATAACTTGGCCTCTCATGGGGCAGCGAGTCACCGACTTGACCTTGGGGGAAAAAAAGCATTCAACATGTGCAAGAAACATACCCAGAGCCCATGAAACAGGGAGAGCATTAGAAATGAGGCTCCGACTGACTCTTGCCAAACTCCCTGGGGTACAAGAGAGAGGAAAGAGAAAATGCAGTCGACTTTGGATGAATTCTCTTACAATAGCTTATCTCGCCGGTTTTAATAATCTGGAGTTTGGTCAACCTTGAAGGCTGACGCATACATCCTGGGCTGCTCACTCAAGGGACCGTCAAGCTAGCACAGAATGTCATATACTGTATATATATATATATATATTTAAAGGGGGCAAATAATAAAAACAGCAACTTGATTTGGGACAATAAACCTCTAAGGTCTAGATGCCTCACAGTCACTATTATTTTATTTATTTGTTTGTTTTGTCAAGTACATATTGGTGGTATACAAAGATATAATATTTATATACATGATACTAGTAAAAGAGAAACATTAGAACAGGGGACGGAAGGCACACCCATTACTGACCTCTTAGGAATTGGGAGAGTCTAAGAGTAAAGTTTTGGAGGTTAACTGATAATACTACAGAGTCTGGTAGTGAGTTTCATGCATCAACTACTTGGTTACTAAAGTCGTATTTCCTGCAGTCGAGTTTAGAGCAGTTTATTTTAAGTTTGTATCTGTTGTGTGCTCAAGTGTTGTTGTGGTTGAAGCTGAAGTAGTCATTGACAGGAAGGACATTGTAGCAGGTGATTTTATGGGCTATGCTTCGGTTGTGTTTAAGGTGACGTAGTTCTAAGCTTTCTAAACCTAGGATTGTAAGTCTAGTTGCGTAGGGTATTCTGTTGCGAGTGGAGGAGTGGAGGGCTCTTCTAGTAAAGTAACTTTGGACATTTTCTAGAGTGTTTATGTCTGAAATGCGGTGTGGATTCCAGACAGATGAGCTGTATTCAAGGATTGGTCTGGTGAATGTATTGTATGCTCTGGTTAGTAGTGTAGCAGAAGCTACGTAGGATTAGGTTAACATCTCTTTTTGGCGATGTTGTTGCAGTGGGCTTTGGCACTTAGATTACATTAGATTTATTGGATTTATATGCCGCCCCTCTCCGCAGACCCGGGGCGGTTCACAACAATGGTGAAGAACAGTACATAGTAACAAATTTAATATTTAAAATCTAGATTACAGTTTTACATTAAAAAGTCCAAAAAAGAAACCCCAATATATAAAAAACAACACACAATCGAATCATACACAAAAACTACATGGGCAAGGGGGAGATGTTTCAATTCCCTCATGCCTGACGGCAGAGGTGGCTTTTAAGAAGTTTACGAAGGGCAAGGAGGGTGAGGGCAATCCTGATCTCTGAGGGGAGCTGGTTTCAGAGGGTAGGAGCCACCACAGAGAAGTCTCTTCCCCTGGGTCCCACCAGAAGACATTGTTTAGTCAACGGGACCGGGAGAAGGCCAACTCTGTGGGACCTAACCAGTCGCTGGGATTCGTGCGGCAGAAGGCGGTCTCGCAGATATCCTTGTCTGATGCCATGAAGGGCTTTATAGGTCATAACCAACACTTTGAATTGTGACCGGAAACTGATCGGCAGCCAATGTAAATTGCGGAGTGTTGGAGTTAGGTCATTTGATATGAGTATTTCAAGGTCTTTTACAGAGTGAGGGTCCTCTGTGAAGTCTTGTCTATTCACATGAGGACTTCATCGCCAGGTTATTATTACTGGGATCTTAATTCTTATTCTAAGAGCAAATAACTAATTTTGAATAATGGCTGCCCCAGTTTTTTTGCAAGGGAGATAATGATTTAATGAGGATTGGAATAATCACCTAGCAAACACTTCGGAAGATAAGCATTCAAAAGGTAAGGAAGAATTTCTAAACCTTTCATTAATCTCCCCCCTTTGCAACCAAAGCCTATGACGGAAGATGATTGGGAAATGTTTAAGTAACTGGATTTTAACCGCGAGAGACGGTGTAATTCTGCCAGGACGACTATCTGGCAGGAGAAATTACAGCGATAATAACTGCGAGATCCGTATAACGTTTCAGGTTTTAATTCCAAGAAACGGGCAGGAAATCGTTGGGTCTAACTGCAGCTGTTTAAAACCACCCCGTTTTTCCTTTTTCCCATGTTGTACCATAAACTCCTGTGTCTGCCCGTAGTTTTTGCACACCGCACACCGACCATAAATTCTCTGCACGGTGACAAATAAATAAAGGAATGACAACATGCAAAATACAACACTGAGCATTCAATCGGAAACAAAGCAGCAGCTACATACAGCAGGAAATGCGGGGAAGAGGGGAAGAGCCTTCTCTGTGGCGGCCCCAGCCCTCTGGAATCAACTCCCCCCGGAGATTCGAACTGCCCCCACCCTCCTCGCCTTCCGCAAGACTCTGTAAACCCATCTATGTCACCAGGCATGGGGTAATTGACGTATCCCTTTGGCTAGTAAGATTTATGTATGGTTATGATTGAATAATATTGTCTGTTTTTTTAATGATAGGGTTTTTTTAGCCATAGTTTTAATTATTGGATTTGTTGTACATTGTTTATTGTTGCTGTGAGCCACCCCAAGTCTTCGGAGAAGGGCGGCATACAAATCTAATAAATAATAATAATTATTACTATTATTATCATCATTGTTATTACTACTACTACTACTACTTGTTGTGGTTGGCTCTGGCCCAGCTCCTGCCCCAAGGAATGTGGAGGCAGATGTGGGGGAAACATCCACATGCCACAGGTCTGTTTTGCTCTCGATAGAATCTCCTGAAAGAGGAAGGAAAGAAGAAAGAAGAAAGGAGGGAGGGAGGAGAGAGGAAAGATGAAGGAAGGAAGGTTCCTCATGTTGTAGTGACCCCCAACTGTAAGTCTGGCATCAATTCTCCCAACAGAGCTTTAAGCTAATTGGCAGGAAGGTCAGAGGGACATCCCCACTGTAAACACCTGATTGGTTGGATTGTAAAAATAATGTTCCAAGGCACCAGAATAGAAGCTTTAGTTCCTAACACCAGGGGAAATTGGTCTTTTCCCAGGGTCTTAGGCGACCCCCAGGTTGAGAACCACTGATTTAGACTTATATACCGCTTCAGTGCTTTTCCAACCCTCTGTAAGAATCAGCCTCTTGCTCCCACCAATCTGGGTCCTCATTTTACCCACCTTGGAAGGATGGAAGGCTAAGTCAACCTTGAGCCAATGGGGAGATTTGAACAGCTGAACTACAGCTAGCAGCCTGGCACCTAACCACTGCACCACCCCGGCTCATGCCAAATTGGATACCTAAAAGTCTTCTCAGTCCTCTAGGTCCTGATTGGCCCAAAGATACTTTTTCAGGAGGACAACTAGACTTTTCTTTTTTTTTTCTTTGAAGACGTTTTGCTTTTCACCCAAGAAGCTTCTTCACAGCTCTGACTGGGTGGTGGGGAATGGAAGGATTTATGTTCCTTGCAGATAAAATAAAACAACAACAGAAAAAGTCCAGTTGACATGAGAATTTGAATCTAAATCTTGAAAGCCAGATGGCGAAGATGAGAAATGGTGGTAGCACTATATAAATATGTAAAACAAAATTGTACTCATTGTTTAGACTTTAAACATATAGTAACTTTATTTTATGAAATAGGTGATGTATTATGAATAGTTTCTTTTATTATATATATATATATATATATATATATATATATATATATGTATGTATGTATGTATGTATGTATGTATGTATGTATGTATATACACACACACACATACATATATACATATATAAATATACATATACTGTATATAATTTTATATTAGCTATATGATACAATATTAGAATTTAGATAAAAGAAATTTTATTAATGTTTGCATTGATGTAATGTAACTTTTTATACCAAGATGGAGAGGAAGAATTTTTATTTAGACTTTTAAGAATTGATAATATTGTATAACATTAATAGAATTTTTTTAGATGAGGGGAGATAAGAGTCTCTGTTGAGTGATTGTATATATGATTGTTTATAACTATACTGCAGTATATATGATTGTATATATGATTGTTTATAACTATACTGCAGTGATTTTCAACCTGTTTTGAGTCGGGGCACATTTTTTACATTTACAAAATCCTGAGGTACACCACCAACCAAAATGGCACAAAATGACACTCTAACACAGTACATATTATACATATAGTTAATAATATAGTTTCTAAATGTATTTATACTCACTTAGTGTGAAACTTGGGCCTATATACACCCTCAGGATAAACATAACCAGCTGAGGCCTCGTCTACTGGTGGCAACACAATAACAAGTGGGGACCTTCCTGGGTGTGGATGAGAGGCAGCCTGTTATTGGTTCATCGCTAGTGTTCAGGATGAATCCTAGAAGGTGATTGGTCAGTGAGCATTCCCTCTGCCTCCATTTTTTCTGTCACTCATAGCTGAAGGGATTGTGAGGGGAATTTTTATGTTTGGATGGAGGCCACTGGCAGCAGGCCGGAAAAATGGCCTCCGCGGGCTGTGTCCGGCACATGGGCCATAGTTTGGAGACCCAAGTTTAATTTCCCCACGGCACACCTGACCATATCCCACGGCACACTAGTGTGGCGTGGCACACTGGTTGAAAAACACTGCTAAACTGTATATTGTTTTATTTTATGGTGTAGAAAATAAATAAAAATTTATATAGAAAAAGTCCAGTTGCCTCTGAGGGGCAAATAATTACAAAAGGGTTTTGTAATCGGTTACCTAACATAGAAAACACAAATCGTATTTTCATTGGATTTATTTTCTCTCTTAAAAACGATGTCCCTGTTTATTTAGCATTTAGCATTCCTAAAGTGATAAACAAGCTGGAGTCTAAGCTCCAGATAAGAAGAAGTTTGTTAGTACAAATCGGAGCCTGGTTTATCTCTTCCGAGAACCCCAAACAACCTTTTCCCTTACAACGACTCCCTTTCTGGCTGTCAGGCCTCATTTTAATGAACATGAGTGATATTATGGGGTGCAAATAGGCCACACGTTTGACTACATGTCACTGACTGCCTATGCAAAGGTTTTTATTTTTCGTTTTAACTTTCTACCTGTCCAATTTTTCCTCTTGCATTTTCTTTGTTGTGTTAATTTTAAAAAGGAGTGCAACGTGGGGCTTTAATCTGTACATATTTTAATCTTGCATTTTATATTTTTAAATTGTACGTCGCATAGTGGTACTCAAATGGCAGTAAGGGCCCACAGAGTTGGCCTTCTCCAAGTCCCGTCCACCAAACAATGTTAGCTGGCGGGACCTCTGGGAAGAGCCTTCTCTGTGGTGGCTCCGACCCTTTGGAACCAACCTCCTCCAGAGATCCGCATTATCTCCACCCTGCCAGTCTTCCGGAAAGCCGTTAAGACCTGGCTTTTCCATCAGGCCTGGAATTAGGCTGATTGTAAACATGTATGTTTTTTTAATATTATTGTTACCATTAATTTTTATTATTAGATTTTACCTGTATTTATTGTTGCATTTATTCCAGTTGTTAGCCACTCAGAGTCCTTTTGGAATGAGTGGCATATACATACAATAAATGAATAAACAACCAATAAACAAACAAAGAAACAATCAAGAACCCTGCCTCCTTTGAATGGCCATCACAGATTCTCAACGGCGCCAGAAAACAAGCCACGGAGAGAGCGAAATTCGTATTCTGTCAAAAAACTGACCTTTTATTTATTAACCTCTTCTTGGGCAGATGTTCTTCCTTTTGTGGGTTTGAAAACGGGGTGGGTGGGTGGGTCTGAAAAGGCCCAGGAGAGTCTAAAGGAAACACGTAAACAGACGAGGCGGGCTCGGCCCATGGGAGAAGAAAAATGATGCGCTTTCTAAGAGGCGCATGGAGGAAAGGCTCAGAAAGTTTGTGGGGAAAGGGGATGAAAGAATTCGGGTTTTGATTGGCGGCTCTGAGGGGCTGGGGGTGGCCGGACGGCCTGTGCCCCCACTTTGTCCCCTTCTAAATCCTTTTCCGAGTTCGGCGATGTTGTTTCTTCCGGCAAAAGATCATTCATTGCCCGGGATGCCAGTTTAAACCTCATCGCTCTTGGCCTAAAAGGCAAGGGGAGAAAAGTTTAGGAACAGACCTGAGGCGACTCAGACGCCTGAATTATTATTTAGTGGGGTGCTAAATGTTCTGATCCCGGCTACTGGAGTACACAAATCAAAAGATTAAATGCTTTATTTTACTCTTCAGCAGTTCAAAATACACACCCACAAACACACACAGGTTCTTCTTCATAGCTACCAAACCTGTCGACAAAGCGTGAAAATCTTCTGGGAGACATTTTTATGTATGTATGTATGTATGTATGTATGTATGTATGTATGTATGTATTCCAATACACAATAATACACAATGAAGGTTATAGAGGATATAATCAAAGTAAAATATATTAAAGAATAGAAGAGAAAATATAGGAATAAAATATATCAATGAGAGAATAGAAGATATATGACGTATAAGTAATGACCTATAAAGCCCTACATGGCATCGGACCAGAGTACCTCTGGGACCGCCTTCTGCCGCACAAATACCAGCGGCCAATCAGGTCCCACAGAGTTGGCCTTCTCCAGGACCCAGGGGAAGAGCCTTCTCTGTGGCGGCCCCAGCCCTCTGGAATCAACTCCCCCGAGATTCGAATTGCCCCCACTCTTCCCGCCTTCCGCAAGATGTTGAAGACCTATCCATGTCGCCAGGCATGGGGGGAATAACTATCTTTTCCCCCACCACCACCTTTTTTGACTGCAATATAGGAGAATGGTGTGATTGTGTAGTAATGAACGTTTTTAATATTTATGGGTTTTAAATTCTTTTTTTTTTGAACTTACTGTATATTGGATTTGTACTTTGTATATTGTATTGTTGTTGTGAGCCACCCCGAGTCTTTGGAGAGGGGTGGCATACAAATCTAATTAAAATAAAATAAAAATAAAAATATGAGATATAGGAGACTATAGGACAGGGGATGGAAGGCACTCTAGTGCGCTTATGCATTACTGACCTCTTAGGAATCTGGAGAGGTCAACCATGGACAGTCTAAGGGTAAAGTGTTGGGGTTAGGGGATGATACTACGGAGCTTGGTAATGAGTTCCACGTTTCAACAACCCGATTACTAAAGTCGTACTTTTTACAGTCAAGTTTGGAGCGGTTAATATTGAGCTTGAATCTGTTGTGTGCTCTTGTGTCGTTGTGGTTGAAGCTGAAGTAGTGTTTGACAGGCAGGACATTGCAGCATATGGAGGCCGCCCCACTCATCTATCGACTCTCTTCCAATTCTTTCTGATCGCTCATCTGGCCTGAAGGCGCTCAGACAAGAAAGAGACAAGTGACAACACACAACACACCGGCTCCTGACAAACGGGGCAGCCAGAGGCCTGAGCCCCCTGGATTAGAACCCACGCCATGAAGTCATTTCCTGCTGCCTCCCCATGCCATGGTTTTCGAGGCCTCCAGATGACTTCGGGCCATGCAGAACGGTCCGTCTGGGGTGAGTAAGTTCCTGACTAATGGAATTATCAGGGGGACCGTCTGGTTTCCATCACGTTGGCAAATGAGGATGCTGGCGGCCAGGCGGGGGTTGCTACTTACCACTGTTAACGGTGCGATGCTCATGCAGCTTTTGGTCACCGGTGTGTATGCGCACACAACCCAGCAAGATTTTGTTTCTGCGCAAGCGAAAAAATTGCCCAAAATCTCACATGTCCCCTCGCAAGATTTTGCTTCCTAGCAAAATCTCGCTGTGCATGCCAAAGATGTGGAACTGCGCGCATAGTCAATTTTCGCTACCGGTGCGCAGTGTGGCACATACTGGGTAGCAACCCGTTCCTGCCGGCGGCTGCTCGGCTCCTCAACCCAATGGCAGGGAGGGCTGGCAAGCAGAGCGCAGAAGGGTACGCAGACCGGCTGCGAGGCGGGCAAGACCAGATCCGAAATGCATGAGGCCAAGGCTACTGGGCAACCTCTCTTTGGGGGCTGTGGCCGGGTTTTTCAAGAGAGGAATATGACATTTCATCTGGTCCACACCACTGGAAGGATTGGCTCTTTCTGGGAGAGAGGGAGAAAGGGGAGGGAGGGAGAAAGAGAGAGAGAGACACACACACACACACACACAGGGAGATGAGAAAGAGGAGAGAGGGGAGAGGGAAGAAAAAGAGAGAGGGAGAAGATGGGTGAGAGAGAGAGAGAGACAGGGAGGGACAGAGAGAGAAAGATGGGGGAGAAAGGAAAGAGGGGAGGGAGAAAGAGAGAGGGGGAGAGGGAGGGAAAGACAGAGCGAGAGGGAGAGAGAGGGAGATGAGGAAGAGGAGACAGGGGGAGAGGGAGGGAGATAAGATAGAGGCGGAGAGAGGGAGAGACAAAGAGAGAGATTAGAAAGGAGAGAAGGAAGGGAGGGAGAGAGGGAGATGAGAAAGAGGAGACAGGGGGAGAGAGAGAAAGAGGGGGAGAGAGGAGAAAGGAAAGAGGGGGAGAGGGAGAAAGAGAGAGGGAGATGAGAAAGAGGAGAGAGGGGGGAGGGAGAGAGGATAGAGTGGAGAGAGGGGGAAAGAGGGAGAGACAAAGAGGGGGAGAGAGGGGGGAGAGAGAGGGGGAGGAAGAGAGAAAGATGCGAGAGGGAGGGAGCAAGAAAGGAGAGGAGGGAGAGAAGGAGGGAGAGTGAGAAGAAAGAGGAGGGGGGGGCGCAAAGTCACACTGAGTTTTTATGCTCAGCTGAGACCTGAACATAAAAAGACACTGAGATGTAGCCGGATATACAGCGATATCAGCAGAGAGGACATGGAAATAATTTCCAGGCATTTGTTGTTTGTGTGTTTGTGCCTGTGGCTGAAGGGGTTAAAAGCTTCTGATTTCCGTGTGGTCCTGAAAACCCCTAAAAGCGCCCTCTTCTTCTCCCCACCCTCCCTCCCAAGCAGGAAAAATTAGTCCAATTATTTGGAGGAGGGGGGGGGATGGAGGATGTTATTATCGCTATAATTCCGTTATGGCCGGCAACCAGCTGGCAGCACAAATAATGCAAAGACACAGGAGGAAACTATAAAACCTTCACGGCCGTCATTTGCAAAACAGGGAGTCGCAACAGGAATGCGAAGGAGGAACACAGAGGTGACCCAAAGGTGGGTTTTTTCAGGAGACAGCTGGACTTCCTGTTTTTTTCTTTGAAGACGTTTCCCTTATCATCCAAGGAGCTTCTTTAGTTCTGACCAAATGGTGAGGAATGGAAGGATTTATGCTCCTTGCAGACAGCTGGTCATTTGCATAGAAACCTAGAAGATTGACGGCAGAAAAAGACCTCCTGGTCCATCTAGTCTGCCCTTATACTATTTCCTGTATTTTATCTTAGGATGGATCTGTTTATCCCAGGCATGTTTAAATTCAGTGACTGTGGATTTACAAACCATGTCTGCTGGAAGTTTGCTCCAAGCATCTACTACTCTTTCAGGCAAATAATATTTTCTCAGGTTGCTTCTGATCTTTTCCTCAACTAACCTCAGATTGTGTCCCCTTGTTCTTGGGTTCACTTTCCTATTAAAAACACTTCCCTCCTGGACCTTATTGAACCCTTTAACCTATTTAAATGTTTCGATCGTGTCCCCCCTTTCCCTTCTGTCCTCCAGACTGTCCAGATTGAGTTCATGAAGTCTTTCCTGATACATTTTATGCTTAAGAACTTCCACCATTTTTGTAGCCCGTCTTTGGACCCGTTCAATTTGATCCACATCTTTTTTGTAGGTGAAAAAGAAGAAGAGCCCTTCACTCCTCTACCCGAAACAGAATTCCCTATGAAACTAGACTTACTATCCTGGGTCTAGAAAGCTTACAACTACGACACCTTAAGCATGATCAAAGTATTGCCCACAAGATCATATGCCGCAATGTCCTGCCTGTCAACGACTACTTCAGCTTCAACCACAACAACACAAGAACACACAACAGATTCAAACTTAATATTAACCGCTCCAAACTTGACTGTAAAAAATACGACTTTAGTCATCGAGTTGTCGAAGCGTGGAACTCACTACTGGACTCTGTAGCATCATCCCCTAACCCCCAACACTTTACCCTTAGACTATCCACGGTTGACCTCACCAGATTCCTAAGAGATCAGTAAGGGGCGTGCATAAGCGCACCAGCGTGCCTACCGTCCCCTGTCCTATTGTCTCTCCTATATCTCCTATATCTTCTCTTCTATCCCTATATCTTTTCTGCTATTCTCTCATAGTTATATTTCAGTCCTTTATTTTATCTTCTATTTCTCTTTAATACATTGTGATGATCGAAACATTTAAATATGTTAAAGGGTTAAATAAGGTTCACGAGGGAAGTGTTTTTAATAGGAAAGTGAACACAAGAACAAGGGGACACAATCTGAAGTTAGTTGGGGGAAAGATCAGAAGCAACGTGAGAAAATATTATTTTACTGAAAGAGTAGTAGATGCTTGGAACAAACTTCCAGCAGACGTGGTTGGTAAATCCACAGTCACTGAATTGAAACATGCCTGGGATAAACATATATCCATTATAAGATAAAATACAGGAAATAGTATAAGGGCAGACTAGATGGACCAGGAGGTCTTTTTCTGCCGTCAGTCTTCTATGTTTCTATGTGTATTATGTATTATTGTGTATTGGACAAAACTAATAAACAAACAAACAAACAAACATGGCGCCCCGTGCCGAGGACTCTTATCCTTGTACATAAGTAGCCAGTACTCAGAATCAGGAAGCAGAAATGTGTATTAAGGAATTAATAGCAGAAAATGATCCGACTCCACAATTTCTCCCAACACTGCGACCCGCTGCAAAAACAGGTTATGAAACTGGCCCGAGCAGAAGGCCAAATGTCAGAAACAAAGCGAGGCTTGTCTCAAAAGCAACCAGGCCAACGAGATCAGAAGCCAGTGCAATTTTTTCTGTCTTTAAAAAAAGAAAATTCCCCAAATTCATCAGGCCGGGGTCTAAACTAGGATCGGCATAGCAATCTCAGTCCCACATACGGAACGGCTTCTGAGTCCATCTTTTGGCATTGTTAAAAATAACCTGGAGGAAGAATGAGAAAAATTGGGCCAGGAATTCAAACCCCACCATTTTCTCCATCGTTTTTGAAGCTGGCCCCATTTAGAAAAGGTCCAAGTCAGGGGTGGGTTCCTCCCGGGTTGGATCGGATCACCTGAATCGGTTGCGGACCATTGGCGATGCACGGACCCGATTTAGTCAAGTCTATGGGCGCTGCCATCTTTTTCCCCCCCCAATTTTTTTTCAACTAAATTTTAAATTTTTTAAATTTTATTTTAATTTTAAATTTCTTATTTTTAATTTCATTGATTCATTTGTTCATTAATTCATAGCATGCGCAGAAGCCAACTTTTAAATTTTTTAAAAAAAATTAAATTAAATTTTTAATTTTAAAATTTTTAAATTGTGTTTATTTTTTTTAATTTCAATTTTCATTGATTTATCAATTCATTAATTTATTCATCGTATGCGCAGAAGCCAACTTTTTTTTTAAAAAAATGAAAAATTAAATTTAATTTTTAATTTTTTAAAAAATTCAATTGTTTTTATTTTATTTTTTTAAATTTCAATTTTCATTGATTTATCCATTTATTAATTTATTCATTGTATGCACAGAAGCCAAGTTTTCATTACTGTGCAAGTGGTCGCCATCTTGTTTTCGGCTCCCCCCCCCCCCCCGCGAGATGCACCCATACGGTGCAGGAGGAAGCTAACCGGTAGCAAGGTATGTTAGACCCCCACCTCTGGTCTGAGTGAAATCATAGGGGCCTGAACCTTTCAGGAAGAAATTCATGTCACCGGTGCATAGAATCGGAGATGGTAATTAAATAGTTGGAATTCCTCTCTTTGGCCAATGCAGGGAATCCACATCGAACGTTAGTGCAGATAACGCTCGGTCTCTCGGTGAAGGCGGGAAAAAGTTGAAATAAATGCCACCTCCGCAGGCATCTGTTCCATCGTTCAACAGTGGGACATTGTTCTTGAGGTCCAACAGAATCCTACGTCCTTGTTTCTTTGAACCCACGGCTTCGGTCACGGACCAGCGATATGCTGCAGCCTCCAGAAATACCAGCCCCACCTCCAGGGGAAAAAATTGTATTTCTAACACGATTGGGGCAGTTGACATCCAAGAACTTCGACTGCCCTGTTTCCAATTCTGTCGGTCTTCTCAAAACAAACTTATTGGTAAACCTTCAGGAAGCCAAACCTGGTCCTTAGCTTGAAGGACTGGTTCTTTTTTCCTTCCTTCCGATTCCCGGAGTCTTGCTATGTCCTGCGGTTTTCTTGGCAAGGCATTTCAGAAGTGTTTTGCCTTCTTCCAAGGGCTGAGCTTGAGTGACTGGCCCAAAGTCATCCCACTGGCTTTGTGCCTTAAGGTGGGATTAGAACTCAGGGCTTCCTGGTTTCTAGCGGATTCCTTAACCACGATTAGACCAAAGTGGCTCTCAAAAAAACATAAAAGGACCTTATGTTAAATGTTTTTAGCTGGAGTTTCAAAATTAAGGGAGACTAGGATGGTCCCATTTTGGCCTATATATAATGATGATGATGATGATGATGATGATGATGTCAGTACAACACAGCAAACGAGATCACTATGCTGGATTTTGTATTTCATCACCAGTTGGGCGCTTCCCAAGCACCTAGGACTGCGTGATATAGCGGCGAATTATGTTTGCCGATCCCAGTCAAGCGGCCTTTTGCAATTGACAGGTGAAGATTTGGTCAATTCCGATGGTTTTCAAATGTCCACTGAGATCCTTTGGCACTGCGCCCAGCGTGCCAAGTACCACTGGGACCACTTTCACGGGCTTATGCCAGAGTCGTTGCAGCTCGATTTTTAGATCTTCATATTTCACTAATTTCTCTAGCTGCTTCTCCTCAATTCTGCTGTCTCCTGGGATTGCGATGTGGATGATCCATACTTTCTTTTTCTCCACAATCACAATGTCTGGTGTGTTATGCTTCAGAATTCGGTCAGTCGGAAGTCGGAAGTCCCACAGTAGTTTTGCTTGCTCATTTTCGACCTATTATTATTATTACTATTATTACTATTATTACTATTATTACTATTATTATTATTATTATTATTATTTAGATTGGTATGCCACCCTTCTCCGAAGACTCAAGAGTTATATGTTGCAATATATGTTTTGGTAGATTTTCACGGGTACAGGTATGACGGTCTTGGTATATGCGGGTTTTGGCATATTCGGGTTTCTTCCCACGTAGGATTCAGTGAATTCTGTCGACGTTTCGACGAGATCCCACTCGTCATCTTCAGGCTGGTGTCCTTGTTCTAGGGCGAACACAGAGAGACCTGAGCTGCCTTCCAGACAGAAGCACCAGCCTGAAGATGACGAGTGGGATCTCGTCGAAACGTCGCCAGAAATCACTCAATCCTACACGGGAAGAAACCCAAATATGCCAAGACCTTCATATATATATGTATGCCAAGACCGTCAGACCTGTACCCGTGAAAATCTACGAAAACAAGTATATATAATAATATATATATGTTATAAATATATATATATATATATCTCACATGTTTAAGCTGAATTTGAAAATTAAGGGATCTATTTCGGCCTAATTAAGGGATCTATTTCGGCCTTATTTTGGCCTCATCAGCTAGCCATACCCACTGGGACTTGAACCTGCAACCTTTGCCTTGTGTGTGTGTGTGTGTGTGTATATATATATATTATATATATATATATATATATATATATATATATATATTGAAGGGATTAGATACTGTAGCCTAGAGGTTAATTCTCTGCCTTACAAGGCAAACGTTGCAGGTTCAAGTCCCAGTGAGGGTATGGCTAGCCGATGAGGCCAAAATAAGGCCGAAATAGATCTATTCTAGTCTCCCTTAATTTTCAAATTCAGCAAAAAACATGTGACATACATACATATATATATGTATATACAACATATAACTAAGGGTGGCATACAAGTCTAATTAATAATTAATAATAATGTTAAAATTAATAATCTGAAAACCTAAGAAACCAATTAAAATGCTCTCCTACCCATTCAATCCGCAAGTGTATCAGTTGCATTTCCATTTCTGGCCTGACTATTGAGGTCCGGCATCCAAGCGAAGCCTTTTTGGCCCAACTCGAAGCAAAAGGGGCTCAGGCCGGCCGGCTCCTTCCCAATCCCACGTTCTGCAGGGGGGGCTTTTTTGCCACCAGCTGGGTTGGGGGGGGTTGTCGTGTACAATTAGACACAGACAGCTGGAAACGGGGAAACTGCAGCTGCCAAGGAGCGTCGCTCTGTTCCAAGGCTGGTTTAGAATATTTGTTGCTTGGAGCAGAATATATTCCAAATGGCGCCCAGCACAAACATATGTTCACACACACACACACACACAGATGCACAATTAGGACTCGGACACTTGTTCACCCGTGCAACAGAGGGGAGGAGGCTTTTGCAAGAGACTTGGCGCTTGGGGTGTCGCTCAACAGGCTCTGACTCGGTTTTCTCTCTCTTTTTTGCATGCAAGGCAAGGGTGGACAGGAGATTGTAGCCGCAAATCCCCCTTGCTCCCCCCCCCAAGGATGTTTAGCTGCATATGGGGGTGGGAAGGGAGCGGGTCTAACTCAGTGATGGTGAACTCTTTTGGGTGCCAAAAGGGTGCGCCCACAGCCATAATGCAATGCCCTCCCAACCACGCATATGCACAACAATAACATTAGCATTTAGAGCATTATAGACATTGTAGACACTGCCCCGCCCCCAAAATAAAGGGAACCCTCAAAGAACGGATCCTGGATCTGAATGCGTGAAATATTCTCCTTGAATCCTTTGTTCTGTACAAAGCAGAATGTGCACGACAGCAGGTGAGATGGATGGTCAACCAGTGTTGCTTCCTAAGTGGACAGTTTGATTTCACAGAAGTTTGATCTACTTGGAGTTCTATTGTTTACGTGTTCCCTTTATTTTTTTGGTCAGTATATATTATATAAATAGCATTAGCATTTAGAATTATATACCGCTTCTTGTGCTTTTACAGCCCTCTCTAAGCAGTTTCGAAAGTCAGCCTCTTGCCCCCAACAATCTGGGTCCTTGTTTTGCTCACGTTTGAGGGGAAGGAAACATAGAAACATAGAAGTCTGACGGCAGAAAAAGACCTCCTGGTCCATCTAGTCTGCCCTTATACTATTTTCTGTATTTTATCTTACAATGGATATATGTTCATCCCAGGCATGTTTAAATTCAGTTACTGTGGATTTATCTACCACGTCTGCTGGAAGTTTGTTCCAAGGATCTACTACTCTTTCAGTAAAATAATATTTTCTCATGTTGCTTTTGATCTTTCCCCCAACTAACTTCAGATTGTGTCCCCTTGTTCTTGGGTTCACTTTCCTATTAAAAACACTTCCCCCCTGGACCTTATTTAACCCTTTAACATATTTAAATGTTTCGATCATGTCCCCCCTTTCCCTTCTGTCCTCCAGACTATACAGATTGAGTTCATGAAGTCTTTCCTGATACGTCTTATGCTTAAGACCTTCCAGGAAGGAAGGGAGGGAGGGAGGGAGGGAGGGAGGGAGGGAGGGAGGGAGGAAGGAAGGAAGGAAGGAAGGAAGGAATAGCACTTATATACCCCTTCACAGAGCTTTACAGCCCTCTCTAAGCGGTTTACAGAGTCAGCCTCTTGCCCCCAACAATCTGGGTCCTCCTTTGACCCACATCGGACGGAGTCAACCGTGAGCCGGTGGCCAGGTGGGAGTGGCTTGACAATCATGTGACTGCGGGGGGAGAACTTAAATGTCATGTGACTGGCTTAAAGGTGGCCAACTTGATGTCACTCACATCCAGGGTTAGGGTTAGGGTGCCTGGTCTCTCCTTTCCTCAAAGAGATACAATTTCCCTCTCTATTTACTGTTACTGAACACCCAAAATATAATATTTAATTCTATGTATATATGCCATAGGTGTACATACATATTTCACACAGGCACACAAAAATATACATTATCTACTATATAAATTGTATGTGTGTGTACACACACACACAACTCTTCTAAAATTATAAACATTCAACCTCATTTACTACGATAGGAAAAACATACCCAGAGCCAGTGTTCCCTCTAATATTTTTTTTTTGGGGGGGGGGGAAGTATAGTGTCTGAGCGGCAGTCCCTTTGGGACTGGGCAGCACAGAAAGAATAAACAAACAAACAAACAAACAAACAAACAAACAAAAAACCCACCCTGTTTTGCCTCAGAGAATTTCAAAATAAAATACTGTACTGTGTGTCTATAACAATGAGCTCATAATAGGGCAACTCTATCAATATCAAAATGCCACTTAAATAGTTGAGCTAGTTTCAAACTAGATTTTGATTTTCTTTCTCTTTTCCTTCCTCTCTTTTTTCTATCTGTTTCTCTCTCTTCCTCTCTTCCTCTCTCTCTCCTTCCCTCTCACTCTTTCCCTCTCGGCTTCTGGGCAGGTTTGGAAAACTCTGAGTTGATGATGATTTTTAAGTGAGCGATTGCTCACTGCTCAGCTTAGAGGGAACTATGCCCAGAGCCCAAAAGGGAAAAAAAGTAAATAATTCAAACTTTTCCTACCGTTTCTGTGTACCTGACCAAAGTTTTTCTACCAGTTCTGCATACCTGACCGTACCTGTAGGAGCCCATCACTGGGTGGAGCTGACATAGCGCAACCCCTTGCATGCCCTCAGATATGGCTCTGAGGACCACCTGTGGCGTGTGTGCTACAGGTTCACCATCCCTGGTCTCATTCAAAAGCCCTGGAGGTTGCGCCCACCCACCTGCGAGTGGGTGAATTGGAGCCAGTTTTGCGACAGCAGTTCCTGCCACTTGACGTAAGTTTGGGCAGCCAGGTTCTTCAGCGTGGTCCGGTAGAGGAGGCTGGGATTCTCGCGGAGGTTGCTACAGATGTGCTGCTGCACCTGGAGGCAAAGCTGCTGGAGGTGGCACTGGGGGTAGAGGAGGAAGGAAAGGAGAGCAAAGGTGAACATAGGGACATCGAAGATTGACAGCAGAGAAAGACCTCCTGGTCCATCTAGTCTGCCCTTAGACTATTTCCTGCATTTTATCTTAGGATGGATCTATGTTTATCCCAGGCACGTTTCAATTCAGTCACTGTGGATTGACCAACCACGTCTGCTGGAAGTTTGTTCCAAGCATCTACTCCTCTTTCAGTAAAATAATATTTTCTCATGTTGATTCTGATCTTTCCCCCAACTCACCTCAGATGGTGCCCCCTTGTTCTTGTGTTCACTTTCCTATTGAAAACCCTTCCTGACCTTATTTAACCCTTGAACATATTTAAATGTTTAGATCGTGTCCCCCCTTTCCCTTCTGTCCTCCAGACTATACAGATGGAGTTCATGAAGTCTTTCCTGACAATGTTTTATACTTAAGACCTCCCACCATTTTTGTAGCCCGTCTTTGGACCCGTTCGATTTGATCCATCTCTTTTTGTAGGTGAGGTCTCCAGAACTGAACACAGTCTTCCAAATGGGGTCTCACCAGCGCTCTGCACAGTGGGGTCACATTTTCCCATGTTTAGAATTCATCGGGGAGTAAGGCAGAACACAGCAGGAGCAAAGCTAACTGTATTTACAGATTGCAAATGTTCAAAAGTCACAACACTCCCCTTTAATAACTTTATTCCTAACAGTTTTCATCCAAATTATCAAACATTCATCTCGTTGGGTATAAAAACTTTTATTTTCTCCACCATAAAATAAAAACAATCTATAGTTATAAACATAACAACAATGCTTACAATCAATCATATATAAACTTTTCTTACTGGGTCATTCTTTGACAAGTGGACCAGGTGTCCACTAGACTGATTTTTGCAGCCTTATTTGAAAAGGAACCATCACAAAAACAATATATGTGATAGAAAAAAACCATGCTCTTTCAATAAAAATGAAGATGATTGAAGGTGAGAAAACATTAGAAAGAGCATATTTTTTTTCTATCGCTCTGTTTTCTTACCTTCTGCTCCCATGAACCATAGAGCCGGGGCAGCCACAGAGAAGGCCCTCCCCCCAGTCCCACCAACCTACATTGCTAAATCAACGGGACCTGGGGGAGGCCAACCCTATTGGTTATACACATCACTCCATTCATTCAACATTGCAGGACTTAGTAACTGAATTAACTCATTTTCTGGACTGAACTTGCACAACAGGCCAAGTCGCAAACCCCTTAATTAAGCATGCAATTAGCTTAGATTTGTGCTGCGATGGTAATCGCTATTGTTTTCCACACCCGACTTAAATGTACTGCAAGGCATTTAAGTATGGGAACTGCAGAATTATTTGTATCTCTCGCACGGTTCTTGACCCCTCCAATTTCAATTTGTGCCTTCTTCTTTTTTTTGAATTTTACTTATTAAATCTGTACAGCCTTCCATCTCACAACTGCGACTCTGGATGTTGCACACCAGTAGTGGGTTCTAAAATCTACTATCAGTTTGTGTGCGCAGAAGCGTCCTAGGCAGGTGGGCGGAGCCTCTCGCCGGCAGCGCTACCGGTTCTTAGAACTGGGCCGAACCGGGAACAGCCCACCACTATTGCACACCATTTACACAGTCCTGTTTCAACAAAACTCCTGTAGGAACATGTGAGAGAGCATTTTCCTGAAAGATACATAAGTACATAAGTGCACTGGTGTGCCTTTCGTCCCCTGTCCAATTGTCTTTCCTTTCTCTCACTTATCATATATATTTTCTTTCTTTCATATATCCTCTCCTCTAAGTTCACTTTACCCTTATATATATTACTACATGTCTATTTTTCTTCATTTGCGTATTGGACAAATGAATAAATAAAATAAAAATAATAAATATTAAAAGTTTGCCTGTGTTCATACAACTGATGATGCCATAAATCTATGTTATTACCGTACATTTGGACTATAAGTCGCACCAAGATTTAAGAGGTAAGTAAGAAAAACAAATTTTCTAGCACATTAGCACTAAGACTTATATACTGCTTCACGGTGTCTTTACAGCCTTCTCTACGCGGTTTAGAGTCAGTCTCTTGCCCCCAACCATCTGGATCCTCATTTGACCCACCTCAAAAGGATGGGAGGCTGAGTCAACCTTGAGCCGGTGGTGAGATTTGAACTGCTGAACTAAAGCTAGCAGTCAGCAGAAGCTGTTGCGCCACCAAGACTCATTCTGCCTTTCCCCAAGAGCACTCTGCAAGCACTTCCAAACTCTCTGTGCACTCCGTTTTTTCCAATTTTCACCCGTTTTTGCAAAAAATGGGGCACGCAGAGTTTTTGGGAAGCCAGCAGAATGCTCCTGGGGGATGGGGAAAGACAAGAATGCCCCTTTTTGCAAAAAAAAAAAATGGCCTGTTTTTCACTCATTTTTTTTGCAAAAGTGGGGTGCACACAGGGTTTGGGATGCCTGCAGAGTGCTCCTGGGAGCTGGGGGAAGGCAAAAACGCCCCCATTTTTGCAAAAAACCCCACCTCCATTTTTGCAAAAAAAGGGTCCATTTTTTCACTAGTTCTGCAAAAACATAGAAACATAGAAGACTGACGGCAGAAAAAGACCTCATGGTCCATCTAGTCTGTCCTTATACTATTTCCTGTATTTTATCTTAGGATGGATCTATGTTTATCCCAGGCATGTTTACATTCAGTTCCTGTGGATTTACCAACCACGTCTGCTGGAAGTTTGTTCCAAGGATCTACTACTCTTTCAGTGAAATATTTCCTCATGTTGCTTTTGATCTTTCCCCCAACTGACCTCAGATTGTGCCCCCTTGTTCTTGTGTTCACTTTCCTATTAAAAACACTTCCCTCCTGGACCTTATTTAACCCTTTAACATATTTAAATGTTTCGATCATGTCTCCCCTTTTCCTTCTGTCCTCCAGACTATACAGATTGAGTTCATGAAGTCTTTCCTGATAGGTTCTATGCTTAAGACCTTCCACCATTCTTGTAGCCCATCTTTGGACCCGTTCAATTTGATCCATATCTTTTTGTAGGTGAGGTCTCCAGAACTGAACACAGTATTCCAAATGTGGTCTCACCAGCGCTCTATATAAGGGGATCACAATCTCCCTCTTCCTGCTTGTTATACCTCTAGCTATGCAGCCAAGCATCCTACTTGCTTTTCCTACTGCCCAACTACACTGCTCACCCATTTTGAGACTGTCAGAAATCACTACCCCTAAATCCTTCTCTTCTGAAGCTTTTGCTAACACATGGGTGTTTTTGCCTTCCCCCATCCCCCAGGAGTATTCTGCAGGCCTCTGCGCACCCCATTTCCCCCCCAAACCCTCTGCACCCTACTTTTGCGAAAAACGGTCTCATTTTCTACAAAAATGGGACACTGGGGTGGAAAATGGTTATAATCAGCCAGGCCAAAAATGGTTATATTCAGTGCAGACAGACATTTCCATCCTCTTTTGGGGGCGGGGGTGCATCTTATACTCTGAAAAACACGGTAAACTTAAACTGTGGTAAAGCCCAAGTAAACCACCAACAGCCTTCATCTACACATAAACATGCCGATGTGCTGGTCGGCTTCCCGGCGTGCGCTGAGCCACAAACTCCCCAGCCCTGTTTGAGTCTAGACCAACGTTTCCTGCGAGAGCCCTCCATTAAAGCGCCTCTTAGCCATTAATTGCAAACTACAACTCCACATCAATTGTGCACCTTCCCCAGACCCACAGATGCCCTTAGCCAGCATTTCTTCACTTCAGTGGGTTGTACAAGCAAGCTGGCTCCAGTGGAGCCGGGAAAGGGAAATTTATGCTGCCCGCAAAATTGAGCCGCTGCCAGGCTAAATGTCAGACCCAATGTACGTATTATTCCAATATATACGGAATCATATATATGTATTTGGTGTGTTTGGGGTTTTCCCCCCGTGTATCGAGTGTTTTTGCGATGTTTGGACGAGGTTGCGCACAATATAGAAAATATTTTTCTATTAAAAAAAAACGCAGCTCCATCCTCACTTTATTTGTCTATTATTTATTAATTAGATTTATATGCCGCCCGTCTCCAAGGACTCGGGGCGGCTTTGTTCGCAGCAGCGCAAACCCCAGGGTACCAGCCCGAGGATGGCGAGCGTGATCTCGTCCAAACGTCACAAAAACACCCTCGATACATGTGAGAAAACCCAAACACACCAAATAGATACTTATACCCGTGAAAATCTATGAAAACACATATAGCTGTATAGCTAGAGGTCTAACAAGCAGGAAGAGGGAGATTGTGATCTCGCTGTATAGAGCGCTGGTAAGACCACATTTGGAATACTGTGTTCAGTTCTGGAGACCTCACCTCCAAAAAGATATTGACAAAATTGAACGGGTCCAAAGACAGGCTACAAAAATGGTGGAAGGTCTTAAGCATAAAACTGATCAGGAAAGACTTCATGAACTCCATCTGTAGAGTCTGGAGGACAGAACGGGAAGGGGGGGGACATGATCGAAACATTTAAATATGTTAAAGGGTTCAATAAGGTTCAGGAGGGAAGTGTTTTTAATAGGAAAGTGAACCCAAGAACAAGGGGGCACAATCTGAGGTTAGTTGGGGGAAAGATCAGAAGAAAATGTGAGAAAATATGATTTGACTGAGAGTAGTAGATGCTTGGAACAAACTTCCAGCAGACGTGATTGGTAAATCCACGGGAACTGAATTTAAACATGCCTGGGATAAACATAGATCCATCCTAAGATAAAATACAGGAAATATTATAAGGGCAGACTAGGTGGACCAAGAGGTCTTTTTCTGCTGTCAATCTTCTATGTTTCTATGTAACATACATATACATATATATATACACACACATATATCCATATGTAACACATTTCTGCTGAATTGAAAATGAAGGGAGACTAGTATAGATCTATTTCGAGGTTGTTTCCTCTCATCAGACAGTCATACCTTTACTGGGATTTGATCCTACAACCTTTGCACTGTTAGGCAGAGAATTAACCTCTAGGCCACAGGATCTCCTCGGTTCAGCTTTGTGTACACACACACAAACATACTTTTTTCCTAGCATGAGATTTGCCATCTGAGGTTGGTCTTAACGCAGCCTTTTATTCCCCAAACTAGTTTTCCCGCTGTCCTGGTGCCCACCTCACCTGCTCTGCTGGAGACGCTGGCTTGGTTCCCACAACCACGTTGGCTAAGACCAGGAGGTTGTAGCAAAGGTAACAGGCCTGCAAGGGAGAGAGAAAGAGATCAGTTAAGCAGAGAGGCAGAGATGCTCCTGCAGACTTCAGGTCTCCTTCCCCTTTTGGGGCAATCAGTGGTCCAGCCCTCTCAATGACCCTCTAAGCCAGAGGTCTTCAAACTTGGGAACTTTAAGACTTGTGCACTTCCAACTCCCAGAATTCTCCGGCCAGCATAGCTGGGAGTTGAAGTCCACAAGTCTTAAAGTTCCCAAGTTTAGAGACCCCTGCTCTAAGCTAAGGAGATGGAGCAGGTCCTCCATTTCTCGTTCCTAGCACCCAACATCTTTATTTGTTTATTTTAAGGTTTTTTTTAAATGCATTTTCCTTTATAATACATCACATTTTCAGTTTTACAATGATGACAGTCCATCTGTTTCTGCCTCTTTCCTTCACCTTCCCTCTCTTCTTCTCCATTCCTCTCTACTTCCCTCTCCTCTCTTTTCCTCTCCTCTCTTTTCCTCTCCTCTCTCCCCTTCTCTACTTCCCTCTCTCCTATTCCTCTCATTCATTCCCTCTCTCTTTTCCCCTCTTCCGTCTCCTTCCATCTTCTCTTCCCTCAGCTTTTCTTCCCTCCCCTCCTCTTTTCCCATTCTTGGCTTCCCTCTTCTCCCTTTTCCTCTCCTCTTCTCTCCTTCCCTCTCTTTTCCTTTCCTCCTCAATAATAATAATAATAATAATAATAATAATAATAATAATAATAATAATAATTTATTAGTTTTGTATTATGCCGGCCCTCTCTGAAGACTCGGGTCGGCTCACAACACAATACACACTGTACAAATCCAATATTAAAAAAACAGATTAAAACCCTTATCATAAAAAATTAATCACACAACCCAAGCAAACCATACATAAATCGTAGTATATCAACTTCCCCAAGCCTGGTGACATAGGTGGGTTTTTAGGAGTTTGCGAAAGGCAAGGAGGGTGGGTGCAGTTCTAATCTCCGGAGGGAGTTGATTCCAGAGGACTGGGGCTGCCACAGAGGAGGCTCTTCCCCTGGGTCCCGCCAGACGCCATTGCTTAGTCGATGGGACCCGGAGAAGGCCGACTCTGTGGGACCTAACCGGTTGCTGGGATTCGTGCGGCAGAAGGCGGTTCCGAAAATATTCTGGTCCGATGCCTTCCCTCCCTACTTCCTTCCTCTTCCCTCTCTCCTACTCCTCTCCTCCCATCCACTTCCTTCTCTCCCCTCCCCTCTCTCCCCTCTCTTCCCTTTCCATTCATCTTTTTCCTTTCCTTCTTATACATACATTTCCATTCCCCAACAAAGTAGAATATATTTTGCAAGTCCCGTCTCTTTCACATAGAGCCATACATTTTCTAAGAATTATATTAGAAGCAAATAACCTTAATACCTGCATGAATAATATATTGTTTATGAACCCTCTTCTTCTTTTTAAAACAGATCTAGTAGTGATAGCAGTAACAATCCTGATTACGGTAACATATTGATAATATTTACTCTTCGTACTAATAATTTTGCATTCTTTGCCCAAAACATCTTTAGTTCTGCTTTTTCCAGCCATCCTTTGAGCACAGGAGGGAAAAATGGAATACCAGTAGGATGGCCACTAGCTTATCCCTTAGCCCACATCTTCTGGGAAGCACCCATCAGTGGCTTACTCCAAAGGCCCAAGGAAAAGCTAGGAAAGAACCTGTGTGATGCCCAGATAAACCAAGTTTGGAGTGGGTTGAAACTCTTGGGTCAATTTAAAAAACCAGGAGTGGAAATGTTTCTGGCCTGGGCACCACCTATCCATCCATCCATCCATCCATCCATCCATCCATCCATCCATCCAAATATCAAAACAGATATTGACAAAATTGAACGGGTCCAAAGATGGGGCTACAAGAATGGTGGAAGGTCTTAAGCATAAAACGTATCAGGAAAGACTTCATGAACTCAATCTGTATAGTCTGGAGGACAGAAGGAAAAGGGGGGACATGATAGAAACATTTAAATATGTTCAAGGGTTAAATAAGGTCCAGGAGGGAAGTGTTTTTAATAGGAAAGTGAACCCAAGAACAAGGGGCCACAATCTGAGGTTAGTTGGGGGAAAGATCAAAAGCAACATGAGAAAATATTATTTTACTGAAAGAGTAGTAGATCCTTGGAACAAACCTCCAGCAGACGTGGTTGGTAAATCCACAATAACTGAATTTAAACCTGCCTGGGATAAACATAGATCCATCCTAAGATAAAATACAGGAAATAGTATAAGGGCAGTCTAGATGGACCATGAGGTCTTTTTCTGCCGTCAGTCTTCTATGTTTCTATCCATCCATGCGATTTCTAAGCCGTCCATCTCCTGAAAGACTTCTTGTTCTACCTTCAGGTGCTTTGGAGAATAGGTTGACTCCCTCTTCTTTGTGGCAACCCCTGAGATATTGGAAGACTGCTTAATCATGTCTCCCCTGGTCCTTCTTTCCCCTAGACTAGGCATGCCCAATCTCAGCAACCATTCTTCATATGTTTTAGCCTCCAGTCCCCTAATCATCTTTGTTGCTCTTCTCTGCACTTTTTCTAGGGTCTCAACATTCTTTTTTGCATCGTGGCGACCAAAACTGGATGCAGGATTCCAACCGTGGCCTTACCAAGGCTTTATAAAGTGGTATTAACACTTTGCGTGATCTTGATTCTCTCCCTCTGTTGAAGCTGCAACTGTTGAATAAACTGGGATGAAAAGCTAGCACATCAGTACCAGATGCTGCCTAGCTTTTATCTGTTGAATTTATGCAAAACGAACAATCAAATGTATTTCTGAGAACAAGGTCAAGATGTTCTCAAATCAGACTCCGGTCCTGATAACCTCACGGGCACAAAGGCCCAACTTTCTTTTTCTTTTAAAGACAATGTCATCTTTGTTGAAGATAAATAGGGGAGGAGATACATTAAGCAAAAGGACTATGCGAATATTGGTACAAATGTATAGGAATTTAGAGTATACAGTTATAATATATATACGGAGAGGGGGGTCATACAAATCAAATCAAATCAAATCAAATAAATAAATAAATAAATCATAATAAACGCTTACATATATAAAAGAAAGAGAAGGAAGGAGAAAGGGAAAAGAAAGAAAAGAGGAAAAAATAGAAATAAAAGAAAGGAGAAAGAAAGAAAGAAAGAAAAAGAAAGAAAGGAGAGATAAATTCATATCTATAAATTTATCAGATGTCATAAATAGCGTCAACTTATCTGTTGACCGGATTATTCTACAGCTTTTAAGATCTTTACTATCAGTATAGATGAAAGTTTTGAGTTTCTAAACTTGAGTTAGAGTTTTAAGTTTCGTCATTTTGAATTTCTTCATCCTTTTATCAATGATTCATAATGTTATTTTATAAGTTCGTGTTATAGTTGTTTGGGTGAAGGGTAAGAGGATCATGATGGCAACAGCACAAAAGGGACCGGCCTTTCCAGTTTTGCAACCAAAGCTTTCCTTGCATCCCCCCATCCAATCCAAGGCCTGGCCTTGCTTAGCTTCCCAAACCCAGACAGATTCAACCAGAGCCATGTTGACCCAAAACAAGATAGATAAGGGGAAGCCTTGAACAACATTCATGCTTTGATTTTATTCTGGGAGGACTGCCCCGATTTCATGATTGCACAAATGGTACACGAGCGGATCTATGCAGTGATGGTGAACCTATGGCATGGGTGCCACAGGTGGCACACCAAGCCATATTTGCTGGCACGCAAGCCGCTCAGCTCCAAGATGCATGTGTGTGCCGGCCAGCTGATTTTGGGCTCACAGAGAGGCTTTGGGAGGGCGTTTTTGGCTTCCATAGAGCCTCCTGGTGGATGGCGTTCTTGCCCTGCCCCAGATCCAGGGGAGCCTTTGGAGCAAAACACGAGACTACTGGGTCCGCCATAAGTTGGGAAAGGACCATTGAACTTACCAGAAGGAAGGAAGGAAGGAAGGAAGGAGAGAAAGAGAAAGAAGGAGAAAGGGAAGAAAGGAAGGAGAGAGAGAAAGGGAAGCAAAGAAGGAGGGAGAGAGAAAGGGAAGGAAGGAAGAAGAGAGAAAAAGAAGGGAGGGAAAGAAAGAAGGAAGAAAGAAAGAAAGGAGAGAGAAATGGAAGGAGGGAAGGAAGGAGAGAGAGAAAGGAAAGGGAGGGAAGCAAGGAAGGAAGAAAGAAAGGAGAGAGAAAGAGAAAGAAGGAAGGAGAGAGAGAAAGGGAGAAAGGAAGGAAGGAGAGAGAGAAAGGGAGAAAGGAAGGAAGGAGAGAGAGAAAGGGAAAGCAGGTAAGGAAGGAAGGCGTGAAGGAAGGAGAGAGAAAAGGAAGGAAGGAAGGAAGGAAGGAAAAGAGAGAAAGAGACAACATTTCTCAATTTCAGCCACTTTAGGTTCTCAATTCCCAGAGTCCCTTAACCGGTCAATATAACCCACTCAATATCATCCAATACAAGAGGTCTGGGGCATCTCAGTTAAGTACAGTATAAATTATTCCTCCAGTGAAAATTAGAGGGTGCAAATTAGAAGGAGATGCCAAGGGAAAGCGGCTGGTTGAGGGCCACCCAGAGCGTTGGCTTGTTCCAAAAACGAGAGAGCCCAGAACTAAATATATCCCGGCTCCTGTTTATCTACTAGCCTGGACGCCATAGAAGGGCTCCAGGTTCGCCTACCTGTTGTTTTCATATCTTTCAGTGAAAAGCTTTTAATTATCCAGCTGGCAGGCAATTGTATGAGGTTCTCGGGGACAAGGTGGAACATCTAAAGTTCTAATTTTTTTTTTTAATTTTAAAACAAAATCGAGCAAAATCTTGGCTCATTAACTTTGAGCGCTTCCTGGCAAAATGCTAGGTTGGAAAGACACGGGTATTTAATAAAAATTTACCGAGGAGCGAAGGACTAAATATCATATTTAATTGAGTATAAAACAACGGAAGATTTCATAGGGGAGAAAATGGAACGGTGCCCAGCAATGTAATTGGTGGGAGGGAGGGAGGGAAACACGGGGCTATAAAACGAGGGAGAGAAAGGGGGGGAGGCGTTTGCTAAGTTTCACACCAGAGTAAAAGGCATTGCAATTGGACTGGTTCCATTGGGCCAGGATCAGTGAAGGGCTGCAATTTTTTTTTTACCACCCTACCGTGGGCGTGGCTTATTTCGAGGGTGTGGTTTGCCGGCCATGTGACTGGGTGGGAGTGGCTTGATGGCCATGTGACCGGGGTGGCTTAAAGCAGTGTTTCCCAATCTTGGCAACTTGAAGAGATCTGAACTTCAACTCCCAGAATTCCCCAGCCAGCGAATGCTGGCTAGGGAATTCTGGGAGTTGAAGTCCAGATCTCTTCAAGTTGCCAAGGTTGGGAAACACTGGCTTAAAGGACATGTGACTGGCCAACTTGACATCACTCAGGTCCAGGGTTTGGGTTAGGGCGCCTGGCTTCTCCTTGCCTCAAAGAAATACAATTTTCCACTCTATTTACTATTACTGAACATCCAAAATATACTATTTTGTCCTTCTCCGGGTCTTGTCGACAAAACAATGTTGTCTGGCAGGATCCAGGGAAGAGCCTTCTCTGTGGTGGCCCCGGCCCTCTGGAATCAACTCCCCCCAGAGATTAGGACTGCCCCCACCTTCCTTGCCTTTCGCAAACTTCTGAAAACCCACCTATGTCGCCAGGCTTGGGGAAATTGACATACCCCTAGCTGTTCCATTTCATGTATGGTTTGTTTGGATTGTACAACTGTTTTATAATGGGTTTTTTTATAATTATTTTTAATATTAGATTTGTATTTCTGTATTATTTGTTGTGAGCCACGCTGAGTCTTCAAAGAGGGGCGGCATATAAGTCTAATAAATTATTATTATTATTATTATTATTATTATTATTATTATTATTATTATTATTATGTCAGTACAACACAGCAAACGAGATCAGTATGCTGGATTTCGTATTTCATCCCCAGTCGGGCGCTTCCCAAGCACCTAGGATTGTGTGATGTAGCGGCGAATTATGTTTGCCGATCCCAGTAAAGCGGCCTTTTGTAATTGACAGATGGAGATTTTGTCAATTCCGATAGTTTTCAAATGTCTGCTGAGATCCTTTGGCACTGCGCCCAGCGTGCCAAGTACCACTGGGACCACTTTCACGGGCTTATTTATTTATTTATTTATTTGTTTGTTTATTTATTGGATTTGTATGCCGCCCCTCTCCGGAGACTCGGAGCGGCTAACAGCAACAATAAAACAGTGTACAACAGTAATCTAATACTAAAAACGATTAAAAACCCATTAATATAAAAACCAGACATACATACATACATACCATGCATAGAATTGTAAAGGCCTAGGGGGAAAGAGCATCTCAATTCCCCCATGCCTGGCGGCAGAGGTGGGTTTTAAGCAGCTTACGAAAGGCAAGGAGTCATTGCAGCTCGATTTTTAGATCTTCGTATTTCACTAATTTCTCTAGCTGCTTCTCCTCAATTCTGCTGTCTCCTGGGATTGCGATGTCGATGATCCATACTTTCTTTTTCTCCACGATCACAATGTCTGGTGTGTTGTTGTTGTTGTTGTTATTATTATTATTATTATTAAGCAACGGGAGAAAATATTTGATTGAAAGAGTAGTAGATGCTTGGAACAAACTTCTAGCAGACACGTTTGGTAAATCCACAGTCACTGATTTTAAACATGCCTGGGATAAACAGAGATCCATCCTAAGATAAAATACAAGAAATAGTATAAGGGCAGACTAGATGGACCAGGAGGTCTTTTTCTGTCGTCAACCTTCTATGTTTCTGTCATAAAAATGGGAATTACGGGGGTGATAAATCAATACTCTGCAGCCCTCTGTTGAAATCTCCAAACTTCTGGAATCTGAGAAAGGTTTTTTGGGTGTGGCTGGGTTGCTCATCCCCCGATTCCAGTCTCAAACCGAAAGCCGATTTGGAAGAGTAGGAATTCCCGTCTTCAACAAGGTACAGTGATACTTCGTCCTACGAACTTAATTGGTTCCGGGACGAGGTTCTTAAGGTGAAAAGTTTGTAAGACAAAACAATGTTTCCCATAGGAATCAATGGAAAAGCGATTATTGCGTGCAAGCCCAAAATTCACCCCTTTTGCCAGGTGAAGTGCCTGTTTTTGCGCTGCTGGGATTCCCTTGAAGCTCCCCTCCATGGGAAACCCCACCTCCGGATTTCTGTGTTTTTGTGATGCTGCAGGGGAATCCCAGCAGGGGAATCCCAGCATTGCAAAAACGAGCGTTTCGCTGTCAACGGAAGTCCGGAGGTGGGGTTTCCCAGCGAAGGGAGCATCGGTGAAATTGCAGCATCCCAAAAACACCGAAGTCCTCGAAAGCCCACCTCCAGACCTCTGTGTTTTTGTGATGCTGTGATTTCACTGAGGCTCCCCTCGCTGGGAAATCCCACCTCCGGACTTCCGTTACCAGTGAAGCGCCCGTTTTTGCGCTGCTGGGATTCCGCTGCTGGGATTCCCCTGCAGCATCGCAAAAACACGGAAGTCCAGAGGTGGGGTTTCCCATGGAGGGGAGCCTCAGGAAAATCCCAGCAGCGCAAAAATGGGTGCTTCGCTGACAACAGAAGTCCGGAGGCGGGGCATCCCAGCGGCAGCGGTGGGTTTGTAAGGTGAAAATAGTTTGTAAGAAGAGGCAAAAAAATCTTAAACCCCGGGTTTGTATCTCAAAATGTTTGTATGATGAGGCGTTTGTAAGACGAGGTATCATTGTATTTCCGAATAACCCAGCCGCGGACCAGGAATTCAAGATGGTTTAATTGCCGAGGCAGGAAGGCTATCTTGCAAAACCTCCCCAAATGCAAAATTATTTTCCCGCTGTCTTCAATTCTGGGTAGTAAGTTGCAGAGCAAAGAGAGATGAGAGAAAGAGGGATGGAGAGAGTCATTTAGAACCCTTTCATGAGTGTGTTCTCCAGGTAGGTAAAACACCCTGACGCGAAGTCATTTATTCCCTTTATCCTTATGCAGATCTGTGGAAGGGAAGATGGCCTTTGCAGAGAGGCCGAGTGTGGCTGGGATGGACACGGTAATTAAAAGAAAGGTCTTTCTTCTCGGCTTTCCAGGTTGGTCTAATGAGTTTCCAAATCCATCAGCCTTGGTTTGGGGAGGCACAAATCAATTCCGATGCCCTTTCGCGATGCAGGTGGAGCCGACCCCTCCTGAACCTCTCTGCCGAAAGGGGTTTTGATGTAGTGTCCAATCTTTGCTGGATGTCTGATCCGTTTTACCAGCACCGGCCTCAGCCTTGGAGGATTCCCGTCAGCTGGGGAGACGAGCGCTTATTAATCAGCCCGCCCTTCCCTTCCTAGCGGCTGTAACAATGCCGGATGTAAATTTACAAATCTGGAGCGGTGAATAAAGGATGAGATATGGGGTGCCATTTTGAAGACCGAGAGATTTCCTCCACGTTAAAAGGCAAATCAATTCATTGAGGAGTATGTTTTCTTGGCCAGGAACTAATATTGGGTTGCTAGCTGGTACCGGCCACTGCGTACTGGTAGCGAAAATAGAAACATAGAAGATTGGCGGCAGAGAAAGACCTCCTGGTCCATCTAGTCTGCCCTTATACTATTTCCTGTATTTTATCTTACAATGGATATATGTTTAGGATGGATCTATGTTTATCCCAGGCATGTTTAAATTCAGTTCCTATGGATTTACCAACCACGTGTGCTGGAAGTTTGCTCCAAGCATCTACTACTCTGACATAGGTGCTTTTTAAAATTGATTAGATGCACATATCCCTATACACACCCAAATTCACCTGGAATAAACTGAGCTTTAAACTACAAACGGTGACAACGTACATAAGAAAAAATGATTTATGTGCTATCTAAATTGATGATCTTTTTCTAGCATTTACGCTTTCTGTGTGTTTTCTTTATATGTATGTTTATTTTTCTCTTTTCCTTTTCTTTCTATTTTTGTTTCCTTTTCCTTTCTTTTGTTGTTGTTGTTGTATATTGTACTGTTTTTATTTTATTTATTTATTTATTTATTTGTTTGTTTGTTTGTTTATTTATTTATTTATTGGATTTGTATGCCCGCCCCTCTCCGTAGACTCGGGGCGGCTAACAACAGTAATAAAAACAGCATATAACAATCCAATATTAAAACAGTTAAAAATCCTTATTATAAGACCAAACATACATACAGACATACCATGCATAAAATTGTAAAGGCCTAGGGGGAAAGAGGATCTCAATTCCCCCATGCCTGGCGGCAGAGGTGGGTTTTAAGAAGCTTACGAAAGGCAAGGAGGGTGAGGGCAATTCTAATCTCTGCGGGGAGTTGGTTCCAGAGGGCCCGGGCTGCCACAGAGAAGGCTCTTCCCCTGGGTCCCGCCAAGCAACATTGTTTAGTTGACGGGACCCGGAGAAGGCCCACTCTGTGGGACCTGACTGGTCGCTGGGATTCGTGCAGCAGAAGGCGGTCCCGGAGATATTCTGGTCCGGTGCCATTATTATTTAATGCTTAGTGGCACTAAGTAGCAACCTGCGCCTGCCAGGAATCTATTTCAACTGACCTTAGTGGTAAGGGTCAACTATGGCAATTTTGTGAAGACCTGCAGACTTCAACTCCCAGAATTTTATCTGGGGTGGAGTCAGGGCAACTGAATGGAACTGAGCATTTGCTGGCCGGATGCCCTTCCTGACGCCTCCATGAAGTTCCCAGCAGATATTTTCTTCTTGTGCCTTGATAGAGAAACATCTCCCGCTGCCTAGGATTGAAATCTCAACCTTCAGGGTAGGAAGCAAGTGTCTTCACCTCTAGGCCACCGCGCCGCTTGGGTGCACGGGCCACAAACATTTAACAATAATATAAACTCTGTTTTCTGAACTTGTCTTGCTTAGCTAGGATCCCGTTAAGAAAAAATAAATAAAAGCATCTCAGAATTGTGCACTGCTCAAAAATAAATAAAGGGAACACTTAAATAATAGAATATAACTCCAAGTAAATCAAACTTCTGTGAAATCCAACTGTCCACTTAGGAAGCAACGTTGATTGACCATCCATTTCACCTGCTGTTGGGCACATTCCACGTTGTACAGAACGAAGGATTCAATGAGAATATTTCATTTATTCAGATCTAGGATGGGTTCTTTGAGTATCCCCTTTATTTTTTTGAGCAGTATTTATTTTATTTATTTATTTATTTATTGGATTTGTATGCCGCCCCTCTCCGGAGACTCGGGGCGGCTAACAGCAACAACAAGACAGCGTATAACAATAATCCAATACTAAAAACAATTAAAACCCATTATTATAAAAAACCAAACATACATACAGACATACCATGCATAAAATTGTAAAGGCCTAGGGGGAAAGGGTATCTCAATTCCCCCATGCCTGGCGGCAGAGGTGGGTTTTAAGAAGCTTACGAAAGGCAAGGAGGGTGGGGGCAATTCTAATCTGGGGGGAGTTGGTTCCAGAGGGCCAGGGCCGCCACAGAGAAGGCTCTTCCCCTGGGTCCCGCCAAGCGACATTGTTTAGTTGACGGGACCCGGAGAAGACCCACTCTGCGGGACCTGACTGGTCGCTGGGATTCGTGCAGCAGAAAGCGGTCCCGGAGATAATCTGGTCCGGTGCCATAAAGGGCTTTATAGGTCATAACCGACACTTTGAATTGTATATTTTTTGTCCTGTATGGTTTCCATATTGACCACTTTTTCGCCTCTGTGAACTTCTGAATTGAAGGTACGCTTTGTGCCTTCCGATTAAAAACAAAAACTCAGAAGTGTTGACTTCTTCTGAGGATTCCCCCAAACTTTCAAGTTGACAAAAGGTGAGCGCAGGTGAGGATTAGCAGTCCCAGGTAGAGAAGTTGGCATGGCCAAAGCTATGGGGGAGTCGGGCTGACTATGACTCATAATTACGTGCCAGGAAGAAGGAAGAACCGACAGTGAACAATGGGGAAGATTTAGTGGAAAAACAACTACGGTGCCATCCAAAGTACACCAAAGGTACGGCAACCTTGGCCCAACCCCAACCCAACCTCCTTCTCTTGCCATCTCTTAAGCTTCCTGCTGTATAAATGGGGAACTAGCCAATTTTTCTGCTACACTTCCTGATTTGGTTGAGTTTATTTATTTATTTGTCAAGTACGTATTGGTAATGGCTGGCTCTGTTAAAAAGGGCTATTGCTAACATGTTGTAAGCCGCCCTGAGTCTAAGGAGAAGGGCGGCATAAAAATTGAATGAATGAATGAATAAATAAATAACTATACAAAGATACAGTATAACAATGCTTATATGTATGATACTAGTAAGAGAGAAACATTAGGACAGGGGATGGAAGGCACGCTGGTGCACTTATGCACGCCCCTTACTGACCTCTTAGGAATCGGGAGAGGTCAACCGTGGAGAGTCCAAGGGTAAAGTTTTGGGGGTTAGGGGATGATACTACAGAGTGTGGCAGTGAGTTTATTATTATTATTATTATTATTATTATTATTATTATTATTATTATTATCATCATCATCATCATCATTATTATTATTATTATTATTATTATCATTATTATTATTAATTAGATTTGTATGCCTCCCCTCTCCAAAGACTCGGAGTTTCATGAATCAACTACTCGGTTACTAAAGATGTATTTCCTGCAGTTGAGTTTGGAGCGGTTTACTTTCAGTTTGTATCTGTTGTGTGCCAGCGTGTGTTGTTATGGTTGAAGCTGAAGTAGTCACTGACAGAAAGGACGAACTTTTCCTTTACGTACACTGAAAGCATCTGGAGCAAAACAAATTCCTTGTGTGTCCAATCCCACTTGGCCAATAATTCTATTCTATTCTATTCTACTCTGCTCTAGTTTTGAGAACACGACCTTCCTTTTTATTCCAGGGGTCTCCAAACTTGAAAGTACTTTTGGAGGGAGGGGGCTAGAATGAAATAGATCACGGAGTCTCCAAACCTGTTGACTTCAAAGACTTGTGGACTTCAATTCCCAGATTTCCCAGTATGGTTGGCTGGGAAATTCTGAGAGAATTGAAATCCACACATGTCAAAGTTGTCAAATTTGGAGATCCCTACCTACCTTATACCCAAGAAAATCAATGTGGAGCAATGTTGAGTTTCTTTCTTACCACATCTTCCTTCAAAAGGCTAAATGAATGTTTTGCTATGCATTTTTCCCCCTCCAAGATTAGTTTTCTCTTCTTTTACAACAAATGTCTTAAAATTGAGGGTTAGGGAGCAAGATAATTCTCTGTTTTCCATCGAGTGAAATGGAAACGATAGTGGTCCCATCCCCGGGTGTATATATACGCTAGGAACATCTGGCACTTGCTTCTCCCTTCAAAACATCCAAAACATGTTTTTTCTTTTTTTACAAAAATTCATTGAAATGCTTCAGCAGTTTTTACATCCCCTGGAAACAGCTGTGCCAATTGCTGCACACGGTTAATGCATTACAATCCCACAGCTAAGGACTGGTGCGGGTGTGATTGTGGGAAGGGGCTGCTGTAGGAGTGAATGCCTTGGGTTTCCAAGTGCATGTTTTGACCATTCTTCACTGGAAAACACCCCACTGTGCTGCAGGGCAGTCGTACAAATATTTATTTATTTATTTATTTTATTTATTGGATTTGTATGCCGCCCCTCTCCGCAGACTCGGGGCGACTAACAGCAGTAAAAAAGACAAATATAACAAATCTAATCTAAAAAACCCCAATTTAAGAGACCAATCATACATACAGACATACCATGCATAAATTTTATAAGCCTAGGGGGAGGGGAATATCTCAGTCCCCCCATGCCTGACGGCAGAAGTGGGTTTTAAGGAGCTTACGAAAGGCAAGGAGGGTGGGGGCAACCCTGATATCCGGGGGGAGTTGGTTCCAGAGAGTCGGGGCCGCCACAGAGAAGGCTCTTTCCCTGGGTCCCCCCAAACGACATTGTTTAGTCGACGGGACCCGGAGAAGGCCAACTCTGTGGGACCTAACTGGTCACTGGGATTCGTGCGGTAGAAGGCAGTCCCGGAGATAATCTGGTCCGATGCCATGAAGGGCTTTATAGGTCATAACCAACACTTTAAATTGTGACCGGAAACTGATTGGCAACCAATGCAGACTGCAGAGTGTTGGTGTAACATGGGCATACCTGGGGAAGCCCATGATTGCTCTCGCAGCTGCATTCTGCACGATCTGAAGTTTCCGAACACTTTTTAAAGGCAGCCCCATGTAGAGAGCGTTACAGTAGTCAAGCCTCGAGGTGATGAGGGCATGAGTGACTGTGAGCAGTGAGTCCCGGTCCAGATAGGGCCACAATATGGAAGTGTGCTGACCTCACTCCCTGGTGCAAGGCGCAAAGCTCCCGCACATCGTTTTGCAAACTGAGACCCTCTAGGTGTGTGTAAATCACAACGCGAGCATGCCTCTGAGAGCCAGGTTTCATCACCAAACGTCTCTGAAACCCAGATGCAAACATCTTAATGCAAAACCACGTGCGGTGTGAAGCAGCAGCCAAAAGAGCTAATTTGCAATCCTTGGCGGTATAAACAGAGCCATAGAATCAGAAGGCAGAAGGCAAGGCAAGAAACAATGGATGGAAACTAATCAAGGAGAGATGCAACCTGGAGTAAAGGAGGAACTGACAGTTAGAACAATTAGCCAGAGGAACAGCTTGCCACAAGAAGCTGTGAGGGCTCCATCACTGGAGGTTTTTAAGCAAAGACCAGAGAGCCATTTGTCTCAAATTGTATAGAGTCCCCTGCTTGACAAGGAGGTTGGACTAGAACCTATGGCACAGGTGGCACAGGTGGCACAGAGAGCCATATCTGCTGGCACGCAAACCGTTGCCCCATCTCTGCTCCAATATGCATGTTTGTGTTGGCCAGCTGATTTTTAACTCGCATAGATGCTCTGGAAAGGGGGTTTTGGCTTCCAGAGAGCCTCCAGGGGGATGGGGGAGAGCGTTTTTACCCTCCCCTACTGAGCCCACCAGAAGTTGGGGAAAAGGCCATTTCTAGCCTCCAGGGTGCCTCCTCTGTTCTCGCCTTCCCTGGGCATTAAATTATGGGCGTGGGCACTCGTGTGTGCGCGATAGACACACTCTTTCAGCATCCGAGGAAAAAAAGGTTCGCCACCACTGATGTAGAATCTTGACAAGGAGATTGGACTAAAAGACCACCATGGTCCCTTCTGGTTGATTGATGTAGGATGGGGTCCAACTGCAAGAAGGATTAACCTCTGTCCAGGCAGAAGTTGACTCTATATACATCTCTCTCTCTCTCTGTCCCTCTGTGTCTCTCTGTCGCTCTCTCTCTCACATACACACACACACTCTCTCTCTCTGCTCTGCAACTTTCTACCCAGAATTGAAGACATTTGGGGAGGTTTTGCAAGATAGCCTTCCTGTCTCGGCAATTAAACCATCTTGAATTTCTGATCCACCGCTAGGTTCCTATAGATAAAGGAACAGGGAGGGGGGGCGAATGAGCCCTTTGGGAAAGGAACCTAGTAAAAACAAAACTCAACCGCTTCCTAAAACCCCAAAATAAATACAGCAAGGCCACAAATCAGAAAAATACACAAATCAGAAAGTCCTGGAAGCGAAACCCACGCTTCCTTTTTCTCATGGCCTCTTTTGTGCCTCCACAGCTGGAAAAGGGAGCCGGTCGGGAGGGGGCAACCCAGGAGGGGCACGTTCTCAGATGCAAAGGGGGTTTTCCTCCTGGACTCAGCCCAAGGGAGAGACGCACAGCCGGAAACGGAAGGCAGGCAGGCAGAAGCTCATCCCCTTAGGAGGCCTGTCAGGAGGCCTGTCATTCTCAGCTGTGGGAATTTAGGAGGGGTGGTTGATTGAAGGATGTCTGCAGAGAAGGCTTGCCGTCTTCGGTGCTACCAATGCGCCCTCCAAAGCCCGTCGGCGCGAGATTTCACTTCTGCATATGCACAGCAAGTGAAATTGGGTGCAAAAACTCTCACACCAGCAATATTTTGGCACTTTTCGCCGATATTTTTGTTTCCGCGCGTGGCAAAATTGCCAAAATCTTGCTTGTGCTAACGTTTTCACATGCAAACAAACTTCCAGCAGACGTGGTTGGTAAATCCACAGGAACTGAATTGAAACATGCCTGGGATAAACATAGATCTATCCTAAGATAAAACACAGGAAATAGTATAATGGCAGACTAGATGGACCGTGAGGTCTTGTTCTGCCGTCAGTCTTCTATGTTTCTATGCAATTTCGCTTGCTGCGCATACACAGAAGCAAAATCTCATGCTGCGCATGCACCCCCAAAATCACTACCTGAAGGGAGCAACTTACCCTTGTGGTAGCAGGCCATCAGTGGATGTCTGCATGTAGCCATAAAAAATCCCTTCTAGATCAGTGTTTCCCAACCTTGGCAACCTGAAGAGATCTGGACTTCAACTCCCAGAATTCCCCACCCAGCGAAAAACCCCTTATTTAAAAAGCAAGACATACACACAAACATACCATGCATAAACTATATAGGCCTGGGGTAGATGTCTCAATTCCCCCATGCCTGATGGCAGAGGTGGGTTTTGAGGAGTTTACAAAAGACAAGGAGGGGGGGGCATTCCTAATCTCCAGGGGGGAGCTGGTTCCAGAGGGTTGGGGCCACCACAGAGAAGGCTCTTCTCCTGGGTCCTGCCAAACGGCATTGTTTAGTCGACGGGACTCGGAGAAGGCCAACTCTGTGGGACCTAACTGGTCGTTGGGATTCGTGCGGCAGAAGGTGGTCCTGGAGATATTCTGGTCCGATGCCATGAAGGGCTTTATAGGTCATAACCAACACTTTGAATTGTGACCAGAAACTGATCGGCAACCAATGCAGACTGCGGAGTGTAGGTGTGACATGGGCATACCTGGGGAAGCCCATGATTGCTCTCACAGCTGCATTCTGCACGATCTGAAGTTTCCGAACACTTTTCAAAGGTAGCCCCATGTAGAGAGCGTTACAGTAGTAATAAATAAATGTAATAAATGTTTCGATCATGTCTCCCCTTTCCTTTCTGTCACGCACCGATCCATCAAGGCTGCCAGTCACCGGAGGCCAGAAGAGCATTCAGAGCAGAAGAGAAGTGAGCACTCCGCAAAGCCAGAGTTGCAAATGCTACGACGATATTTATTTATTTAATTTTTATTTTACTTTATTTATTTTATTTTATTTATTTTGTCCAATACACAATACATATAGAAGAGAATAGACATGAGGTAATATATATAAAGAAAAGTATAAAATAAAGGAGAAGATATATGAAAGGAAGAAAATATATATGATATATGAGATAAAGGAGAGACAATTGGACAAGGGACGACAGGCACACTGGTGCACTTATGCACGCCCCTTACTGACCCCTTAGGAACCTGGAGAGGTCAATTGTGGAGAGTCTAAGGAAGAAATGTTGGGGGTTAGGGGTTGACACTACTGAGTCAGGTAATGAGTTCCACGCTTCGACAACTTGATTGCTAAAGTCATATTTTTTACAGTCAGGTTTGGAGCGGTTAATATTAAGTTTAAACCTGTTGTGTGCTCTTGTGTTGTTGCGGTTGAAGCTGAAGTAGTCGTTGACAGGCAGGACGTTGCAGCATATGATCTTGTGGGCAATACTTAAATCGTGTTTTAGGCATCATAGTTCTAAGCTTTCTAGACCCAGGATTGTTAGTCTATTTTCATAGAGTACAGTGTTCCCTCGATTTTCGCGGGTTCGAACTTCGCGAATAGCCTATACCACGGTTTTTCAAAAAATATCAATTAAAAAATACTTCGCAGTTTTTTTCCTATACCACGGTTTCTCCCATCCGATGACGTCATATGTCGTCGCCAAACTAATAACTTTTGCAAATAAATAACACAAAAAATAATTATTGTTAATAAATAATTATGTTTATAAATATCAGGATCACTAAGTGCCTTGTTCAATGGTGAGTACCAGTAATAATGGTGAGTAAATGGTTGTTAAGGGAATGGGAAATGGTAATTTAGGGGTTTAAAGTATTAAGGAAAGGCTTGTGATACTGCCCATAGCCAAAAATGGTGTATTTACTTCCGCATCTCTACTTCGCGGAAATTCGACTTTCGCGGGCGGTCTCGGAACGCATCCCCCGCGGAAATTGAGGGAACACTGTATTCTGTTTCGAGTGGAGGAGCGAAGGGCTCTTCTGGTGAAATATCTTTGGACGTTTTCAAGGGTGTTGATGTCCGACGTGTGGTATGGGTTCCAGACAGATGAGCTGTATTCGAGGATGGGTCTGGCAAAAGTTTGTAGGCTCTTGTGAGTAGTGTGAGATTGGCGGAGCAGATAGTGCCCACACATCTCTGCCCAACATGTGGCAGAACATTTCGTGTCCGTAGAGGCCTCGCCAGCCACCTGCGGGCACATCATGGGACAGCCCACAACCCATTAGATACCAGGGTCCTCTTTGAACACGACGGACGGACATCAGATTACAGGGAAAGAGCTGGTGGAAAAGCTTCCCCTGTTTTATTTTTCCAGGCCTTCAAACACCCCAGAGCGGTTTTGAAAAGCTTTCGACCCCAGACGGGCTTTTAAAGAAATAAACTCAGCTGAGCGGAAGCGGCTCCCAAGGCTGGGAGAATGGACGGTGCGAGCGAGCGCCACTTACGGGGAAAAGCTCCGAGAGGGGAAGTCGATATAATTAAAACGATGCTACAGAGCTCAGAGTTGATTATCGGGCTGAAATCAAAAGCGAGAGCAGGCAGCCCCGGCTCTTAGCATCCTCTCTCGCTCAGAAACGAGGACGCTCGTGTCCTTCGAGATAAACAGCCGTGCTTTTTAATTAAAAATAATTATTCTCCTTGCTTAGAAGCCTCGTGGAAAACCAGCCCTGTTGGAGAGCTGCAGGTAAAGAGACGGAGACGCTGCATCACACCCACCCATTCGTTTTCGAACCGCACCACGAAAATGTATTGACGGCAGGAGGCGGGAGTTGGGTTGGGTGGCTGGCAGCTGAATGCGTGGTGGGAAAGCCCGTGCATTGCACAAACGGGGCCACACATGTCGAGCCATAAAGCAAGTTATGCAGGGATGGACCCTGAAGCTGTTTTCCCTTGACCTGGGACTTACACGTTGAGAGACAGCAGGGAAAGATCTGTGATGGGTGGTAAAGGATCTTGTTTGATTCAAAAATATCCTGGAGTCTTGGTGGACAACCAGTTAAACATGAGCCAGCAGCCAAAAAAGCCCATGCCATTCTAAACTGCATTAACAGAGGGATACAATCTAGGATTAGGGAGGTACTGGTTATGACCTATTAAACCCTTCATGGCATCAGACCAGAATATCTCCGGGACCGCCTTCTGCCGCACGAATCCCAGCGACCGGTTAGGGCCCACAGAGTTGGCCCTCTCCGGGTCCCGTCAACTAAACAATGTCGTTTGGCAGGACTCAGAGGAAGAACCTTCTCTGTGGCGGCCCCGACCCTCTGGAACCAACTCCCCTCAGAGATCAGAGTTGCCCCTACCCTCCTCGCCTTTTGTAAGCTCCTTAAAACCCACCTCTGTCATCAGGCATGGGGGAATTGAGATATTCCCTTCCCCCTAGGCTTATAAAAAATGTATGCATGGTATGTCTGTATGTATGATTGATTTCTTAAGTTGGGGTTTCTTTTTAAATTAACTTAAATATTAGATTTGTTTATATTGTTTTATTACTGTTGTTAGCCGCCCCAAGTCTATGGAGAGGGGCGGCATACAAATTTGATAAGTAAGTAAGTAAGTAAGTAAGTAAGTAAGTAAGTAAGTAAGTAAGTAAGTAAGTAAGTAAATAAGTAAGTAAGTAAGTAAGCAAGGGAAGGAAGGAAGGAAGGAAGAGGGAAGGAAGGAAGGGAAGGAAGAGGGAGGGAAGGAAGGAAGGAAGGGAAGGAAGAGGGAGGGAAGGAAGGAAGGAAGGGAAGGAAGGAAGGGGGAGGGAAGGAAGGAAGGGAAGGAAGAGGGAGGGAAGGAAGGAAGGGAAGGAAGAGGGAGGGAAGGAAGGAAGGAAGAGGGAAGGAAGGAAGGAAGGAAGAGGGAAGGAAGGAAGGAAGGAAGAGGGAAGGAAGGAAGGGAAGGAAGAGGGAGGGAAGGAAGGAAGGAAGGAAGGAAGAGGGAAGGAAGGAAGGAAGAGGGAAGGAAGGAAGGGAAGGAAGGGAAGGAAAAGGGAAGGAAGGAAGGAAGGAAGGAAGAGGGAAGGAAGGAAGGAAGGGAAGGAAGAGGGAAGGAAGGAAGGAAGGGAAGGAAGAGGGAGGGAAGGAAGGAAGGAAGGAAGAGGGAAGGAAGGAAGGAAGAGGGAAGGAAGGAAGGAAGGAAGGAAGAGGGAAGGAAGGAAGGGAAGGAAGAGGGAGGGAAGGAAGGAAGGAAGAGGGAAGGAAGGAAGGAAGGAAGGAAGAGGGAAGGAAGGAAGGAAGAGGGAAGGAAGGGAAGGAAGGGAAGGAAAAGGGAAGGAAGGAAGAGGGAAGGAAGGAAGGGAAGGAAGAGGGAAGGAAGGAAGAGGGAAGGAAGGAAGGAAGGGAAGGAAGAGGGAAGGAAGGAAGGAGGGAAGGAAGGAAGGAAGAGGGAAGGAAGGAAGGAAGGGAAGGAAGAGGGAAGGAAGGAAGGAAGAGGGAAGGAAGGAAGGAATGAAGGAAGGGAAGGAAGAGGGAAGGAAGGAAGGGAAGGAAGAGGGAGGGAAGGAAGGAAGGAAGGGAAGGAAGAGGGAAGGAAGGAAGAGGGAAGGAAGGAAGGAAGGGAAGGAAGAGGGAAGGAAGGAAGGAGGGAAGGAAGGAAGGAAGAGGGAAGGAAGGAAGGAAGGAAGGAAGGGAAGGAAGAGGGAAGGAAGGAAGGAAGAGGGAAGGAAGGAAGGAATGAAGGAAGGGAAGGAAGAGGGAAGGAAGGAAGGAAGGGAAGGAAGAGGGAGGGAAGGAAGGAAGGAAGGGAAGGAAGAGGGAAGGAAGGGAAGGAAGAGGGAAGGAAGGAAGGAGGGAAGGAAGGAAGGAGGGAAGGAAGGAAGAGGGAAGGAAGGAAGGGAAGGAAGAGGGAAGGAAGGAAGGAAGAGGGAAGGAAGGAAGGGAAGGAAGAGGGAGGGAAGGAAGGAAGGGAAGGAAGAGGGAAGGAAGGAAGGGAAGGAAGGGAAGGAAGAGGGAAGGAAGGAAGGAAGGGAAGGAAGAGGGAAGGAAGGGAAGGAAGAGGGAGGGAAGGAAGGAAGGAAGAGGGAAGGAAGGAAGGAAGGGAAGGAAGAGGGAGGGAAGGAAGGAAGGAAGAGGGAAGGAAGGAAGGAAGGAAGAAGGAAGGAAGGAAGGAAGGAAGGAAGGAAGGAAGGAAGGAAGGAAGGAAGGAAGGAATACTGCAGGGGATCACAAAGTTGTGATGTTGATCCTTGAGCAGTACAAATGCTATCTAGGGATGCCCTGATTTCCTGTCATAAATACCATTTGTGACTCAGAAAAAAAGGAGAAGTTATCCTTTATAGAAGCAAGGGCATTTTGGACAAATAACTGAAAGTTCTTTGTTGCACACAAACACACAAAAAAAGTAAAAATATCTCCCTCATGACACACTGACCACAAATCAGCCAACCACATTTCATTTGACATGACTCCTGCCCATGTGATTAACTGATGCTTTTAATGTGTCATGCAACTGCTCCTCACTCATGGATGAATTACTTAGGCTGCAGTAAGCCAGAGGACAGCTAGATGGCAGCAAAGGGACACAGAGCCTTCTTTTTACTGCCATCTAATGGTTCCTTGGCATTTTGCAGCCCGAGTGCCTGAGCTGGGCACTGGTTCTTGTTAAAACAGTAAACTCCACTATTTGATTACGGTGTTGCTATTTTAAATTAATTAGCCTGAGTTTCTTAACCAGGCAGATTTCATTACATTTTACTGATTGGTTTCTGCAGGTTAGCGGAAAGGGCACACGAAAAGGAGAAATAGCTGGAGGGCTCACTTTTGCTAATTCAGCAATCAAAAGTAATGAAAGAAGTGGAGCTACGGAAGAAAAGCTCAAAGAAATTCTATCTTTATAGAATAGATTTCCCTGTCCAATCCATCCTGTTCAGGATAAACAAGGATTGAGTTCACTCAGTTTAACACAGGCTTTGTCCCTTTGTCGCTTAGTGTGTAATGTCAATCCAGCCAGTACAGCGTACAAACCAGGATTTAGCAGGTTGGGTAAATGCAGCCCTTTAACCAATCCATCATGGTTTAAAATGACTTCCTGGCAAATGACAAATTCTGACCTGAATTGCACATGATCCAATCTCCAAACACAATTTATTTTTGGGGTCCTTTTATGGCCTCCCAGTCCCTTGCATCAGGATGGAGTTGGGGCATCTGAATGGAGTTGACCGGATGCCCTTCCTGTCGCCAATATGGAGTTCGAAGCACATATTATCTTTCTGAGTCCAACATAATTCCCAGTGATAAAACAGAATATAGAATGGAATATAATAGAATATAGAATAGGATAGAATAGAATAATAAAATAGAATGCAGAATAGAATAGGATAGAATAGAATAGAGAATAGGATAGGATATGATAGAATATAGAATAGAATAGAATTTTATTGGCCAAGTGTGATTGAACACACAATGAATTTGTCTCTGGTGAATAAGCTCTCGGTGTACATAAAACAAAAGGTAAATTAATCAAGAATCATAAGGTACCACACTTAATGATAATCCAGTTCCAATAAGTAATCCAAACATATTAGGAAACAGTCAATATCCAGTAAATTGTAAGGATTCAAGGAACAAAGTTACAGCCATACAGTCATTTGTGGGAGGAAATGGGCGATGGGAACAATGAGAAGACTAAGAGTACAGATTTAGTAAATAGTTAGACAATGTTGAGGGAATTATTTGTTTAGCAGAGTGACAGCGTTCGGGGGGAAAACTGTTCTTGTGTTTTGTCGTCTTGGTGTGCAGTGCTCTATAGCAGTGTTTCCCAACCTTGGCAACTTGAAGATATCTGGACTTCAACACCCAGCATTTGCTGGCTGGGGAATTCTGGGAGTCGAAGTCCAAATATCTTCAAGTTGCCAAGGTTGGGAAACACTGCTCTATAGCATCATTTTGAAGGTAGAAGCCAAAACAATTGATGTCCAGGATGCGAGGGGTCAGCAAATATCTTCACAGACCTCTTTTTGACTCGTGAAGTATACAGGTCCTCAATGGGAGGCAGGTTGGTGGAAATTGTTTTTACTACAGTTCTAAATCGTTAGCATTTTATAATAAACCACAGCATTGTAGTTCAAAAACAGCCAAGTTGATGGTCGAGAAAATGCAACAGACGTCCTGTGCGAATCAAAAATAGAAGGAGCTTCAAATACCCCATATTGTGGCTGCTCTGTTGTCTTTTTTGAACTTGCAACGGTTATAACAGAAGTGTTTTCTCTCCTCCCCCCCCTGCTTCTCAGTGTATGTGTTTGTGATTTAATTATTTTTCTACTAAGCAAGTAACTCAGCCTCCCTCCTTCCCCCTAGGTTGCTCATCTTTCTCTAGTACCCCAGATTATGTTGGTTGTAAAGAAGCTCATCTGGAAACAACTCAAGAAATGCATAGTGCAATTATAATTCATTACGGTAGGCATCTAAACCTATCAGGAAACGTTGAAGGACTGCATTTAACCTGCAACCTAGCTTGCGAAATTAAAAATTTGGAATGTGGTTCGTTTTTTATTCCTGGCTTTGCAGAAGAGAGAGGAAAATGCTAATAAATCTGCATCTCCTGCCCCCCGCCCCCTGCTTTCTCGTTCTAATCCTATGTGTTTCCCACTTGCCTTCCAACCAAGAATCTCTGAGCAATTAAAAGAGCTCTAATTAAGCAGGAAAGAAAAGTATAACACCAAGGCCTTAAAGTAATGAGCTGGGTAGTTGAGCTGAGGTGGCAAGAGAGAAAGGGGAGATTTTTTTCTTCTGGAGAGAGTTATTCAAATTCATAACTGCACATGAAGGCAGTATTTGCAAGGCATGTTTACCCATGGTTAACTTAATCATAGTTACTCAATTACCCGGGTTCCCCTCCCCTCCCCACCAACCGAGCTTACACAGCCCAGTGAAGCATGAAACGGCCCACAGAGTTGGGATTTGCACAATATGAATCGGTGCTTTTGCAAAGCTCTTACATTTTCCGCGGTCGGAGCCGTATGGAATTGAGAAAAAAGGAAGCAGGAATATGGCTCGGGAATTTGGAGTTAAGCATCCCGGCTGCCTTAACTTCTTAAAAGAACTCAAGTGGGCCCATGGGATGGCCACCTTTTTGGGTGGGATCGTTTTTAAGGGCTTATTTCATCTGTCACAGGCTGCAAAACTCCAGATGGCCACTAGTCAGCAGCAAAGGTTGGAGGCTTTCAAGAAGACACTGGACTGCCATCTGTCAGAAATGGTGTGGAGGTCTCCTGCTTGGGCAAGGGGTTGGACTAGATGACCTACAAGGTCCCTTCCAACTCTGTTGCAAGAAGAAGCCCTGGTGACATCACCCAGGCAGTAAATACCGTTATCACAGTGACCTCACGACACAAGGGGTCAACTCTTTTCGTCCTCTTCTGTCTTCTGGTGCTGGACAAACTGAACCCGTCGAGGCAGATCTTATAATAATAATAACAACAGAGTTGGAAGGGACCTTGGAGGTCTTCTAGTCCAACCCCCTGCTTAGGCAGGAAACCCTACACTACTTCAGACAAAGGGTTATCCAACATCTGCTTAAAGACTTCCAGTGTTGGAGCATTCACAACTTCTAGAGACAAGTTGTTCATAGAAACATAGAAGATTGACGGCAGAAAAAGACCTCATGGTCCATCTAGTCTGCCCTTATGCTATTTCCTGTATTTTATCTTAGGATGGATGTTTATCCCAGGCATGTTTAAATTCATTGACAGTGGATTTACCAACCAGGTCTGCTGGAAGCTTGTTCCAAGCATCTACTACTCTTTCAGTCAAATAATATCTTCTCATGTTACTTCTAATCTTTCTCCCAACTTACTTTTCTTACATTTATTTGTTTGTTTGTTTGTTTGTTTATTTATTATTTATTTATTTATTGATTGATTGATTGGATTTGATTGCCGCCCCTCTCTGTAGACTCGGGGCGGCTAACAACAGTAATAAAAAAAATCATGCAAATCCAATTCTAAAAACAACTAAAATACCCTTATTATAAAACTAAACATCCATACAAACATACCATGCATAAATTATAAAGGCTTAGGGGAAAAGAATGTCTCAATTCCCCCATGCCTGATGACAGAGGTGAGTTTTAAGGAGCTTACGAAAGGCAAGGAGCGTGGGGGCAATTCTAATTTCTGGGGGGAGTTGATTCCAGAGGGTCGGGGCCGCCACAGAGAAGGCTTTTCCCCTGGGCCCCGCCAAGCAACATTGTTTTGTTGACGGGACCCGGAGAAGGCCCACTCTGTGGGACCTAACCGGTCGTTGGGATTCGTGCGACATTGATACCTATACCTGCTATCTTGTACATGTTTGACAAACAAACAAGTAAATAAATAAAATACAATATTTCAGTCCTTAAACGAGAGGAGGAACTTCTAAGCTGGGATTTTTCCAGTCTTGGTGGATTTCAATTCCCCAGCCTGTATTGCTGTGTGAGAAATACTGTGAGTTGAAGTCCACATATCTTCAAGCAGCCAAACTTAGGCAACCCCCCCCCCCCTTCTAAGCAATGTTTGGCCTTATAGGAGCAACAGCTGGTGTTGTTAGATGCTTTGGGTGGTGGAGGCAGGATCCTTGGATGAGGAGGAGAGGAAGAAGCATCTGCTGCAGAAACAGATGTCCAGGCTTCACCGTTGCAGTTCCACTAGATTGCAAATAACTCCTGAGTTTGAAGGCCATCTAGCCACCCTACGTGTAATTATATATGGACTCAGATGGAGGGGGGGTAGTGGGGGTGGATAAGGATTTCTGCAGCTTGCAGGAGACATTATATGCATTCAAAATGAGGCAGTAAAGGAAGATCTGATATTCCCAGCCTGCCTCCTCCTTCTGAGAGTATCAAGACAAAAGTTCTGATGTGGGCTCCAAAATTTAGCAGGAGTTTAGAATTGTGCAAAAGAAAAAAAAACCCTCCCCAAATAACCCATAAAATAAAATAACTCATAGCCCATAAAATCATCTGCTACAACGTCCTTCCTTTCAACGACTACTTCAGCTTCAGCCAAAACAACACATGAGCACACAACAGATACAAACTTAAAATAAACTGCTCTTGACTGCAGAAAATATGACTTTAGTAACCGAGTAGTTGATGCATGAAACTCACTACCTGACTCTGTAGTATCATCACCTAACCCCCAAAACTTTACTCTTACACTATCCACTGTTGACAGAATACCCTACGCAACTAGACTTACAATCCTAGCTTTAGAAAGCTTAGAACTACTGTATGTTGCCTTAAACACGACCTAAGCATAGCCCATAAAATCATCTGCTACAACGTCCTTCCTGTCAACGACTACTTCAGCTTCAACCACAACAACACTCAAACACACAACAGATACAAACGTAAAGTAAACCGCTCTAAACTCGACTGCAGGAAATACGACTTTAGTAACCAAATAGTTGATGCATGGAACTCATTACCAGACTCTGTAGTATCATCACCAAAACCCCAAAACTTTACTCTTAGACTGTCCACTGTTGACCTCTCCCGATTCCTAAGAGGTCAGTAAGGGGCGTGCATAAGAGCATCAGAGTGCGTTCTGCCCCCTGTCTTAATGTTTCTCTTTTACTAGTATCATGTATATAAATATTATATCTTTGTATACCACCAATACGTATGTGACAAAACAAATAAATAAAAATAAAATAAATAAATCCTAAAAAGGTTTCCTTGCCAGAGGCAAAGATGAGGTATTCTAACAAACAACCCCACATCTTTGAAATAATATATCATTTAGGAGTGAAAAACCACTGCAATGCCCTTCCCCAGCCTAAATCCCAGCTCCTAAAAAACCAGTAGCGATCAGTAAACCAAGAATCTTAAGAAAGGGAAACAATTTTTGATCTCAAGAGCAACCTGTTGGGTTGGGGTTTTGGAAAGAGGCAACGTCAGTAAACCTGGCTCCATTGTAGAGGTTGGGCAGGGCTACATTCGTTGTATAAGATGCACCCAGATTGTCACCCTCTTTGTGGGGGTAAAGATGTGTCTCTGAAAAATACAGTAAGTCATTGCTGGATTAAATGTCAAGAAAAAATAAGAGGCTACTTGTTTAGACTCCAGCTAGACTTGTTGCTGAATCTTGCTCCACTGTGCAGGATGGGACTTGACCGCGGTAGGTGATTCAAGAATGACTAGAGAACTGCCTTCCCTCTCAACAATGGTCACCAGGGGCAATCTCCTTGAAATCTCAAGGTAATATTTGTGTATCCTTTTCTAGGGGCTGCAAAACTCGAGAAAGCCTCTAGATGGCAGCAAAGAACGATGGGTAATGTCTTTGCTGCCACCTAGTGCTCATTCAGGTTGTAGCCCACCATCATCTAGGATGCTCTCATGCCTTCCTACTCATAAATTACAAATTTTACAACATAGTTTGGCTTTTGAAAGATGGGCCTACAGGGAAGGGAAGGAGAGGGAGGTCTTCTAAAAAGAAGGTGGAGTCAGGAGTCATGCAGTTGGCAGAACCAAGAGAACAATCTTATGTTTGAATGATTCTACTTAACAACAAACAAGACTGCTCCCTATAATTTCTGCTTGCGTCACATTAAAAATTGAGTGGAACCGCATGTGGTGTGGCTCAAGGGTCAGATAGCGGATATCAAATAAAACAAATGGTTCCTCCTAGGGGGCAATAAAAACAAATTAAAGACAGGTGTTTGGATCAGTTTCAAGGACATGGAAAAAATGAAAGTGGAATGAGCTTTGGGTTCCTATCCAGCCACCAGTTTGCTTTTCAGGGAAAAGAAATTGGAAGAAAACCATCACTAATTACAGTGGTATCTCTACCTACAAATGCCTCTACTTCCGAACTTTTCTAGATAAGATCCAGGTGTTCAAGATTTTTTTGCCTCTTCTCAAGAACCATTTTCCACTTACAAACACAAGCCTCCGAAACTGTAATCGGAAAAGGCAGGAAGAAGCCTCCGTGGGGCCTCTCTAGGAGTCTCCTGGGAGGAAACAGGGCCGGAAAAGGCGAGGAGAAGCCTCTGTGGAAGCTCTCTAGGAGTCTCCTGGGAGTAAACAGGGCTGGAAAAGGGGGGAGAACCTCTGTGGGGGCCTCTCTAGGAATCTCCTGGGATGAAACAGGGCCTCCACCCTCCCTGTGGTTTCCCCAACCGCACGTATTATTTGCTTTTACATTGATTCCTATGGGGAAAATTGCTGCTTCTTACAAACTTTTCTACTTAAGAACCTGGTCACAGAATGAATTAAGTTCCTAAGTAGAGGCACCACTGTATTCACTTTTCCGCATCAAAACAATACCCAGAGGGAGTTGTTACTGCAGAATTTGAAGAGGTGGACATATAAAATGCTCTTGCTGAGATTACTTGAGCAGGGGGTTGGACTAGAAGACCTCCAAGGTCCCTTCCAGCTCTATTCTATGATCCTGATTGCCTGCATAACTTATATTTCAACTCCATCCCCACAGCCAATTTCTTTCTGCAGCAAAAGAACCAGGCTATGAAAATATCATTGAGATTTAAAAACTTTTTTTTGCCCTGATCCAGGCTAACATGTAACTTGTGATCACAAACAAAAAAATAATAATTTATTACCCTCATCGGGGTGTGTTCCAACTGGCATAATAAATAATTAAAAACTAAACAACATAAAATTGCAGCAAAGGAATTACATGCATGCATAATTTATCTACTTACAGAATTTGCATGGCTCCCCAACTCAAAGAATTGCGATTCTGGGTGGTATACCATCAATCAACTGCAGAACAGCTAGAAACGGGATTTGGCAACCACGGCCCCTTTAGCATTGTATATTTCAACTCCCAGAATTCCAGAGCCAACATGGCTGTTCTTAGGAATTCTGGGAACTGAAGTCCACAGTTCGCAAAGGGGGGTTAGTTGCCCACCCCTGGCTAAGAATGACCAATGGAATGTGCGGAAATGTCTAAATTAACGGTGGAATTACACCATAAAGAGGGTACAGAATTTTTACAAAATATGGGAAATTTGGTATAAATGGCTGGAATATAAAAAAGAATTGGAATAATTAGTAAAGACTACAAGAAAAAGGATAAAAGCACAGGATACTAAGAGTGACAAAAAGAACAATAAGTTAAAAATAAATACATAGAGGTTAGATAATTTCAAGGAATAGTGATTTAAGATTAGGAATATAATAATGACATGTAACACTTATATTCACATTTTTCTTGTTGTTCTATGTTTTAGGTTAGGTATTGTTGTTTATGTTATTATATAGTTTTATATACGTTTGATTTGTACATATGTATATTTTGTGTATTATATGTTGTTCTTTTAACATTTAATCAATAAAAATTATTTTTAAAAATGACCAAAAATTAATAATAATACTATGCAACAAGAATGCCAACTCCTGTTGTATCTGTCTTTGATGAAATGCCAATCAACTGGCTCCAATACCTAAAGAAAAATACTTGGTGTGGTACAGCTGCCAAAAAAGCCAACGCAATTCTGGACTGCGTAAACAGAGTGACAGAATCAAGATCATGTGAAGTGTTAATGCCACTTTATAATGCTTTGGTAAGGCCACCCTTGGAATGATGCATCCAGTTTTGATGGCCACGATATAACAAGAGAGTATTTGGAACCCATATCGCATCTCAGACATTAACACCCTTGAAAATGTCCAAAGATGCTTCACCAGAAGAGCCCTTCACTCCTCCACTCGAAATAGAATCCCCTACGAGACTAGACTTTCAATCCTGGGCCTAGAAAGCCTAGAACTAAGACGCCTTAAACAAGATCTAAGTATCATATGCTGCAACGTCCTTCATGTCGGCGACTACTTCAGCTTCAACCACAACAACACAAGAGCACACAACAGATTTAAACTTAATATTAACCGCTCCAAACTTGACTGTAAAAAATATGACTTCAGTAACCGAGTTGTTGAAGCGTGGAACTCATTACCGGACTCCATAGTGTCATCCCCAAACCCCCAACTCTTTACCCTTAGATTATCTACGGTTGACCTCTCCAGATTCCTAAGAGGTCAGTAAGGGGCAAGTACAAGTGCACTAGAGTGCCTTCCATCCCCTATCCTATTGCTCTCCTATATCTCCTGTACCTTTCTTCTATTCCTATATCTCTTCTTCTATTCTTTCATTGATATGTTCTATTCCTATATCTTCTTTTCTATTATTTCTTAGATATATTTTACTATGAGTATCTCCTCTACGGGATTTGGCAACCACGGCCCCTTTAGCATTGTATATTTCAACTCCCAGAATTCCAGAGCCAACATGTCCGTTCTTGGGAATTCTGTGAACTGAAGTCCACAGTTCGCAAAGGGGGGTTAGTTGCCCACCCCTGGCTAAGAACGGTTGCTGGAAATGAGTTTGTCTAGTTTAATGAAAAGAAGGACTAGGGGAGACATGATAGGTGTGTGATCGTCACAAAGAAGTGAGGGGATCAATACAATTTCCCCAGGCACCGGAAGGCAGCATAAGAAGCAATGGGTGGAAACAAACTAAGGAGAAAAGCAACCTAGGACTAAGGAGGAATTTCCTGAGAGTAAAAACAACTAATGCGTGGAACAGTTTGCCTCCATGACCAACACTTTCCAGTGCAACGTAAATAATTCTACGGTGATAAAACTTCTGCAGCAATGCAATTTACTCCTCAGATTCACCGCGGCTGAGCGTACCGGCAATCTCAGCATCCACCCCAACCATGTTTACCCATCAGTCCACTCTAGTGATTAAATTGGTTTTCAACCTGTTTCGCCAGGTGACGTAAAGGTCTAGTGGATGCAATTGAACTACGGGCTTGGCTTGGTTAGTATTAGCCGTGGGTTAATACTTCTCTGATTTCCCAGGTTGCATTAAGTCAGTAACCAGGTGATGTGCGTGGTGAGAAAGCAGCCAAAGCGATAAAAATCAAAGCAACCCACCAGCTTTTCAAATAAAAGCAGATCTAACGGTTAGCGCCCCGCTGTTAAGCAACATTGAACTCTTTAAACTTTACAACGGTGACTCATACTTTACCTTTAGATTACTACAAGAAGTTCCACGCAGCACTGCAATAAAAATAAATAAATAAACTTGGAAGCTGTGCGGGGTTGAAAACCCAGCGGCCCGGCTGCTAACAGGCAAGTAGGTTTATTGCCTGAACAAGAATCCCCCAGACTCTGATCTGGTTGCTAACAGGTTTCCAACTGGCAAACCAATTCAAGAGGCAAGGTTGCTTTGAGAACAGAATAAGAGCAGGAAGGGACCTTGGAGGTGGTCTAGTCCAGCCCCAGGATCAGGCAGGAAATTAATTCATAGAAACATAGAAGATTGATGGCAGAAAAAGACCTCCTGGTCCATCTAGTCTGCCCTTACACCATTTCCTGTATTTTATCTTAGGATGGATCTATGTTTATCCCAGGCATGTTTAAATTCAGTTACTGTGGATTTACCAACCACGTTTGCTGGAGGTTTGTTCCAAGCATCTACTACTCTTTCAGTAAAATCATATTTTCTCACGTTGCTTTTGATCTTTCCCCCAACTAACTTCAGATTGTGTCCCCTTGTTCTTGTGTTCATTTTCCTATTAAAAACACTTCCCTCCTGAATCTTATTTAACCCTTTAACATATTTAAATGTTTCGATCGTGTCCCCTCTTTCCCTTCTGTCCTCCAGACTAATTCTGGACAAATGGCTGTCCAATCACTTCTTAAAATCCTCCAGTGATGAAGCACCCGAAACTTCTGAAAGCAAGTTGTTCACTGGTTAATTGTTCTCACTGTCAGGAAATTTCTCCTTAGTTTTAGGTTGTTTCTCTCCTTGATTAATTTCCATCCATTGCCTGTCTTTGAAGGTTAAGATGCCCTTATTCTATTCTATTCTACACATCTCAAAAAAAATAAAGGGAACCCTCAAAGAACACATCCTCTAGATCTGAATGAATGAAATATTCTCATTGAATACTTTGTTCTGTGCAAAGTTGAATGTGCTGACAACATGTGAAATTGATGGTCAATCAGTGTTGCTTCCTAAGTAGGCAGTTTGATTTCACAGAAGTTTGATTTTCTTGCGGTTATATTGTGTTGTTTAAGTGTTCCCTTTATTTTTTTGAGCAGTGTATATTCTATTCTATATTCTGTTCTGTTCTATTCTACTTTCATTCTATTCTTCATTCCAAATTCTATTCTATTCTATATTCTGTTCTATTATATTCCATTCCATATTCATACTCTTCCTATTCTTCCTATTCCACTCTCCTCTATTCTGTATATGTGCATGTACAAATTTATAAAATTTCTATACTTTTAATGAGGATGGTTATGCTGGACTATGATTTAATATCCTTGGGTTTTTTGTCTGTGGTTGTTTTGTTCTGCTGTGATCTTAGTGATCTTATTATAAATGATCTCAAGTCGTTAGAAGGAAGGTGGTGCAGATGTGATAGTATACATAAATAAACTCTCGCAGTGGCTAGGAAGTCTAGGAAGAAATTAGCTTCCCTCTTTTGTCAGCACATGACAAATGATGCTTCCCACTAAAATTCACAGAAAAGACAGATGCCATTTCTATCCAGATGATTTATAGCATCTTACAGTATCACCGATATAAACAACGTTGTGACAATATAAGGTCCCTCTTTCTTACTAATGCGCATAGCTGGATAACTGTGCTTTGCTACAAAACTATGTGATCGGCCTTGATAGATTGACACTTAAAGCTTGAAAATTAACGAGTAGTTACGATTGGGCTTGATACATTGACACTTAAAGATTGAAAATTTATGTAGAATGTATAACTCCATAGCATCAGAGCGTGCTAATATAAGGCAACTGGCAGTTGGAACAGAGTTCTTTTCAGGCGGGGGGGGGGGGGGGGAGAATGTCTAAACTCCCAGCCCGCAGGCCGAATGAGTCATGTGCTGTCCACACCCATGCCCAGTTTAGCAAAGGGGTAGCATCAGAGTGTGTTACTATAAGGCAACTGGCAGTTGGAGCAGAGTTCTTTTCAGGTTGGGATGGGGAGTAGAACATCTAACTCCTTAGCATCAGAGCATGTTAATATAATACTGTGTAAAAATATTAATTATTTGATGGTCATTTTGAAAAAAATCCTTTCTTAGTGAGTACCTAGGGCAGGACAAGAAATAATGGTTGGAACCTCATCAAAGCCTGGAATTAAGGAGAAACTTCCTAACAGTGAGGAGAATTCATCAGTGGAACAGCTTGCCACCAGAAATCGTGGCCACTCCATCACTGGAGGTTTTTAAGAAGAGACTAGACCACCACTTATCTGAAATGGTATGGGGCCTTCAGCTTGAGCAGGGGGCTGGACTAGAAGACCTCCAAGGTCCCTTCCAGCTCTATTTTATTTATTTATTTATTTTTATTTATTTATTTGTCTAATACAGAATAATACACAATGAAGGTTATAGAGGATATATACTGGGTTTTTTTTTAGGCTTTTTAATGTAAAAAATGTTATTTCAGATTTTAATATTAGATTTGTTACTATACATTGTTTTTATCATTGCTGTGAGCCGCCCCGAGTCTGCGGAGAGGGGCGGCATACAAATCTAATAAATAATAAAAAATAATAAAATAATACGAGTAGAATGTATCAAGGAGAGTATAGAAGGGAAAATATAGGAGTAAATATAACTAGAGAGAATAGCAGAAAAGATAGAAGAGATAGAATGGATAGAAGAGATAGAAGAGAAGATATACGAGATATACGAGAGACTATATAGGACAGGGGACGGTAGGCACTCTGGTGCACTTACGTACGCCCCTTACTGACCTCTTAGGAACCTGGTGAGATTTTCTTCCAATTTTAATTTTAACTTTATTCTAATAATTCTAATTCTAATAAGGAAGGCTGAGCGCCAAAGAATGGAGTCCTTTGATCAACGGCGCTGGAGAAGACTCCTGCGAATCCCTTGGACTGCAAGGCGATCCAACCGGTCAGTCCTAGAAGAGATCAACCCTGGCTGCTTTTTAGAAGGCCAGATCCTGAAGATGAAACTCAAAGACTTTGGCCACCTAAGGACTCACTGGAGAAGAGCCTAAGGCTGGGGAACGATAGAGGGCAAAAGAAGAAGGGGACCACAGAGAATGAGGTGGATGGATGGAGTCACTGAAGACCTCGGCGTGAGATTAAACGGACTCCGGAGGACGGTAGAGGACAGGAAGGCGTCCTGGAGGAACGTTGTCCATAGGGTCACGATGGGTCGGTCACGACTTCGCAACTAACAACAACAACCATTCTAATTCTATTCAAAGGTTTCTAAGTGCAGAATGGAAGGAGAAATGTGGGTTATGGAAGGTGATGTTGCCAACGCGTTTCGAAAGCAAAGATGAATAAACAGCATTAAGAATGAATGAATAAGCAAATACACCAATATTTGCTGCTTGCCGTCACTTTTTTGAGGAGGAGGCTATGCAAATTGATTAAACGAACAAGTAAGCAAGCAAGCAATTTATTTATTTTGGGGAAAGAGATCAGAGAAGATGGAAAGGGAAGAGGGAGCCTGTCCATGTGGCATCCAATGCGAAATTTGGAAGCGGATAAATATTGCAGAAAAATTTGGCCTGCCACAAGCAGAATAGTACTGTGGGAATTGGGGAGGGCTGGTTGCATGAGGTGATCAAGGTCATCCCTTGTTCAGCACCAGCTGGAAGTACAGGGGAGGATCGTGGACGTTAAGAGAACCAGAGTAGTCCATGTGTTGAACCTGTGCGTGTGGGGATGAGGGATAAACCTTAACCTGGCTGGAGAACTGAAGGAAAAGTTAGTATCGGGTTGAGTACAGTTTGTATCCTACATGGCTCTGTTAATAAATTGGAACTTGGATGATGTTGTGGTTAGCTCTGGCCCAGCTCCTGCCCCAAGGACTGTGGATGTGGGGGAGACCTCCACATGCTGCAGGCCTGTTTTGACCCCGGTGGAATCTGCTGATGAAGGCTCCTCTGACCAAGAAGACATGAGTGACAGGGAGGACGAGAGCGTGGCAGACAGCTCAGAAGGAGATCAATTATCTAGCTCCTCCTTGGATTCAGAACAAGAGTTAATGATACAGCCACGCATGCGGAGAGCGATGCATAGGCAGCAACAACTGAGAGATTATTATCAAAGAAAATGAGGCCACCTGTGGTTGGGTGGGGCTGTGGTCATTAGTGAGGCTGCTATAAAGAGCAGCCTGTGGGTTTGGCCATTGTGGAGGATTATCTGATCGTTGTGTTTCGTGACTGCTTTACTGACTTTGACCTTTTGTGTGCTGATTTTTCCCCGCTTTGAAACTAAACCAGAGCAAAGTGTGTTTCACTTTGTGAAAGAAGAAGGACTGTGAATTGCCTCACAGCTGCAAGATAAGTATCTCAGAACTGATAAGGGACTTGTACAAATTACCAGTTTGTTTGGAGACGAGTGCTCTTTGCTATACCAAAAGAGGGCTTAGTTTAAGTGAATTTTCATTACTGTATAAAGAACATTGTTTTGAATTTTCAAACGTGTGTGTGTCTGAAATTTGTACCTGTGAATTTTTGGGAGGAGTCTACCAGAGAGCTCGACAGAACAGATGAAGGCCAAGGTTCGTATTTATTTCTCGGATGTTATTTGGAAAGCTGACAACACGTGTTTGGAAGAGATGAAAGAGGAACAAGGAAGGAGGAAGAGAGATGTTGAGCTGGGTAGTCTGGATATCCCCAACTGCAGCTCAGCCCTTCAACTTAATTAAGGATCTGAGGTGACTTTCCAATGTATATTTTTCCCTCTCTCTCCACCCACTGGTGTAAATCACGGGGCCTCGAGGCTCTTTTAATTATCCGTAATAAGGAGTGTGGCTTCTATACATGTGGATGCAAGACTCAAAAGAATTTCTGCACCAACGTAGGAAGCTCAAACTGCCCAGGGAGTTGCTGATTCAGTTCCACAAAGGAATCATTGAGTCTGTCATCTGCACCTCTATAATTGTCTGGTTCGGTTCTGCAACCCAACAAGACCGACACAGACTTCAAGGGAGAATCAGAACTGCAGAAAAAACAATTGGTGCCAACCTGCCTTCCATTGAGGACCTGTAGACTGCATGAGTCAAAAAGAGGGTGGGGAAAATATTGACTGACCCCTCGCATCCTGGACACAAATTGTTTCAACTCCGACCCTCAAAATGTTGTTAGAGAACACTGCACACCAAGACAACTAGACACAAGAACAGTTTCTTCCCGAACGCCATCACTCTGCTGAACAAATAATTCCCTCAACACTGTCAGACTTTTTACTAAATCTGCACTACTATTACTACTAGTTTTTCTCATCATTCCTATCACCCATTTCCTCCCACTTATGACTGTATGACTGTAACTTGGTTGCTTGTATCTTCAAGATTTTTATTAATATTGATTGTTTCCTCATTGCTTATTTGATTCCTATGAAAATCATGATTCTTGACAAATGTCTCTTTTCTTTTATGAACACTGAGAGCATTTGCACCAAAGACAAATTCCTTGCATGTCCAATCACACTTGGCCAATAAAGAATGCTATTCTATTCTATTAGTTTTTCTCATAGTTCCTATCACCCATTTCTTCCCACTTATGACTGCATGACTGTAACTTGTTGCTTGCATCCTTAAGATTTTTATTAATATTGATTGTTTCCTCATTGCTTATTTGACCCCTATGACAGTCATTAAATGTTGTACCTCATGATTCTTGACGAATATCTCTTTTCTTTTATGTACACTGAGAGCATCTGCACCAAAGACAAATTCCTTGTGTGTCCAATCACACTTGGCCAATAAAGAATTCTATTCTATTCTATTCTATTCTACTCTACTCTATTCTAATTCTATTAGATGTTCTTGGAAAGGTTGCCTTAAGCATCAGAGTGATTGGAGGAAAAGGAAAACCATCTGGTTAGACAAAACATAGGAAGAAAGAAAAAAAGAGAATTTCTGATTTAAAAACATGCATATGTCAACAGAGGGAAGGCCCCTCCCTCAGGAAATAGAAGGTGGGTCCCAGTTTCCATTAACATCAGTGAAGCAGGAAGGATGCTTCCTGTCCAAACAAGGACAATTGGACCATCCATGGTGCTGCTTAGATTGTCTCCACCCCAGGCAACTGGCCAACTCAGGGAGGATGGACAGGAGTGGGTGGATTTCAGCACAGTGCTGGCTATGGAAGCCTAATCCTACAAAGATTAGTTTATGTAACAGAGGAGTCTCCGATTAACTGATCTGATGAGCTCAATGGCATAAGAAGTTACTGAGAGCAGCTTAAAAATAATTGGTTCCCGTGTCAGGGTTCCAAATAGCATCCAAAACTAAATCAGAGTCCGAGGCTTGGCATCCCCCAAAGCTCCAATTTATTAGCAGAGCTATCTGGGTTTAAAGTTCATTCCCACACCCACAAGTTGTTCCCACACCCACAAGTTCATCACGCTGACCAGTCTTATTTATTTATTTATTTTATTTTCTCAAGTACGTATTTGTAGTATACAAAGATATAACAAAGCTTATATACGTGATACTAGTAAGAGGGAAACATTGGGGCAGGGGATGGGAGGCACACTGGTGCACCTATGCACACCCCTTACTGATCTCTTAGGAATCGAGAGAGGTCAATTTTTTTTAATAATTATTTTTTATTAATTTTTAACAAGTTTATATACACACAACATAAAACAGTGCATAGTGAAATGTGCCCACCACCCAGACACACACACATTCCCCACCACCAAATCGGGGGTGTTTCTTGTATAGTCCACTTGACCCAAGAGCAATATATCTGTTTACATATTATAGAGTGATTCCAATTTATTTCTTGTAGCTTGGTCTCGGATCGAGAGAGGTCAACAGTGGATTTTGGGGGTTACAGAGTCTGGAAGTGAGTTCCAGGCTTTAACAACTCTGTTGCTCAAGTCGTATTTCTTGCAGTCGAGTTTGGAGCAGTTTACTTTGGCCGCAGGAAGACAACCATGCTGAGATAGCCATGGCAAGATGGCTGCCCTGGGTTGACTGTGGCAAGATGGCCGCAGGAAGACAACCATGCTGAGATAGCCATGGCAAGATGGCCGCCCTGGGTTGGCTGTGGCAAGATGGCCGCAGGAAGACAACCATGCTGAGATAGCCATGGCAAGATGGCCGCCCTGGGTTGACTGTGGCAAGATGGCCGCAGGAAGACAACCATGCTGAGATAGCCATGGCAAGATGGCTGCCCTGGGTTGGCTGTGGCAAGATGGCCGCAGGAAGACAACCATGCTGAGATAGCCATGGCAAGATGGCCGCCCTGGGTTGGCTGTGGCAAGATGGCCGCAGGAAGACAACCATGCTGAGATAGCCATGGCAAGATGGCCGCCCTGGGTTGGCTGTGGCAAGATGGCCGCAGGAAGACAACCATGCTGAGATAGCCATGGCAAGATGGCCGCCCTGGGTTGGCTGTGGCAAGATGGCCGCAGGAAGACAACCATGCTGAGATAGCCATGGCAAGATGGCCGCCCTGGGTTGGCTGTGGCAAGATGGCCGCAGGAAGACAACCATGCTGAGATAGCCATGGCAAGATGGCCGCCCTGGGTTGGCTGTGGCAAGATGGCCGCAGGAAGACAACCAGGCTGAGATAGCCATGGCAAGATGGCCGCCCTGGGTTGGCTGTGGCAAGATGGCTGCAGGAAGACAACCATGCTGAGATAGCCATGGCAAGATGGCCGCCCTGGGTTGGCTGTGGCAAGATGGCTGCAGGAAGACAACCATGCTGAGATAGCCATGGCAAGATGGCCGCCCTGGGTTGGCTGTGGCAAGATGGCTGCAGGAAGACAACCATGCTGAGATAGCCATGGCAAGATGGCCGCCCTGGGTTGGCTGTGGCAAGATGGCTGCAGGAAGACAACCATGCTGAGATAGCCATGGCAAGATGGCCGCCCTGGGTTGGCTGTGGCAAGATGGCCGCAGGAAGACAACCATGCTGAGATAGCCATGGCAAGATGGCCACCCTGGGTTGGCTGTGGCAAGATGGCCGCAGGAAGACAACCATGCTGAGATAGCCATGGCAAGATGGCCGCCCTGGGTTGGCTGTGGCAAGATGGCCGCAGGAAGACAACCATGGTGGAGTAGTCATGACAAGATGGCTGTACCAAGTTGGCTGTGGCAAGATGGCCACAGCAAGAAGACCACGCTGAGGTCTATGTTACCACTTGATTTCCCCCCTCAGTTTTCTTTTAAGAATTATCTTCACAGCTGTAACGGCTAAAAGTGGGTCATTTTCTATTCCAAAATGGAGCATAATTGCATCCTCTAGTCAACACTGTATTTAATGCCCCTGCTAAATGCACATTTTGGGTTGGTTGCTACAGGCAATAATGTTATGTCAACCAACTACCCACCTTCACATACAAGAGACCCAAGGCAGCTTATAACTATTTTTTTAAAAAAAAGAAAATAGGGTGATACTTTTGAAGTGGCCCAAAAGTGTTAAGATGGCAGTTGCAACCAGGCCCTCAAATCCACCATTTTGATTTTTCTCCTTCCGCTTTCTGAGGAAAAAAACAGCCTCCTGCTACTCTCCAAATATTCCCATTTTCACTGCTGCCCGTAAATTGCAGGGCTGTCAATGTGCCTGGCGTGATTTATGTATCGCCTTTATCGCTTTCTTTCCTTTCAGGAACTCACGCCGAAAGATTTTTGGGGGTTGGCACCAACCCCAATAAAAAAAATAATGATAATAATAATAAAAAAAATCAGGGAATGTGGAGAAATGGGAACGTTGACCAGGAAATTAGAAGGGAAAGAGGACTCTGACTATTATAGGGTATGGGATAAATTCTATAATTGGTTAAAAAAGAGAAATGACAAAGGAGGTGAAATTAAATAGAAAACCTAAAGGTTTAATAATGGATACAAGTATATTTTTATTTGAAATGCAGACAAAAATATGTGACCATAAATGCTAACAAAATAATATAAATTATATGTCCATTGAGCTTTTGATAGAAATGGGGATGTGAATATCCCAAATGTGTGTTTTTGTGTAGGTCTTTTATGTGTGTTATGTTTTAAATTTAAAAAAGAATTTAAAAAAGAAAGATTTGGGGGATTAGAAACACAGAATACAGCATTGCGATCAAACGAGACGAAGCCATCACTTGGTTGGCCGTGTTCCCAATCCCCACCCCAAGACAGCTGTCACTCACATCGTACCCCGTTGTGTTACGTGTCGGAGGGCCTTCATGCAAGAGGCCCCAACCTTCAAGTGGAACAACGTTTGACAGCTCTTCTGCGGGCTCTCCACGGCTCATTCTCCTCATCTTGAGGTCGGACGTTTTAGGAAGCCCCTGACCCCTTCTTCCAATGGCCTCGGCCCATCGGCCTGAAGGAGATAGGGAGACGTTGGACAGAGAACGGCCGTTTTCGGGCCTTTCCTTTTGTCTTCGGGGACATTGTTAGCGATTGCCATCCATCGCCGCGGTTCGGTTATTTGGAAGGACTGGGAGGACTTTTCCTGAGGGGACCGAAGCAGCAGGTGTCCAGTCCTAATGAGGAGATCGAGCTCAGAAGAGTCAGTTAACCGTCAACACTGCCCAGGCCTCCACTCCACATCATTGGCGTCCATCTCATTTCCAGTGACCTTTTCCCCGCGGCTGAAATATGCTGAGGTTTTTTCCGTTGCTCCCATTGGGGCTCTTGGGGCACTGCTTTAGGGAAAGTGCTCAATTCCTTAATAGTTGTGGGAAATGCTCATCGGCCGACGTTGTTCAGAAGTCTTCTGCTCTGGAAGGGACTTCTGGTTGGCTTTCTGCAATGCTTGTACACGTCCAACTTTGCTTAGTGTGTGTGTGTTTTTCTAAAGCTTTCTTCTTATACAGAGAAGAATGAGGATGCACATGGTGGAGTTTCTCAGCTATCCGGGGGTCTGAAACCCCGTCCTTGCAAAGCAGCCTTTACACTCAAGCCCAAAATAACCCATGAAAAAGATCTTTCTTTCCTTCCTTCTTTCTCTTCCCTCCCTCCTTCTTTCTCTCTCTCTCTTTCCTCCCTCCCTCTTTCTTTCTTTTTCTTCCCTTCTTCTTCTTTTTCTTTTCTTTCTTTCTTTCCTTCTTTCTTTCTCTTTCCTTCCTCCCTCCGTCTTTCTTTCTCTCTTTCCTTTTTCTCTTTCCTTTTTCTCTTTCTTTCTTTTCTCTTTCTCTCTCTCTCTCTTTCCTATCTCCTTCCTTCCTTCCATTTTTATGCCGCTCCACTCCCTAGGGACTCTGGGGGGACTGAAAACCTTCCCTTGATTTTATCCCTTGGATCAAATGGGATGGTGGGAAGCCAAAGAGGTTGGCAATCCCTGGGACACAGGGTGCTGCGTTGAAAGACACAACTTGCATCCGCCTCCCCCCACTTCGTCCCCCAGCTTTTGCTGTTTTGCACTAAGTGAATGAACAAAATACCATGTTCCATCCGTGGGAATATGGGGAAATCTGCATATTTAAAAAACAGTTTCCAAAGTGCAGTCTCTTGCACCACGTCGAACGAAAATGTGTGGGATTAAAAAGAGAGATAGCCAGCAGCTGTGGCATTTGCTCAGTCGAACTAGCTCAGAGAGAGCGCTGAACAATGGAGGAAGTCAAAAGAAGCAAGACCAGAATGCCTCCGGGACCCCCTTCTGCCGCACGAATCCCAGCGACCGGTCAGGTCCCACAGAGTTGGCCTTCTCCAGGTTCCGTCAACTCATTTCATTCATTTCATTTCATTTCATTTTATTGGATTTATATGCCGCCCCTCTCCGAAAACTCAAGGCGGCTAACAGCAATCATAAACAATATACAGTAATAATCCAATACTAAAAGCAAATTAAAAACCCCTTAATATAAAAAACAAAACATACATACAAACATACCATGCATACAATTGTAAAGGCCTAGGGGGAGAAGGAATCTCAGTTCCCCCATGCCTGGCGGCAGAGGTGGGTTTTAAGTAGCTTGCGAAAGGCAAGGAGGGTGGGGGCAATTCTAATCTCTGGGGGGAGTTGGTTCCAGAGGGCCGGGGCCGCCACAGAGAAGGCTCTTCCCCTGGGTCCCGCCAAGCGGCATTGTTTAGTTGACGGGACCCGGAGAAGACCCACTCTGTGGGACCTAAGTGGTCGCTGGGATTCGTGCGGCAGAAGACGGTCCCTGAGATAACCTGGTCCGGTGCCATGAAGGGCTTTATAGGTAACTAGTTAATAATAATAATAATAATAATAATAATAATAATAATAATTATTATTATTATTATTATTATTATTATTATTATTATTTATTAGATTTGTATGCCACTCCTCTCCGAAGACTCGGGGCGGCTCACAACAACGATAAAAACAATATCGTTTACTGGGGCCTTCTCTGTGGGGGCCCCGGCCCTCTGGAATCAGCTCCCCCCCAGAGATTCGTACTGCCCCCACCCTCCTCGCCTTCCGTAAGAGTCTGAAGACTCATTTATGCCGCCAGGCCTGGGGTCATTAGATTCTTGACCCCTGGCCAATGAATGTGTTGAGAGAATGTTGAGCGTATGGAATGATGGTTTTATTATGTTTTTTTTTTGGAGTTTTAGATTTTTAATCAATTAATTGGATTCAAGATATTGTATATTGTTTATTATATGTTGGGAGCCGTCCCAAGTCCTCGGAGAGGGGCGGCATAGAAATCCAATTAATAAATAATAAATAAATAAAATCTGGGAAGGCACGTAGGAGAATCTTATTTCCTGAAATCCGGCAATGGCAAACCTGTTCGAGGTGAACTTTCTAAACCTCGTTCGGTGGTAATTGCTTTCCCCCGCCCGCGCTGTTGTTTTTAAACGGCTATTTGAATTCTTGATTGTTTTGTGCCGCACACGTCGCCCAGAGCTCTGGTCAGAGAAGTGATTAATACAGTTTAAACAAACAAGTCGAAGCACAAGCAAGCCATCCGGTTCTCTGTCGCTCGGCTCCGTGTTCAGAACGGCCTGTGCTTGCTCGCGTTCTGCCTTTGCACAAACTGGCCCGCTGGTTGCCCCAAGGACCTGAGCAGGCTGGGCTGAAGCATCTAGCCAGGGTCTGTGGCAACGCTTTAGCCATGGGCTCCGGTCCGATGGGGCCTTCTCCCTCAAACCTGGTTAAAACCATGGGCAAATATCAATATATCTGAAGGGCTGTCGCAGAGGAGAGGGGTCAGCATTGCTCTCATTAGCACATGGAAGGATTAGAAACAATGGAATGGATCTGTGTTTTGGCCTCCAAGGAGGACGGGAGAGGCCGTTTTCGCCCAACCCAGGCATCTAGAAAGCCTCTAGAGCAGTGACCAGAATACCCCCGAGACCGCCTTCTGCCGCACGAATCCCAGCAACCAATTAGGTCCCACAGAGTTGGCCTTCTCTGGGTCCCGTCAACTAAACAATGTTGTTTGGCGGGACCCAGAAGAAGAGCCTTCTCTGTGGCGGCCCCGACCTATGGAACCAACTCCCCCCAGATATCAGAGTTGCCCCCACCCTCCTTGCCTTTCGTAAGCTCTTAAAAACCCACCTCTGTCAACAGGCATGGGGGAATTGAAATATTCCCTTCCCCTAGGCTTATAAAATTTATGTATGACTGATCTCTTAAATTGGGGTTTTTAGATTTTTTAATATTAGATTTGTTTACGTTGTCTTTTTATTGTTGTTAGCCGCCCCGAGTCTGCAGAGAGGGGCGGCATACAAATCAAATCAAATCAAATCAAATCAAAAAGATGGTGAACCTATGGCATGGGTGCCATAGGTGGCACGCAGAGCCATGTCTGCTGACACATGAGCCATTGCCCTAGCTCAACTCCAATGTGCATGTGTGTGCCAGCCAGCTGATTTTTGGCTTGCACAAAGGCTCTGGCGGGGTATTTTTGGCTTCCAAAGAGCTTCGGGGGGGGGGCATTTTGGAGCATGGGAAGGCCGAAACACAACACTACTGGGTTCACCAGAAGTTGGGGAACAGGCCATTTGCGGCCTCCAGAGGGCCTCTGGGAAGTGGGGAGTCTGTTTTTGCCCTCCCTAGGTATTGAATTATGGGCATTGGTACTCATGCATGCGCGATAGCGCATGCCTAAACTCTTTCGGCACTCAAGGAAAAAAAGGTTTGCCATCACTTCTCTAGGGCCTGGGGAGGGTGAAAAATAGGCCGACTGGGAGCTGGGAAATGAGCCATTTCCAGCCTCCGGAGGGCCTCTGGTGGGTCAAGGGAGGCTGGTTTTGCTACCTACAGGTTCCAAGAAAGCTTTTGGAGACTGGGGAGGTTGAAAACGTGGCCTACTGGGCTAACGGAAGTTGGGAAACAGGCCATTTTGGGCCTGAGAGAGGCCTGCTAGGCCCAAAACAGGGTGCATGGGGTGATCATACACACATTCATAGGGAGCATGAGGGAGTTGCGATGGGGGAAGGTATGTTGTGGGTGCAGGGGGGCATTGAATTATGAGTGTGTGCACACACACGCTTTCGGCACCCGAGGGGAAAAAAGGTGCATCATCAATGCTCTAGAACAGGGTTCTCCAACCTTAGCCGCTTTAAGACTTGTGGTCTTCAACTCCCAGAATTCTGGGAATTGAAGTCCACAAGTCTTAAAGCGGCTAAGGTTGGAGAACCCTGCTCTAGAGGCTCCAATTCCAGCCTTCAGTGTTCCTATCTCCTGCTTAGATACCAAAGAAGGAGCTTTTGTATCTTTCAGGATCTGGTGGAAGATCGTCTCCAAAGCAAATCCTGCATTTGCAGTGATGTAAACAGTGACGGGTGTCTCGTCGGGGCTGCCTTGACCTGCCTCCGATGTAACTGGTAGGGTTTTCCCCCCACAGAGGATGCTGACAGATGATTTGTAAGACTCCGCAGGTGGGTATCCATCACTTTCCCCATCAAATGTGTCATAGAAAAACGAAAGAGAGATTTGCAAAACGCCGTCTAGGAGGATTGTGGAAGAAGCATTATCCAGCAAAAATAGTCATAGTATTTCAAAACAAAACAATTTTCAAACAAAAGACAAAAAAATTGAGATATAAAATTAATTACGAGACCAAATAAATGCTTTTGTACACCTTGAAAATTTCAGGTTGCTTCGCTCCTTGATCATTTTCCAACCATTGTTTCTTGTCTTGCCTTCTGATACTTTGGAGAATAATTTGATCCTCCCTCTTCTTTGGGGCAGCCCCTCAAATACTAGGATATTGCTATCCTGTCCCCCTTGGTCCATACCCAAATCCAAACCCTGCAGCCGTTCTCCATACGGTTTAAATTCTTCAGTTGCTTCAAAAACAACGTCCGGTTGGTTTGGGGTTTTTTTTTATTTTTAGAAAGCAAACAGCTCGGCCAGGTCATCAAACTATTTGATGCTAAAGAAACCTTATTAGCACCAGTGGGGATTCTCAGGGTTTGAAAGCCTGGGAATCGACAGTGAAAGCTGGCCAAGACGGAACAGCCAAGCAGGGATAAAAATAAGCACAGCTTGCAGCAGAGTGGGAAGAAAAAGAAGATGCACAAGATAATTCTTTGCACAATCCACCCGAAGTGCTTCCCATAAGAAACGGGGAGAAAAGCAATCTCTGGAATCCCTGCTGGGCAAGTCCACTAGATATAAGATACGGACTGTCCACTGCTGACCTCCCACGATGTCTAAGAGGTCAGTAAGGGGCGGGCATAAGTGCACCAGCGTGCCTTCCGTCCCCCTGTCCTAATGTTTCTCTCTTTCTAGTATCATGGATATAAATATTGTGATATCTTTGTATACCACCAGTAAGTACTTGACAAAACAAATAAATTAATTAAATTAAATCTATTTATTTATTGGATTTGTATGCCGCTCCTGTCCGTGGACTCGGGGCGTCTAACAACAGTGATAAAAACAGCATGTAATAATCCAATACTAAAACAATTCAAAAACCCTTATTGTAAAACTAAACATCCATATAAACATACCATACATAAATTGTAAAGGCCTAGGGATAAAGAATATCTCAGTTCCCCCATGCCTGACGGCAGAGGTGGGTTTTAAGGAGCTTACGAAAGGCAAGGAGGGTGGGGGCAATTCTAATCTCTGGGTGGAGTTTGTTCCAGAGGGCCGGGGCTACCACAAAGAAGGCTCTTCCCCTGGGTCCCGCCAAGCGACATTGTTTAGTTGACTGGTCGCTGGGATTCGTGCAGGGAAATCTACATACTAGTCACTAGATGGCGACAGAGAAGCAGGAAAACCCAATTCATTCCTGCCATCTAATGGTCTTCTGGATTATTGCAGCCCAGATTGGATGGCTACAGCTAGTCCTTGGCTTACAACAGTTCATTTAGTGACCGTTCAAAGTTACAACGGCATTGAAAAAAGTGACTTATCACTCCTTTTTCTCACGCTTCTGACCTCAGCAGCATCCCCATGATCATGTGATCCAAATTCAGCCGCTCGCCCGCGGGTTCGTACTTATGACCATCGCTGTGTCCCAAGGTCACGTGATCCCCTTTTACGACCTTCTGATAAGCAATGCGTAGAAGCAAAGTCTCATTCAGACACACGTGCATGCACGCCACGCCGGAGACGTGGAGCTGTATGCACAGCGCACTAGTAACAGCGGGAGCAGCAACCCCCGTCTGGCGCCATCTTTTTTCTGAATTTTTTGCAATTTTTTTTTTACTGTTTTGAAGGTGTTTTTCCTGCTCTCCTGCTTGTAAAACAGCCCTCTGGATTTAAACTGACCTTTATTCCTTCACTTCAAACACAGCTGATCAGCTCCTCAGCTGCATTTCGGGCCGGTTACTGAGCATGCGCGGGAGAAGAATTGCACATGGGTGTGTGAGTGGAGTGTAGGCGCGCACGCAAAACATCGCGATGCAAACGGGTGGCGAAGGTAAAGTGGAACCCACTCCTGCAGCGATTTTAGAAGACACACTGCAGCTGCATCTAAAAAGCCTGAACGCCTTCTACAACTTCTTGGGAGAAATATCTCGACGGAAACTCATCGAATGCACTTATCTTGGCAAACGCGCTAAATCTCACTTTGCATTTTGAGCATTCAAAACATATGCATCGTCTCCGCCCGCTCGTTCCCACAGCCTCGCAAAGCAGCCGAGTCTTCCAATTCTCCGATTTGGAGAGGAAGAGGGAAGCTCGGGGAACATCGCTTCGCCCGAAGCACCTGGCAGGGGACGGTGGCAGAGATGAAACTTGGAAACGGGTTCTCTGTCGCCCGCGTTTGGCATGCCTGGCGAGCGGGAAGCCTTCGCTCGTTTTTCAAAAGCTAAATGGAGGCCCTGGGAAATTAAGAGCCGGGTTTACTAGCACATTTCTAAGGAGCTTTGGGTTGTTGCTAACAGGAAGCAGCCAAGGGGTCCTCCACTCCCGCTGCTCTGTAACCCTAGGCATGGACAGTGATGGGCTCCTATGGGAATGGTCAGGTACACAGAACCGGTAGAAAAAAATTGCATTTTTATTCTTTTTCCCTTCTGGGCTCTGGGTGTTTTTCCTCTTGCAGTAAATGAGGCTGAGTATGTATAATTTTAGAAGAGCTACGCGTGTGTGCGTGTGTACATACGCATACAGTTTATATATTATAGAATAGAATAGAATAGAATTTTTATTGGCCAAGTGTGATTGGACACACAAGGAATTTGTCTTGGTGCATATGCTCTCAACGTACATAAAATAAAATATTATTATTATTATTATCATTATTATTTATTAGATTTGTATGGTGCCCCTCTCCGGAGACTCAGAGCGTCTCACAACAACAAAACAGTACAAATCCAATGGTTAAAAACAATTTAAAACCCTTAATATAAAAAACAATCATACATCTCATACAAACCATACATAAAACAAAACGGTCCAGGGGAATCAATTTCCCCATGACTGACGGCAGAGGTGGCTTTTAAGGAGTTTGCGAAAGGCAAGGAGGGTGGGGCAATCCCATCTCCAGAATTCTTCTGGAGGCTTTGGGGAAGTTTCCTCGAAGGTATCTGTCTGTCTGTCTGTCTACCTACCTATCTACCCACCTACCATCTATCTATCTTTTCTCTCTCTCACTCTCTATTTCTCTATCTATGATGGTCAAATATACTATAACTTTATAGTAATCTGTCTGTCTGTCTATGTCTGTCTGTCTATTTATCTAATCTATATCTAATATATCTGTCTGTCTGTCTATTTATCTACCTACCTACCTACCTACCTACCTACTTACCTATCATCTATCTATCTTTCTCTCCCTCCCTCCCTATTTCTCTATCTATCATGGTCAAATATACTATAATTTTATACTAATCTGTCTGTATCTAGATCTAATATGTCTATATGTCTGTCTAACTACCTCTATCCTTTCTCTCTCTCTCTCTCCTCTCCTTCCTTCCCCCCCCCCTCTCTCTATCATGGTCATAATATACTATAACTTTATACTATGTTCTATCATCTATCATCTATCTATCTGCCTACCATTTCTTTCTGCCTGCCTGCCTGTCTATTTTATCTATCTATCTATCTATCTATCTATCTATCTATCTATCTATCTATCTATCTATCATATATAATGCTATAGCTATAATAACTATTTTGTTGCTTGTATCTTTATGGTTTATATTGGTTTATTTCGTTTCCTAGTATGATTTATGTTGATTGCTTATTTAGTATCCTATGACTATCACTAAGTGTTGGGTCTTATGATTTATGATGAATGTATTTTCAGGATGACTATGATCGTGATTTACCACTTATAGCTTTTATCTACACTGAGAGCTCAGGCACCGGAGACAAATTCCTTGTGTGTCCAATCACACTTGGCCAATGTTCTATTTTAAATAATAACCATAATCATAAAAACTGCACTACTCAGAACGCCATATACAGTTTTAAAGAAGATACTTGGTGGGTAACTAGGCTGCTGGCAGTCAGCATCCTCGTTATCAACCATTAGCACCAGTCGATTGTATTTATGACACATCTTTAAATGTTCAGATGACTGAGCTTCTTGTTTAATGAATAAAAGAAATAATAATAATATTAAGCCGAGAACTACCTGTGCGGCATTTATATTGCTTTGATTTATTTTTCCCTTGCATCCATTTGCCTGTTTCAGCTGGTGACAAGATGCTGCTGCAAAGAACTGAAATTCCACTCTGGCCCTGTGAAAATTGGTTTCTGGTTTTTTTAAATTGATTTTATGATATAAAAAAACCCACTCACAACATATGACAAGTGCTCAATTAGGGTTAGGGTTTCTGCAACAGCCTTTGGGGCCCCTGGGGCCGCCAAGTGGTATTACTCGTGGGCTCTCAGGTGTATCTTGTGTGGGAAGACCTTTTGGTCTTTCCTTTATCCAACGTCAGCACTGAAGCCAAAGGAGTCTAATTTATTTATGTACTTACAATTTACTTACAAACTAAGCACAGATAAATATGGACAATAGGACAGTAGAACAGGGGTGGTAGGCATGCTGGTGCAGTGAGGCGGTAGGGAAAGCAAGTAGGATGCTTGGCTGCATAGCTAGAGGTATAACAAGCAGGAAGAGGGAGATTATGATCCCACTGTATAGAGCGCTGGTGAGACCCCATTTGGAATAATACTGTGTTCAGTTCTGGAGACCTCACCTACAAAAAGATATTGACAAAATTGAACGGGTCCAAAGACGGGCTACAAGAATGGTGGAAGGTCTTAAGTATAAAACGTATCAGGAAAGACTTCATGAACTCAATCTCTATAGTCTGGAGGACAGAAGGAAAAGGGGGGACATGATCGAAACATTTAAATATGTTAAAGGGTTAAATAAGGTCCAGGAGGGAAGTGTTTCTAATAGGAAAGTGAACACAAGAACAAGGGGGCACAATCTGAAGTTAGTTGGGGGAAAGATCAAAAGCAGACGTGGTTGGTAAATCCACAGTAACTGAATTTAAACATGCCTGGGATAAACATAGATCCATTCTAAGATAAAATACAGGAAATAGTATAAGTGCAGACTAGATGGACCATGAGGTCTTTTTCTGCCGTCAGACTTAGGCAGTGATGGCAAACCTGTGGCACAGGTGCCACAGGTGGCACGCAGAGCCATATCTGCGGGCACATGAGCTGTTGCCCTAGCTCAGCTCCAGTATGCATTTGTGTGCCGACCAGCTGGTTTTTGGCTCACACAGAGGCTCTGGGAGGGCATTTTTGGCTTCCAGAGAGCCTCCAGGAAGATGGGGGAGGGCGTTTTTACCCTTTGGAAGTCTTTGGAGCCTGGGGAGGATGAAACACGAGCCTACTGGGCCCACCAGAAGTTGGGAAATAGGCCGTTTCCGGCCTCCGGAGGGCCTCTGAGGGGTGGGGGAAGCTGTTTTCGCCCTCCCCAGGCATTGAATTATGGGTCTGGACACTCACACAGGTGTGATAGTGTGCACTTACACTCTTTCAGCACCTGAGGAAGAAAAGGTTTGCCATCACTGGTCTAAGGTTAAAGTTTTGTGGCTTTGGGGAAGAAATCACAGTCAGGTAGTGTATTCCAGGCATTGACCACTCTGTTGCTGAAGTTGTATTTTCTGCAGTCCAGTTTGGAGGGGTTAACATTAAGTTTGTATCTATTGTGTGCTCATGTATTGCTGAGGTTGAAGCTGAAGTAGTCATTGACAGGTGGCAGATTGACCTCGTGGCAGATAATTTTATGAACTTCATTTAGATCGTTTCGAAGGCGACGTAGTTCTAAGCTGTCTAAGTCCAAGATTTCAAGCCCGGTGGCATAAAATATTCTGTTGCCAGCGGAGGAGTAGAAGACTCTTCTTGTGAAATATTTTTGGACTCTCTCAATTGTATTAATGTCCGATATGCAGCGCGGGTTCCAGACAGGCGAGCTGTATTCGAGAATTGGTCCAGCAAATGTTTTGTATACTCTAGTTGGCAGTGTAATATTGCCAGAGAAAAAGCTACGTAAGGTTAGATTGACAACTCTTAGTGCTTTGGCACTGAGATCCTGAGATATGAGTAGTCCAAGGTCCTTGACAGAATGAGGGTCATCTACAAGGTCATGTCCTCCAAGCTTGAAGTTTGAAGTTTCTTTTTTGCCTGCAACTGCATTTGTTGGTTGAGATTTGAAGTTGCAACTTGTTTGACCATTCTGATACATAGTCAACATCTTTTTGAACGGTAGCGGCATTTTCTGTGGTTTTAATTAGTTTGACATTTATTTATTTTATTCATTCAATTTTTTAATGCCGCCTTTCTCCTTAGACTCAGGGCGGCTTACAACCTGTTAGCAATAGAACTTTTTAACAGAGCCAACATCCACAATCCGGGTCCTCATTTGACCCATCTCGGAAGGATGGAAGGCTGAGTCAACCTTGAGTCGGCGATGAGATTTGAACCGCTGACCTGCCAGATCTAGCAATCAGTTTTAGTGGCTTGCAGTGCTGCGCTCTACCCACTGCGCCACCTCGGCTCATTTTGACATTGTTGGCGAAGAGAACACAGTTGCGTATGATGTGATCACAAAGTTGTTATTCTTGTTGTTGATTGAACACTGCTAGACTCGTCTCTTCTGTAATCCAACAATGGTCTCTTACAATCTGCCTCTTTCTCTCTCTCCCTCCCCCCAGATAACACAATCCCACAACGTCTGTAAGCATTTGTGTGTGTGTAGAAGATGAACAGCATTGCACATCTGCTGTTTTTGACCTGCAATATGTGGCTCCAAGTCCACAGCTGTTGACGGGAGACGAAGAAGATCTACTTCTTCAATTGCTTTCAAGGAATGCCAAGGCTGCTGCAGTCGTTGGCTTAAAATAATGCGTTTCCCAGGGCTGGGAACACTTCCCCAGCTGTTTGTCCTATTCATTCCCGTCCCGCCGTGTTGCATCTCGAGCCAAGTCCCCGATCAACTGAGCTCCTGCGCAGAGGGTTGCCAAAGAGAAATTCACAGGGGTGTCGGATTAGAAGTGCACAATGGCAGTTGGGCTACGAGCGATGGGACAGTGTTTCCCAATTTCTGAAACTTTTAAGATGTGCGGACTTCAACTCCCAGAATTCCCCCAGCTCACGTGGGGAATTCTGGGAAATGAAGTCAGAATAACACGCTGGAAGGGACTTTGTAGGTCTTCTAGTCCCGTGGTGGCAAACCTATGGCACGCGGGCCACAGGTGGCACACTGAGTCATATCAGAGGCACGCAAGACTTTGCCATGTTTCAGCTCCAATGCACATGCGCGTGCTGGCCAGCTGATTTTCGGCCTTGGGAAAGTCTTTTTCATCTTCCGGATTATTATTATTATTATTATTATTATTATTGTTGTTGTTGTTGTTATTATTATCGTTGTTTTTGTTGTTGTTATATTATTATTATTGTTGTTGTTTTTTGTTGTTATATTATTATTATTATTATTATTATTATTATTAGTAGTAGTAGTAGTAGTAGTAGTAGTAGTAGTAATTAGATTTGTATGCCACCCTTCTCCAAAGAAGCAATTTTTCCCGTAGGAATCAATGTAAAAGCAAATAATGTGTGTGATTGGGGAAACCACAGAGAGGGTGGAGGCCCTGTTTCCTCCCAGGAGATTCCTAGAGAGGCCCCATGGAGGCTTCTCCCTACCTTTTCTGACCCTGTTTCCTCCCAGGAGATTCCTAGAGAGGCCCCACGGAGGCTTCTCCCCGCCTTTTCTGGCCCCGTTTCCTCCCACGAGATTCCTAGAAGTTTCCGTGGGGAAGGGGTGTGGACACACCCCTTTTGGTGCACGAACCAAAAAAGGTTCGCCTACACTGTTCTAGTCCATCCCTCTGCTCAAACAGGTACAATCTGGTAGATACTTGAAGGTCAAGTTCTCCTTGACTAAAGTCTAACACTTCAGCCAGGTCATCATATGGATGCTCCAGCAGCTTCAGAACTCATTGAGGTCCCTGCCCCAAATAAATAAGTAAATGTGCCTTTGAGTCACTGTTGACTCCTGACAACTGCCTGGACTAACAGCCTGCCAAGACTGCTTGATCTCAAAAACCCAAGGATAGTCAGACCTGGTTAAAGCTTGGATGGGTGACCACCAGATAGCCTCAGAGTGTTAAGACTCGACATAGGAGATCTTGTAGGAAGGATGGCCACAGTTCAACCACCTCTGTACTCTTGCCAGGACAACATATGAGGTGTTCATGAGGTTGACAGTGGTTTAGGTCAACTTGAGGTTGTATGTTGTTAGTCTACATCACGTAGTGGTTTCTACTGAGAGTGGATCTGGAGTTTTCAGTTAACAACAACAACAACATCAGAGTCGGACAGGAGGTCTTCTAGTCCAACCACTTGCTTGGGCAGGAGACCTTACACTACTTCAGACAGATGGCTATCTAACATCTTGTTAAAACCTTCCAGTATTGGAGCATCCACAACTTCTGGAGGCAAATTGGTCCATGGATTAATTATTCCAACTGTCAGGAAATTTCTCCTTAGTTGCTTCTCTCCTTGTTTAGTTTCCTCCCATTGCTTCTTGTCCTACCCTCAGGTGCTTTGGAGAATAGCTTGACTCCCTCCTCTTTGTGGCAACCCCTGAGATATTGGAACACTGCTATCATGTCTCCCCTGGTCCTTATTTTCATTGAACTAGACATACTCATTTCCCGAAATCGTTCTTCATATGTTTGAGCCTCCAGTCCCCTAATCCTCTTGGTTGCTCTTCTCTGCACTTTTTCTAATGTCCCTTTGACCTCGCGGTGACCAAAACTGAATGCAGGATTCCAAGTGTGTTCTGTCTTTAGTCCGGAGGGAAGACTATTGGAGTGAGATGGGAATGTTAGTCCAAACTGGGGAGAATTGTAGCTACACCTGGGCAGAAATAATAGAGAGAGACTCTCTTTTTTTGGTGATGATTGACTGTCAGCCTATCCTTAGACCCATCTCCCCTAACGCCGACTGCCTTTCCTTGATGTCACACCTGCGGTTCGTCTCTTTCTAACTCCCTTTCTGCCTTCTGCCTTGTCTCCTACAGAACGTGGCTGGGAACTGCCGATACTTTGAGACGAAGTTGTGGAATAATTTGACAGTCAAGGAATTGCTTTTGTCAACCGAGGACGGGAGAATTCGCACAGGCCCCAAACTTCTGCGAAGGCAGAAATCATTTGGAAGGGGGGGGGGGGGGGAGAGAAGAACAAAAGACCTGTACAAAACTGAGGGGGGGAGAGGGACTTGTCAACAGCAGGACTCTTGGGCTCTGTTGCAAAGGGACTTGGCACCTTCAACAGGAATGGCTTTGTCTCTGTGTTAAAAAAAAAAAGACTGGTATGATATCAGAAACAAATGATATCTTTTTCACCCTGAAAGGCATTTAATGTGATCGGTCAGGTCATAAAATTCCTGGCCTGAATGCTCTTTGTTTTATTTCTGCTGCTTTTTGCTTTGGGAACGGAGGGAGGGAGGGAGGAGGAGGAAGGAAGACAAATGAATTTTTCAAGATAATGTAATGAGCAAACAGTAAACGCTTAATACGAGGGTCGCCCAGAAAGCAATGCACCACTTTTTTTTTTCTCAGCCTACAGTAATGGTACGAATGCGAAACTTTAGATATACGTTATTTGACTTATCAGGAGTGTGTGTAATAAATTTTGCACTTCTTCAGACAGATAGCGTAACTGCAGCAGTGTTTCGAAATGGTGTCTGTAAGCGATGTACGTTACAAGCAGCGTGTCGTCATTGGATTTCTCACTGCAGTTTAAATTTAGTTTGAATCTATTACGTGCTCGTGTGTTGTTGCGGTTGAAAGTGAAGTAGTCATTAACAAGAAGGACATTTTGGTATATGGTTTTATGAACTATCGTTAGATCAGTTCGGAGGCGACATAGTTGTAAATTTCCTAATTTCAGTATTTCAAGTCTGGTGGGGAATTATTATTATTATTATTATTATTATTATTATTATTATTATTATTATTATATCTGTATGCCGCCCCTCTCCGAAGACTCGGCGCGCCTCACAACAGTAATAAAAACAATATAGCAGTGGAACAAATCTAATATTAAAAAACATATAAAACCCTATCATTATTTAAAAAACCAACCAGCACATTCATTCCAAACATAAAACAAAGTATAAAAAAGCCTGGGGGAAAGGTGTCTCAACTCCCCCATGCCTGGCGGTATAAGTGAGTCTTTAGTTTACGAAAGACAGGGAGGGTGGGGGCAATTCTAATCTCCTGGGGGAGTTGGTTCCAAAGGGCCGGGGCCACCACAGAGAAGGCTCTTCCCCTGGGGCCCGCCAAACAACATTGTTTAGTCGATGGGACCTGGAGAAGGCCAACTCTGTGGGACCTTATCGGTCGCTGGGATTCGACAGGAATTTTGTTGCGGGAGGAGGAGTGAAGGACTCTTCTTGTGAAATATTTCTGGACACTCTCAATTGTATTAATGTCTGATACACAATGAGGGTTCCATGCAGGTGAGCTGTATTCTAGGATTGGTCTGGCAAATGTTTTGAAAGCTCTGGTTAGCAATTCGATGTTACCAGAGAAGAAGCTACGGAAGATTAGATTGACAGATTCAATGACAGCCCGTTAGCACAGATTCGTGCCATTCCTTGCTTTCTTTTTAAATGTTTGACATTTTGGGTGATTTTTTTTAATAGGTTTTTAAACTGATTTTATAATGTCTTTTATTGTTTTGATTGGGAGTCCTCCAGAGTCAATTGAAAAGGTGGGCAGCTGTTACCAAGGTTTTAAGTAAACAAATGTACCTGCTTTGTAGCCTCACCTGTCCTCTGAAATGAAATTTGGATGGTCTCCACTCTGTTTATGACAACTCCTCTACTCCGCCCAGCCCTTCATTGTGCTTGCCATCTTTTTATCTTTTATGCTCTATTGATTTTAGGGTGATTTCTTCCTTGCGGATCACCCAGAGTGGTTGAGATTCAGGTGGCATACCAAATATAATAAGTTATTATTTAATTATCCATCCCTCCATCCACCCACACACCCATCTGGCTGCCACTGCTTTTAAATCCAGTTTTTCTCCCCCTGGATGGCTCGAGTGATTCATAAAGAAAGGTGAAATCCTTTAGTACACGCTATGTGGGTGTACATCAAAGAGGAGCATGGGGTGGTATACCTTCTTTTAAAAGGTGGCACTTGCCCCAAATCTTGCCAAAGGCAAATCTTCTGCGCCCCTTTCCTTTTCTTTCGGCCAAAGAATTTGAAAGAATACAATAAATTTTGTAAATAAAAATGGTGACAGTTTATAGAGATTACTAGGTGCAAATAGTAATATGTATACAACAATTGACACCCACCCACCTCCCGAAATGGTAATAATTATCAAAATTTATGCATGTTCCAAAATGGACAACTTACACTGGAACTAAGGGGCCAAAAGGACTATTATGAGACGTGGGAACAGTGGCACAAATAGATTTCCACAACAATGGTGGAAGGTCTTAAGTATAAAACGTATCAGGAAAGACTTAATGAACTCAATCTGTATAGTCTGGAGGACCGAAGGAAAAGGGGGGACATGATCGAAACATTTAAATATGTTAAAGGGTTAAATAAGGTCCAGGAGGGAAGTGTTTTTAATAGGAAAGTGAACACAAGAACAAGGGGACACAATCTGAAGTTAGTTTGGGGAAAGATCAAAGGCAACATGAGAAAATATTATTTTACTGAAAGAGTAGTAGATCCTTGGAACAAACTTCCAGCAGACGTGGTTGGTAAATCCACAGGAACTGAATTTAAACATGCCTGGGATAAACATAGATCCATTGTAAGATAAAATACAGGAAATAGTATAAGGGCAGACTAGATGGACCATGAGGTCTTTTTCTGCTGTCAGTCTTCTATGTTTCTATGTTTCTAATTTAATCTGACCAGGTGTAGTAACATAATTGTGCTGGACTCCGCTAGCACTCAGAGCCACGGGGGCGAGAACACGTCACCGTTCCACCATAGCAACCCACCTCTGGATGTTCTCCAGCGAGCAATTCTTCAGAAAGAGGAGCTGGATATATAAAGTGACCAGGTTTTTTACAATAAAAAGGAGGACGAAAAAATTTAAGAAAAAAGTACGACGTAAATGATTGAAACATTTGTGCCATTATGAATAAATAAAATTAATAATTATAACTTAAACTTTAATAACAAAAGCGATAAAACTTTACTAAATCTATATTCAAATTGTTTTACACCTGCGCTGAAAACAGGGCTGTATAAAATTGAATTAATGAATTAATAAAACGCGAATTGTACTTACCTGACTATAATTTTCACTGAGAAAGAAATCATTTTGTATTCCCGTTAGAAGTAAACACAAAGTATAATATAGAGGCAATGGTGGGAGACAAGGGAGAGACATGTGAAGTTCTCCTGCGCCCTGCGCGAGCGTTTCATAACCGCATCTTTCCGAACTGTACCGCCTACCAGTGGCAAAGAACTGGTGGGGTCATAAGGCTGAAAAAGTGGTCAAAATGAGCAAGCAAAACTACTGTGGGACTTCCGACTTAAAATTGACCGGATTTGAAACATAACACAGCAGGCATCATGATTGTGGAGAAAAAGAAAGTGTGGATCATCGATATCGCAATCCCAGGGGACAGCAGAATTGAGGAGCAGCAGCTAGAGAAATTGGCGAAATGCGAAGATCTAAAAATCGAGCTGCAACGACTCTGGCATAAGCCAGTGAAAGTGGTCCCAGTGGTACTTGGCACGCTGGGCGCAATGCCAAAGGATCTCAGTGGACATTTGAAAACCATCGGAATTGACAAAATCTCCATCTGTCAATTGCAAAAGGCCGCTTTACTGGGATCGGCAAACATAATTCGCCGCTACATCATGCAGTCCTAGGTGCTTGGGAAGCGCCCAACTGGGGATGAAATATGAAATCTGTTGTGGTTAGCTCTGGCCCTGCTCCTGTGGATGTGGGGGAGACATCCACATGCTGCAGGCCTGTTTTGCCCCCGGTGGAATCTGCTGATGAAGGCTCCTCTGACCAAGAAGACATGAGTGACAGGGAGGAGGAGAGTGGGGCAGACAGCTCAGAAGGAGATCAATTCTCTAGCTCCTCCTTGGATTCAGAACAAGAGTTAATGATACAGCCACGCATGCGGAGAGCGATGCATAGGCAGCAACAACTGAGAGATTATTATCAAAGAAAATGAGGCCACCTGTGGTTGGGTGGGGCTATGGTCATTAGTGAGGCTGCTATAAAGAGCAGCCTGTGGGTTTGGCCACTGTGGAGGATTATCTGATCGTTGTGTTTCGTGACCGCTTTACTGACTTTGACCTTTTGTGTGCTGATTTCCCCCCGCTTTGAAACTAAACCAGAGCAAAGTGTGTTTCACTTTGTGAAAGAAGAAGGCCTGTGAATTGCCTCCCAGCTGCAAGCTAAGTATCACAGAACTGATCAGGGACTTGTACAAATCACCAGTTTGTTTGGAGACGAGGGCTCTTTGCTATACCAAAAGAGGGCTTAGGTTAAGTGAATTTTCTTTATAAAGAACATTGTTTTGAATTTTCAAACGTGTGTGTGTCTGAAATTTGTACCTGTGAATTTTTGGGAGGATTCTACCAGACAGCCTGACAGAACAAAATCCAGCATAGTGATCTCGTTTGCTGTGTTGCATTGATATAATAATAATAATAATAATAATAATAATAATAATAATAATAATAATAATAATAACAACAACAACAACAAGAACAACAACAACAGCATTCTGTTGTTCTTACCTCGTGGTCAAGAGTCTTCTGCTGGTTCTCGGGCGGCTCCTCCTGAATCTTCTGGGTCTGTTGTAGGGTCTGCTTTAACGAGGCCGGCCTCATGAGGGGAAGGAGTTCGCAAAGCTGTTGCAGCTGTGGAGAAAAGAGGTGCTTATAGATGCAACCACAAGCACACCACCAACCACACAAGGTTCATGGAGACTAGAACTCTTCAAATATCCAGTGGCGGGCAGTCCCAAACTCTCATTTGATCACCTCTCTGCCGCTTAAAAAGAGGAAACAAATGCTTCCGAGAAACTCTATTTTTTGGGAGAGCTGCTTTGGGATCTAGGCTTCCAACCAACCAATGTGAACTGGACCTCAATGTGTAGCCATTTGCCTACAGATTCGAAGTCGAACGCTGAATTAGATAATGCACTCTGTGATCCCCACAATGGGAAGCCATCTCATTTAGCTGTCCCAACTCCTGCCCTTTAATAAAACCTGTCAGCTGGAAGCCTTCATATCCTTGTATTTCACAGCACCGTTCATATCCATGTAGTTCATGGTACTGTGACGGAGTGAGTGTAGCTTGCAGAGATTAAATAACGTTGTGACTTTTCATGAAGCTTGTTAGTCGGAAATGATCCTGTTAGACCAGGGCTCCCCAAACTTGGCAACTTTAAGACTTGTGGACTTCAACTCCCAGAATTCTCCAGCTGCTGGAGAATTCTGGGAGTTGAAGTCCACAAGTCTTAAAGTTGCCGACTTTGAAGACCGCTGTACTAGGCCTTTTGGGATTTTTGGCCAACTTCGAGTAAACCTGCACACCTATAGTGTCTATGGTAAACAGAAACATGGAAGACTGATGACAGAAAAAGACCTCATAGTCCATCTAGTCTGCCCTTTTCTATCCCAGGCGTGATTTTATACACTTCGATCAAGTCACCTCTTCAACACCGTCTTTCTAGGCTGAAGAGACCAAGGTGCTGCAACCTGGTTTCATCTCCATTTCCTCGATCATTCTTGTTTGTTTGTTTGTTTGTTTGTTTGTTTGTTTATTTATTGATTGATTGATTGGATTTGTATGCCGCCCCTCTCTGGAGACTCGGAGCGGCTAACAGCAACAATAAAACAGTGTACAATAGTAATCTAATACTAAAAACGATTAAAAACCCATTAATATAAAAAACCAGACATACATACAAACATACCATGAGTAGAATTGTAAAGGCCCAGGGGGAAAGAGGATCTCAATTCCCCCATGCCTGACGGCAGAGGTGGGTTTTAAGTAGCTTACGAAAGGCAAGGAGGGTGGGGGCAATTCTAATCTCTGGGGGGAGTTGGTTCCAGAGGGCCGGGGCCGCCACAGAGAAGGCTCTTCCTTTGGGTCCCGCCAAGCGACATTGTTTAGTTGACGGGACCCGGAGAAGATCCACTCTGTGGGACCTAACTGGTTGCTGGGATTTATGGAGCAGAAGGCGGTCCCTGAGATAATCTGGTCCGGTGCCATGAAGGGCTTTATAGGTCATAACCAACACTTTGAATTGTGATCGGAAACTGATCGGCAACCAATGCAGACTGCGGAGTGTTGGTGTAACATGGGCATATTTGGGAAAGCCCATGACTGCTCTCGCAGCTGCATTCTGCATGATCTGAAGTTTCCGAACATTTTTCAAAGGTAGCCCCATGTAGAGAGCATTACAATAGTCGAGCCTCGAGGTGATGAGGGCATGAGTGACTGTGAGCAGTGAGTCCCGGTCCAAATAGGGTCGCAACTGGTGCACAAGGCGAACCTGAGCGAACGCCCCCCTCGCCACAGCTGAAATATGTTTCTCTAATGTGAGCTGTGGATCGAGGAGGACGCCCAAGTTGCGAACCTTTTTTGCACCCTACTTGCATAGGGATTATTTTTTATACTATTTATGCCATTTGTACTTTTTTTCATGGATTGCATCAGTGAGGTTAACTCCAATTTCATTGTATACTGGAGAATTCTGGGAGTTGAAGTCCAAATATCTTCAAGTTGCCAAGTTTGGGAAACACTGGTATACACGATGCACAATGACAACAAAGGCCCATTTTTTTTGCATTCCTCAAACACCTTAAAATGGTCTGAAGAAGAAAGAAAAAGCAGAGTCTTAATCTTCCAAGAAGGAAAAACAATTGTTTCCAACCATGTCTGCTCAAGTTGTGGCTTGCAAGGTAGTCTCACCCCTTGGCTCACTTCTTGCTACGTCTCCCCTGTTGTTTGCATTTACACAAAGCCCTGTGACTCAGGTGACCTGTCTTGACAGCCGGGCTCTCCTGCCTTGTTGTCAAACAGAGTTCAGCAACTTTGGGCAGAAAATGCTGAGCTTTCACGCTCCCGGAGAAGACGAAAAGGTTGCAGCTTGCAAGACGCACAAACGCAACGACTCAGCGGTGAAATCTACCTACCTTTCCTATTAGATACATAGAAAAATTGAAGATTGACGGCAAAGAAAGACCTCGTGGTCCATCTAGTCTGCCCTTAGACTAAGGTACTGAGTCGCTTTGAGAAGGGTGCCATAGAAATATAATTAATCTCCGAGACCGCCTTCTGCCGCACGAATCCCAGCGACCGATTAGGTCCCACAGAGTGGGCCTCCTCCGGGTCCCGTCAACTAAACAATGTCAGTTGGCGGGCCCCAGGGGGAGAGCCTTCTCTGTGGCGGCACCGACTCTCTGGAACCAACTCCCCCCGGAGATCAGAACTGCCCCTACTCTTCCTGCCTTCCGTAAACTCCTCAAAACCCACCTTTGCCGTCAGGCATGGGGAAACTAAACATCTCCCCTTGGGCACGTTGAATTTATACATGGTATGCTTGTGTGTGTGTATGTTAGTATAGGGTTTTTTTTAATTTTTGAAATATTTTAATTAATTGGATTATGTATTGGATTGTTTTTTCACTTGTTGTGAGCCGCCCCGAGTCTTCGGAGAGGGGCGGCATACAAATCCAAATAATAAATAAATATAAATAAATAAATAAATGATAAATGTATACTAGAGAAGGAAAGACAATAAAAAAACTATTGTTGTGGTTAGCTCTGGCCCAGCTCCTGCCCCAAGGAATGCGGAGGTGGAGGTGGGGGAGACATCCACATGCTGCAGGCCTGTTTTGCTCCCAGTGGAATCTGCCGACAAAGTCTCCTCTGACCAAGGAAGCTGGCTGGGGAGTTCGGGGAGTTGAAGTCCAGATATCTTCAAGTTGCCAAGGTTGGGAAATACTGGACTAGAAGACCTCCAAGGTCCCTTCCAACTCTGTTATTCTATTCTATATTCAGAAACAAATCTATACAATTGAATATACAAATGAATATACAAATAGAATAGAATAGAATAGAATTTTTATTGGCCAAGTGTGATTGGACACACAAGGAATTTGTCTTGGTGCATATGCTCTCAGTGTACATAAAATAAAATATACATTTGTCAAGAATCATGTGGTACAACAATGATTGTCATAGGGGTCAAATAAGCAACGAAGAAGCAATATTAATAAAAATCTTAGGATATAAGCAACAAGTTACAGTCATACAGTCAACATGGGAGGAAATGGGTGAAAGGAATGATGAGAAAAACTAGTAGAATAGAAGTGCAGATTTAGTAGAAATGGCAGTGTTGAAGGAATTATTTGTTTAGTAGAGTGATGGCGTTCGGAAAAAAACCTGTTCTTGTGTCAAGTTGTCTTGGTGTGCAGGGCTCTGTAGCGACGTTTTGAGGGTAGGAGTTGAAACAATTTGTGTCCAGGATGTGAGGGGTCAGTAAATATTTCCCCCGCCCTGATTGTAACTTGCTGTGTCTATCCTTATGATTTATATTAATAGTTTCCTAGTTTGATTTGACTGCTTATTTGTACCCGATGACTATCATTAAGTGTTGCACCTTATGATTCTTGATGAACGCATCTTTCTATGTACACTAAGGGAATATGCACCAAAGACCAGTTCCTTGTGTGTCCAGCCACACGTGGCCAGGAAAGAATTCTAATCTAATCTAAACTTGTCACTAGCATGGGAGGCCAAAACCGTTGGTGACGACTGGAGAAGTGGTGCCGCTGGCTGTGCGGAAGACCCTTTGATGCCTTCCAAAGAGAGAAGGAAAAAAAACGTCCCTACCACTATTCGCCATTCACATTAAACCACAGACACACACACACCCCTCCAAACTCACATGGCACCCAGAAGCTGCCTGAGAGGAAAGCATGTGGCGTGTGGTTTTGCTACTAGAGAAAGAGCTCGGGGTCGCTGGAGGGATGAACCAGCCAAGCTGGAGCCAGTCCCGGGATTCCCCTTCCGCGAGTCTTCTGTGGAGGAAACTGGGAAGCTGTGATTCCCCCTAACACCCTAGTGCAGGGATGGCGAACCTATGGCCCGGATGCCACAGGTGGCACGCGGAGCCATATCTGCTGGCACGCGAGCCGTTGCCCTAGCTCAGCTCCAGTTTGGTTTTTATAATAAGGTTTTTTTTAGTTATTTTACTATTGGATTGGAACATGCTGTTTTTATCATTGTTGTTAGCTGCACCGAGTCTATGGAGAGGGGCGGCATACAAATCCGATAGATAGATAGATAGATAGATAGATAGATAGATAGATAGATAGATAGATAGATAGATAGATAGATAGATAGATAAAAAATAAAGTGCATGTGTGTGCTGGTCAGCAGATTTTTGGCTTGCACAGATGCTCTGGGAGGGTATTTTTGGCTTAAAGAGAGCCTCTGGAGGGGATTGGGGATGGTGTTTTTATCCTCTTCCGGCTCCAGGGAAGCCTTTGGAGCCTAGGGAGGGCAAAACAGGAGCCTACTGGGCCCACCAGAAGTTGGGAAATAGGCTGTTTCTGGCCTCCAAAGGGCCCCCAGGAGGCGAGGAAGCTGTTTTAGAGAGGGCTGTAAAGCACTCTAAAGCGGTATATAAGTCTAAGTGCTATTGCTATTGCTTCTTCCTTCGTCGGTAAATTGAGGACCTGTCCTAGATTGTTGGAGGCAAGAGGCTGACTCTGTAAACCGCTTAGAGAGGGCTGCAAAGCACTGTGAAACGGTATATAAGTCTAAGTGCTATTGCTATTAAATTTTGCAGTGTTCACGTAAGCCCTGGTACACCTCCCAAAGCTCTTCCACGAGATGTCAGTTGGGGGTGCATCTACTAACGCAACTCTCGTAGGAGCAAATTCTCAAAACACCGTCTACTTTCCGCTCTGCTTTTCCCCTGAAAGTGGGGCGGAAAGAACCCCAAAGTGAAACAGAGCAGCTTTTTCAAAAAAAGGGGCAGCCTACATTACAGCTCAACGGCCTTGAGAGTGGGAGGCTTGGCGGCTTGCTCCCTACAAGGGCCTGGCACAAAGTCAGCACCCCCCCTTCCCCAGTTCCTTAAGGCATGGTGCGGCCAATCGGGCGACTGCTTGCTTGCTTAAAAAAAAAGCAAAAACTGGACGGATGGATGGGACGTCCCAGTTTTCTGCCCGCTTAGCTTTTCCAGCCTAAAAAGGAAGGGAGCCAGCTTCAGCCCCCAAGGGAGGGGTGGTGGTGAAGGGGGGGGGGGATCAGCAAAGGCCACTCTTGAAAGGCCGGCTCTGTTTCTCCAGCACGCCTGACCTTCTGGAGGAGAGGATGTGGGTTTCTGCTGAAAGCCCTCCATTCAAAGACTGCTGACCCCGAGAGTCCCAATCGCTTGAACCGGCCTCTTTGTCTCTCCCAGTGAGAGGGGCATGGGGGCCGAAGTGGGGTGAGGTGGGGTGGGGGAAACGTGCCCCTCGGAGAGCTGACAAGAGGATGAGCTGACACTGTCATCCCGCAGGAGCCCGGGGGACGCTCAATTCACCCTCCCTGGCCTCCAGTGGGGGGGAACGGCCCCGTTTCCAGCCCCCCCTCAAAGCGAAGAGTGGGCTAGTGCCATTTACGTAGGGCAAAGTGTGAAGAATTTAAACAGCTGGAGGTTCAGAGGCTTCTCGGGTGGGTTTTGAGGGCTCCTTCTTCATTCCACTCAGGCTGGAAGCCAGCCGGGATTAGACCACTTCTTTTTTCAAAAAAAATTGTGCGTAAGGAGGTTGCTTCAGCGTCCTTCCCCAACCCTCGGCCCCTCGACTTTCGTGCCAGCAAATTGGCAGCAGGGCAGTCGGGACATTTTAAAGTAGGGATTTTTTCTGATGGGCAGCAGAGCCCACCACCGCTGGAAAGGAAAGAAGAGGAAAGGAAAGGAAAGAAGAGGAAAGAAGAGGAAAGGAAAGGAAAGAAGAGGAAAGGAAAGGAAAGGAAAGAAGAGGAAAGGAAAGGAAAGAAGAGGAAAGGAAAGGAAAGAAGAGGAAAGGAAAGGAAAGAAGAGGAAAGGAAAGGAAAGAAGAGGAAAGGAAAGGAAAGAAGAGGAAAGGAAAGGAAAGAAGAGGAAAGGAAAGAAGAGGAAAGGAAAGAAGAGGAAAGGAAAGGAAAGAAGAGGAAAGGAAAGGAAAGAAGAGGAAAGGAAAGGAAAGAAGAGGAAAGGAAAGGAAAGAAGAGGAAAGGAAAGGAAAGAAGAGGAAAGGAAAGGAAAGAAGAGGAAAGGAAAGAAGAGGAAAGGAAAGAAGAGGAAAGGAAAGGAAAGAAGAGGAAAGGAAAGGAAAGAAGAGGAAAGGAAAGGAAAGAAGAGGAAAGGAAAGGAAAGAAGAGGAAAGGAAAGGAAAGAAGAGGAAAGGAAAGGAAAGAAGAGGAAAGGAAAGGAAAGAAGAGGAAAGGAAAGGAAAGAAGAGGAAAGGAAAGGAAAGAAGAGGAAAGGAAAGGAAAGAAGAGGAAAGGACAGGAAAGAAGAGGAAAGGAAAGAAGAGGAAAGGAAAGGAAAGAAGAGGAAAGGAAAGGAAAGAAGAGGAAAGGAAAGGAAAGAAGAGGAAAGGAAAGGAAAGAAGAGGAAAGGAAAGGGGAGGAAAGGAAAGGGTGGAGTTGAAGTCCAAATATCTTCAAGTTGCCAAGGTTGGGAAACACTGCATGAAGTATTGAGGGGTGGCTTCATGGGAAAATCGGGGAGAAGTTTCCATGTTTTGTAATGGGGTCAGTGTGAGGTTTGGGGTTCCAGACATACTATCCTAGCACCTTGCTATTTCTCTGCTAAAATCCATGGAGTAGAAACGGCCCTCTCTGCGGAAAGTCTGGAGAAGTTATAAGTGTGCGTGTGTGACTCAGAAAACATTTATCTCACCTACGTCATGCTAATTGGCTTTCATCAGCCGGGACCTTTATCTCTTCCTTGCCTTCCCTGGGAAAGCGGCCAAGACTGACTATAATGCTTGTAAAATGCTGCTTCTGATATAAAAGAGTTTGATTTAAAATAGCATCGAGTGGGATTCCTCCTTGGTTTCCACTCTGCATAGGCCCAGAGCAGAACAGCTTATATTATGGGTTTTAGATTTTTTAAAATTAATTTTGTATATGTCCTTTTATTTAATTTGATTTCTATGGCGCCCAATCCCGAAGGACTGAAGGCCGCTTACAACAACATAATTATTTTAAAATAATTTGATTTCCTACATATATTGTTTGCATTTACAATGTTATAAGCTGCCCTGAGTCGCTTTGAGAAGGGCGGCATAGAAATCAAGTCAAACCAAACCAAACCAAACCAAACCAAACCAATACATACATATATTTGCCCTTTCGCCTGCTGTCAACCAAAAAAACCCCTCCCACCCTTCCTTCCTCTGCGAGGGGAGCCATGCGCCCTTCCTAATTAATTTTGCAGCCTCGCAGCAAAGATAACCGAGGTGAGGCCCGTCGAGAACTTTCAACACTCTAAAAACAATACGTGCCAAGTGTGAAGAATGAAAATTGGCTGAGAAACCCAAAGCCCTTCCCATTTAGTTAATGCTCCATTATTACTGTGAAACAAAAGGAGCCCTGTGATTTGGGTTGTTTCATTTTTTAGAAATCGCCTACAAAAGGAGGCATTCTTCTTCCATGTCTGATCTGGGGTTATAAATTAAGCGCCATTCCTTCGCGCGGCTGGCAGGCTGGCGGTTGGTGCGAATGAGTAAGAAACGCTAATATCCTGGGAAGGAGGTGGAGGAGAAGGAAGAAGAGAAGGAGGAAGAGGAAAAGGAGAGGAGGAGGAAGAGGAGAAGGGGGAGGAGGAAGAGAAGGAGGAGGAGAAGGAAGAAGAGAAGGAGGAAGAGGAAGAGGAGAGGAGGAAGGGGAGAAGGAGAAGGAGGAAGAGAAGGGGCAGGAGGAAGAGGAGGAGGGGAAAGAGGAGGAGAAGGAGGAGGAAGAAGAGAGGGAGGAAGAGGAAAAGTCCTCAGAGAGGGGCGGCATACAAATCTAAATAATAATAATAATAATAATAATAATAATAATAATAATAATAATAATAATAATGGAGAGGAGGAGGAAGGGGAGAAGGAGGAAGAGAAGGGGGAGGAGGAAGAGGAGGAGGGGAAAGAGGAGGAGGAGGAAGAAGAAGAGGGGGAAGAAGAGAAGGAGGAGGAGGGAGAGGAGGCAAGAACGAAGCTTTTTAAAAAGGCCTTCGAGAAAGTCCATTGGAAAATCAAACCAAGCCCGGGTCTCTCTCTTATGTGGCTTTTCTGGGGGGGGGGAGAAAGCAGTGGGGAGGGGGCCGATCTCACCACCCTTCAGGAGCCCCAACGTCAGGGGGGGAAAAAAGAAAAGAAACCCGAGAGAGAGAGAGAGGGAGGGAGGGAGGGGGGGGGAGGGAGGGAGGGAGAGGCACGGGTGTCAGGATCAAAGTGGGGAAATCAAAGCCAGGAAGTATCTCAAAAGTTTTCGGTCGGTCACATGTGGCGCGCGGTTTTCTTGAAAAGTCATTCTGTGGGTCTCCTCCCCTCTTCTACCCCCCTTTTAAAAAGACTCCTGGGAAATGATAGGACCCAGATGAGGAGGAAACAATTACCAAATGTCCTCAATGCACGTTCCTGGAAAGCCGGAAGGATGCAGGAGGCCCTTGCAAGTAGCTCTTCAAAGACCTCCTCTGTTTGTTAGTTAGTTAGTTAGTTAGTTAGTTAGTTAGTTAGTTAGTTAGTTAGTTAGTTAGTTAGTTAGTTAGTTAGTTAGTTGACTTCTAGGCCACCCAATCCCAAAGGATTCAGGGCGGCTTAGAACAATAATATAAATACAAATACAAATAATTACAGAACAATAAGAAGTCAAATATACGCTGTAGTATTTAAAACTATAAAACCCCATATTTAAAAAAAACCCCATTAATTATAAAACCATCATAATCATTGTGTTCAGTTCTGGAGACCTCAGCTACAAAAAGACATTGATAAAATTGAAGGGGTCCAAAGACGGGGCTACAAAAATGGTGGAAAGCAAGTAGAATGCTTGGCTGCATAGCTAGAGGTATAACAAGCAGGAAGAGGGAGATTGTGATCCCCTTATATAGAGCGCTGGTGAGACCCCATTTGGAAAAATACTGTGTCCAGTTCTGGAGACCTCACCTACAAAAAGATATGGTTCAAATTGAACGGGTCCAAAGATGGGGCTACAGGAATGGTGGAAGGTCTTAAGCATAAAATGTATCAGGAAAGACTTCATGAACTCAATCTGTAGAGTCTGGAGGACAGAAGGGAAAGGGGGAGACACGATCAAAACATTGAAATATGTTAAAGGGTTAAATAAGGTTCAGAAGGGAAGTGTTTCTAATAGGAAAGTGAACCCAAGAACAAGGGACACAATCTGAGATGAGTTGGGGGAAAGATCAGAAGCAACGTGAGAAAATATTATTTGACTGAAAGAGTAGTAGAGGCTTGGAACAAACTTCCAGCAGACGTGGTTGGTGAATCCATAGGAAGTGAATTGAAACATGCCTGGGATAAACATAGATCCATTCTAAAATAAAATACAGGAAATGGTATAAGGGCAGACTAGATGGACCAGGAGGTCTTATTCTGCCGTCAATCTTCTATGTTTCCATCACATGCATACATACCATTCATGCAGTTTGGCCTTATCAGTTGTTAGTTCATGGTCCCCCAGGTCTGCAAAGCCAGGTTTTCGTGGCGGAAGGCCAGTAGGGTGGGAGCAGTACGGACAGCAAGTGAAATCTCGCATGAGGACGTACACGGGTGTTGCAGCATAGCAAATTATGTTAGAATAGGATTGTATTAAAAAATCTGGACCTCTACCATAAAAAATACTCTGCTTGACCCTGATTCTATAAAACCAGGACAGGAGGACACTAACCCGCCTAATCTGCATCCCTGGCAATCACAACAGGGAAACCAAAGGGGCTCATATAAAACATCTCACAATGAACATCTCACAAAGTTTTCACCACTCCGGACAGGACGTTATAGGATCAAAGGGGGGAAGTTACATTACCTAAGGCATACAACAGCAGGACAGGGTGATTAAGGAAGATTAGCAAGATAAGGAAGAAGACTTCAGAGAAATTAGGTGTGAAAAAACATCTGCTCTTAGGAAATTGGTTCTTGATATCTATGGGAAAGGAAGAACTCCAAAGATACCTTTGAAGTTGTATTGTTGGATGTATCGTTTGACATGTATATGTAATTATACCCCATTTCCTTATGTTCCTAAATAAAAAGGGGTACATGGCTCTACACCATGTCACTCCACCCAGAGAGAGAATGTGTCCAGGTTCTTCTTTCTAGGATTCGCGTTCATGGGTGACCTCACACGGCTGGGTTGCACTTAGCCCCTTTTGAAGGCATTTTCTTCACTAGGGACTTTGACAGCGTCCACACACATGGGCATGCGCGGAAGCAAAAAATATCGGTGATAAAATCGTCGTAATCTCGCACACGCGTGTGTCGTCACACAAGATTGTTCTTGCTGCAAATGCGCAGAAGCCAAATCTCGCGCCGACGGGCGTGTGCACGCCCACCGTACGCCCGTATACCCGCCATGGCCACAGGGACGCACGGGTATCGCCGAAGAAGAGCGTCCCTCCGCTCCTCCTGAAATCTATTTATCCCGTCTTTTCCCAAACTAACCTGGATTTCTTCTTGCCAGAAGTCCGGGGGGCATCTTCATACTTCCAAGAAGCTTCATGATGAAGGAGAGGCTGAGAATTCTGCGTAGCTGCCTGGGGAGGAAGGGCAGGCGAAAGGTTCGTCAGTGCCAGTGGTGAAATCTATTTATCCTATTCTTCAGAGTATAAGACGTACCTTTGCCACCTCTAAAAGAGGCTGAGAATTTGGATGTGTACTTACAAACTAAAAACCCAATATATAGTGGTACCTCTGCTTAAGAACTTAATTCGTTCTGTGACCTGGTTCTTAAGTAGAAACGTTCTTAAGTAGAAGCCATTTTTCCCATAGGAATCAATGTAAAAGCAAATAATGCGTGCGAACCCACTGGGAAAGAAATAAAAGCTCAGAATTTGGGTGGGAGGAGGAGGAGGAGAGTCGCTGCCGAAGGAAAGAAGGGGAGGGGAATAAGAAAAATCCAAAACTTAAAGGCTTAAAAAAAAATAGAGGCTCGGCTTCCTAAGTAGAAAATGGTTCTTGAGAAGAGGCCCAAAAAAGTCCCTTGAACACCTGGTTCTTATCTAGAAAAGTTCTTAAGTAGAGGTACCACTGTATTAAAATCAGTCAAAGTTACAGTCATACAGTCATAAGTGGGAGAAGATGGGTGGTAGGAATGATGAAAAGACTAATAATAATAATAGTAATGCAGCCTTAGTGAATAGTTAGACAGTGGGGAGGGGATTATTTATTAAGCAGAGTGATGGCATTCAGGGGAAAATGTTCTTGGGTCTATTTGTCTTGGTGTGCAGTGCTCTATAGCAGTGTTTCTCAACCTTAGCAATTTGAAGATATCTGGACTTCAACTCCCAGAATTCCCCAGCCAGCGAATGCCTGTCTCTCTTTCCCTCTCTCTCTCCCTTCCTCCCTCTCTTTCCATCCCTCCCTCCCTCTTCTCCCCGTCTCTCTCCCTCTCTCCCTTCCTTCCACTTTCCCTGCCCTCCCTCTCTCCCTCCCCCTCCCTCTCTCTCTCTTCCTCCCTTTCCCTCTCTCTCTCCTTTCCTCCCTCTCTTTCCATCCCTCCCTCCCTCTTCTCCCCGTCTCTCTCCCTCTCTCCCTTCCTTCCACTTTCCCTGCCCTCCCTCTCTCCCTCCCCCTCCCTCTCTCTCTCTTCCTCCCTTTCCCTCTCTCTCTCCTTTCCTCCCTCTCTTTCCATCCCTCCCTCCCAATTCTCCCCGTCTCTCTCCCTCTCTCCCTTCCTTCCACTTTCCCTGCCCTCCCTCTCTCCCTCCCCCTCCCTCTCTCTCTCTTCCTCCCTTTCCCTCTCTCTCTCCTTTGACTCCCTCTCTTTCCATCCCTCCCTCCCTCTTCTCCCCGTCTCTCTCCCTCTCTCCCTTCCTTCCACTTTCCCTGCCCTCCCTCTCTCCCTCCCCCTCCCTCTCTTCCTCCCTTTCCCTCTCTCTCTCCTTTCCTCCCTCTCTTTCCATCCCTCCCTCCCTCTTCTCCCCGTCTCTCTCCCTCTCTCCCTTCCTTCCACTTTCCCTGCCCTCCCTCTCTCCCTCCCCCTCCCTCTCTCTCTCTTCCTCCCTTTCCCTCTCTCTCTCCTTTCCTCCCTCTCTTTCCATCCCTCCCTCCCTCTTCTCCCCGTCTCTCTCCCTCTCTCCCTTCCTTCCACTTTCCCTGCCCTCTCTCCCTCCCCCTCCCTCTCCCTCTCTTCCTCCCTTTCCCTCTCTCTCTCCTTTCCTCCCTCTCTTTCCATCCCTCCCTCCCTCTTCTCCCCGTCTCTCTCCCTCTCTCCCTTCCTTCCACTTTCCCTGCCCTCCCTCTCTCCCTCCCCCTCCCTCTCTCTCTCTTCCTCCCTTTCCCTCTCTCTCTCCTTTCCTCCCTCTCTTTCCATCCCTCCCTCCCTCTTCTCCCCGTCTCTCTTCCTCTCTCCCTTCCTTCCACTTTCCCTGCCCTCCCTCTCTCCTTCCCCACTCCCAAGCTCTTCCTCCCTTTTCCCCTCTCCCTCTCCTTTCCTCCCTCTTTCCATTCCTCCTTCTCTTCTCCTCCCCCTCCCTGACTCTCTCTTCCTCTGTCTCCCTTCTTCCTCTCTTTTTCACCCTCCCATTCCCTCTCCCCCTCTCCCTCCTCCCTTTCCCACCCCACTCCCTCTCTCCATCTCTCCCTGACCCTCCCTCTCTCTCCCTCTCCCTCTCCTTCTCCCTGTCCCACTCTCTCCCCCCCCCCTCTCTCTTTTGTTGTTACACAGAAGGAAAAAAAAGCAATTTTGTAAAGTGCAAAACCCGAGTTGCCGTTCAATCAAGCCAAGACCCCAGCCGCCCTCGCGCCCGGTCCTTGTTCTTCCTTTATTTAAACTACAGTTGTCGCCTGCCCTTCATAAAAATATACGCCCTCGAGCAATCTGCAAGACGTTGTTGCAAGGTATAAAACAATAAAAAGGATGACAGCATGGACAGGCGTCCAGACATATTAAAACAGTAAGCAGTGACCATAAAATAAAATCCTAATAAACGGAGGATAAAATCAATGCAGAGCTAAGGGAACCAAGTGCATTTTATTCTAAGATAATCGAGTAATAAGGGAATGTGGTCATTTGCTTAGGGCAGTGTTTCCCAACCTTGACCATTTGAAGATATCTGGACTTCAACTCCCTGAATTCCCCAGCCAGCATTCGCTGGCAGGGGAATTCTGGGAGTTGAAGTCCAGATATCTTCAAGTAGCCAAGGTTGGGAAACACCGGTTTAGGGAAAAGGGCAGAAAATGTAATTTTTTAAAGCTTTCGCTTGTCATGTTTGTTTGTTGAGCCTGGGAGGTGATCTTCTGCTTGCAACCTTTCGTTAAGTGGTTGATAAGTGGTCAAAGCAATGGAAACTGCAGTTTAATGTTTCCAAATGTAAAATAATGCACTTGGGGAAAAGGAATCCTCAATCTGAGTATTTTATTGGCAGTTCTGTGTTAGCAAAAACTTCAGAAGGATTGACAGGTTGTGATTTCCGACAGTCTCAAAATGGGTGAACAGTGTGGTCAGGTGGTAGGGAAAGCGAGTAGAATGCTTGGTTGCATAGCTAGAGGTATCACAAGCAGGAAGAGGGAGATGGTGATGCCGCTATATAGAGCACTGGTGAGACCCCATTTGGAATAACACTGTGTCCAGTTCTGGAGACCTCACCTACAAAAAGATATTGACAAAATTGAACGGGTCCAAAGACGGGCTACAAGAATGGTGGAAGGTCTTAAGCGTAAAACTTATCAGGAAAGACTTCATGAACTCAATCTGTAGAGTCTGGAGGACAGAAGGGAAAGGGGGGACATGTTCGAGACATTTTAATATATTAAAGGGTTAAATAAGGCTCGGGAGGGAAGTGTTTTTTATTAGCAAAGTGCTCATAAGAACAAGGGGGCACAATCTGAGGTTAGCTGGGGGGAAGATCAGAAGCCACGTGAGAAAATATTATTTGACTGAAAGAGGAATAGATGCTTGGAACAAACTTCCAGCAGACGTGGTTGCTAAATCCACAGGAACTGAATTTAAACATGCCTGGGATAAACATAGATCCATCCTAAGATAAAATACAGGAAATAGTAAAAGGGCAGACTAGAGGGACCAGGAGGTCTTTTTCTACTGTCAATCTTCTATGTTTCTAGTGACTGTCCAGCAACCATTTTTCACACTTACAATCATTGTAGCAAGCATCCCCCTGATCAAAATTCAGACATTTGGCAACTGAGCCGGGGTGGCGCAGCAGGTAGAGTGCTGTATTGCAGGCCACTGAAGCTGACTGTAGATCTGAAGGTCAGCGGTTCAAATCTCATCACCGGCTCAAGGTTGACTCAGCCTTCCATCCTTCTGAGGTGGGTCAAATGAGGAGCCAGATTGTGGGGGCAATATTCCTGGCTCTGTTAAAAAGGGCTATTGCTAACATGTTGTAAGCCACCCTAAGTCTAAGGAGAAGGGCGGCATAAAAATTGAATAAATAAAAATTGAATAAATAAAAAAATTATTAAATAACTGACTCATCCTTATGATGCTGGAGTGTCCCCTTCTGACCAGCAAAGTCAGATTCCACAGCAATTCAATTAACAAAAAGTCGCAGGTCGGGGGCAAAACGGCATTGTCACCACTGTTCTCGCTTAGTGACGGAAACATCGGGCTCCTGTAAGTGGTCGTAAGTCGAGGACCAGCTGGGCAGAGACTAAAATAATAAGTGCGTGAATTCAAAGAGTTTCAAATCCACTTTGCCCTCTTTTCGGTGGTCTTTCATTTCAATTTGGAAAGAAAAGAAGCAGTTTGGCCACCCCGGCGGCGATAAAGAAGGCTGTTTTTATTCTTTCATAATTATAAGTAGCCCTACTTGTTCTTATTTCTCCAGAGAACGTGTAGAAACAAGATGCAGGGTTTTTTACAACTCCTTAATGTTTATTTTTCTCAGCTAAAACCTTTAATTCTGGTTCCACCCCACACCGCACCCATTCCTGCCTCACCATCCCGTCTCAAAGTCCAGCTGGCCAGGCTAGTTCTCAATTCCAGAAGGTTCAAGGCAGGAATCCCATCATCCACTGCTCTGCCTCGAAGTACTACAGTTCCCAATCGCTTTTACGACTTCGGAGCTGGCTTGGCTGGGCATTTTTTTCATTCTGTTTTTCAGTACTTTCCCAAGAATCGCTGCCTCGTCCAATTCACCATCTCCTTGTTTAAGGGGCTTTCCCTTGTTGAGATTGTTGCGCCAATATTTTTACACACACACACATCATCCTCACACACTTAGGTACATACACCAGCAATAGCAGGGTCACAATCTAAATCGTGTGGAGAAGAAGCTGTTTGGGCTCCAGGAAATCAGAAGTTGTGGGAGCGTCATCGATGGAAGCTTTCAAGAAGAGAGGATGGCGAACCTTTTTCCCCATGGATGGGAAAGTGTGATTGCCTACATCCATAATTCAATGCCTGTAGAGCAGTGGTTTTCAACCTTAATACAGTTCCTCATGTTGTGGTGACCCCCAACCATAAGTCTAGCGCCAATTCTCCCAGCAGAGCTTTAAGCTGATTGGCAGGAAGGTCAGAGGGACGCCCCCACTGTAAACACCTGATTGGTCCAATTGTAACCAGAACAGAAGGTTTAGTTCCTAACTCCAGGGGAAATTTGTCTTTTCTAAAGGTCTTAGGAAACCCCTGTGAAATGGTCATTTGACCCCCCCAAAGGGGTCCCGACCCCCAGGTTGAGAACCACTGCTGTGGAGGATGAAAATGGCCTCCCGCCTCCCCCTGGAGGGCAGAAATGCCCATTTTCCAACTTCTGGTGGGCCCTGTAGGACCGTTTATCGCACTCCCCAGGCTCTAGAGCAGTGATGGCGAAAGCTATTTCCTTCAGGTGCCCTCTCTCATAATGCAATGCCCGGGGAGGGCGAAAATAGCTTCCCCTGCCCCCTGAAGGTCCTGAGGCTAGAAATGGCCTGTTTCCGAACTTCTGGTGGGTCCAGTAGGCTCGTGTTTTGCCTCCCCACGTTCCAAAGGCTTATATTTTATTATATGTATGTATCTATGTATCTATGTATCTATCTATGTATGTATGTATCACATATTTTTGCATATCCAACAGAATATATATATACAAATTCAGCAAAAAAACATGTGACACATACAGATAGAATTGTCGGCTATCAATAAAATAAACTGCCTTGGAAATGGCCCTGGGTTGGGACGAGAGGCAAATAAGGAGCTGTGATGTTCCTTCAAATACACCAGGGGGATTCGACACAAAAATATGCAACCCTTCCCTGGTGCAGAGCTGAAGGGATTGGATACTGTAGCCGAGGGGTTAATTCTCTGCCTTACAAGGCAAAGGTTGCAGGTTCAAATCCCAGTGGGTATGGCTAGCTGATGAGGCCAAAATAAGGCCGAAATAGATCTATCCTAGTCTCCCTTAATTTTCAAATTCAGCAAAAAAACATGTGACATATATATATATATATAAAGAAATGGGTACAGCTGAAGTGTCTAGCATGGTTCCTGACTCACTCCTGCCTACCCCAATTATACGTCTTGAATGACACAAACTAGGACAACGGGGCGATCAAATAAAATGCACTCGGCTGCCAGAGAAACCCCGTAGTTTCTTCCTTGACATGGAATTTTGCATTCTCTCATCACCCTGGAAAACACATACACACCCCAGTGTTTCGCGCGCTGCTCGAAGGAGTGGCAACCTCTCTGTTTGAAGGAATCGTGCCCAGAGCAGTTGGCGCAAACCTTGGCAGGGCCACGCGGGTAGATTGCGTGGCACGCTAAGCGGAGGAATCCACAGAACCTCCGGGAATGTATGGCATCCGAATAAATACATTAGAAACAAAAGCAGGGGGAAAAACCTCCGTCAAACGAAACAAAGGACAAACCAGGAGAGCAGGTGCCCAAGATCGCGGCCCCAAGAAGAGGAACATTGTGGAGCCCAGAAGCAGCCAAAATTGTGCCCAACCCAGGCAGAGCCACGTGGCCCACACTTAATGCAGCCATCGAGACCGCCTGGATTTCTATCATCGCCAAAGTAATTATTGCTTCATTTGTTAAATTGGGGAGAGAGAAAAAAGAAGAAGGGTTGCGCATTCCTCCTCTGCAGCTGTTAACACCACCGCTCGGGAACTGTGGTCCTGAATTACAAACAGAATTAGAGCATTGGACTGAGCTTCCTCGTTTCTCTTTAGAATTTTTTCTTGTTTTAAAAAATAACAAGTTTACGATAAGATGAAATGCGAATAGAAATGAGGAATGTTAAAGAATAGAGAGAGAGAGGGGTGGGCGGAAATGAAGAGAAAGAAGAAGGGGGTGAACTCCAAATAGTTTGGTTCCTCCTGGTTCGGACCAGATCGGCCAATTGTTAGTGACCCGCTGGTGACGTGACAATGGCGTCATGGATCCGGTTCTGTCTGTGCCGGTCTATGCCCGCCGCCATCTCCTTTCTCCTGAATTTTCAACCAATTTTCCTGTGTTTGGACGGCTTCTCCGCAGCGAGGGGCGGCTCGTCTTACCTCCTACTGGTGCGCCCTCCATGGCCTTTATGGGCGCACGCGTGCCCGGCGTGCATCCAAACACCTGTTGGTGTGAGATTTGCCTTCTGGCATGCGCAGCAAGCGAAATTTCGTGCAAGCCGCACCTGCTGAGATTTCGGTGATTTTCGCTGATATTTTTGCATCTGTGCAGAAGCAAAAAAGTCAATGAAAATCGCCAAAATCTTGCTTTCACGTGCATCTTTGCACAAAACTCAGCAAGGGGAGCCTTAGCAAAATCGCAGCATTGCAAAAACATCGGAAGTCCGGAGGCGGTGGCGGCCTGGGCTCATAAGATGAAAATAGTTCGGAAGAAGAGGCAAAAAAATCTTAAACCCCGGGTTCGTATCTTGAAAAGTTTGTATGACGAGGGGTTCGTAAGACGAGGTATCACTGTATACGAAATTTTGTATTGAAAAAGCACTTTGAGACAACTGTGATCCATCCGGATGGCTGAGAATTCCCCCAAACACGGAGCGAAGCTATCAGTCCCGGCAGCCTTCACCATTGGCCCCCGTCAACAGCGCCTGTGAATCAAGTCAAGAGCTAAAACTGCCCTTTGGCTCTTTCCAAGCGGTCACTTTATTGCTTCTCTCTCCCCTCGGCGGCCTTTGTATTTAATAATATGGCGAATCGCTGGTATGATGATTATTATGAAAATGCCCGTTGCGTGTTTGGAAATAAGAGAGTGCTTTCTCTTTGAACTCCTTCTCTGCCACACACAGGTATAAGCCCTTCGGTTACCTAAAGCTGATATTAAGAGGCAGAGCTTTGTGGCACAGTGGTTATTCCGTTTGTTTATTCAATTTGTATTTGGAGTTCTGATTTTTTTTTGCCGATGTGTAGGACAGAGCATTTGCTGGTTGAGATTTGGAGTTGCCATGGGTTAGACCACTCAGAAACAGAGTCCAGGTCTTTTTGGAGAGTAGTTGTGTTATCGGTGGTGTTGAAGAGTTTTACATCGTTGGCGAAGAGGACACAGTTGCTTGTGATGAGATCGCAAAGGCATTGATGTAGAGAATGAAGAGCATAGGTCCCAATACGCTACCTTGGGGAATACTGCTTTTAACAGGGACGAGGGTGGCCATGGTGCGTCCTATTTTGACCACTTGTTGTCTGTTTGACAGGAATGCTGTAATCCAGCTGTGGAGGGAGCCTGAGATGCCATAGGATTTGAGTTTTAGGAGTAGTTGTCGTGGACAACTGAATCCAAGGCTTTGCAGAAGTCGATATAAATTGCATCTATAGATTTTCCTTGATCTAGATGAGTTGTCCATATGTTTTTGCAGTGGAGGAGCTGCAGGTGATGAGGAGGAGAAGCAGTAGTGGGCAGCAACCGGTGAGTTCAGGTGCTCTGTCACGGTAGGAAATTCCATGATGCATGCGCAGCTGCACGCCCTTTACGCAACCCTGCATGAGTTTTGCGCAAAGATGCAAGGAAGAGCAAGATTTTGGTGATTTTCATCGATTTTTTGCTTCTGCGCAAGCAAGGATGCTTCCCGTTTTTCTCACCCTGTAGACATCCAAACTACACTGCGTTGTGTCTCCGTGTCACATAATGCATGTGGATGTATCTATAATTTAGATTTATTTATTCTGCCGTGGTTATTATGCCCTGTATATTGGAGGTGGTGACCCTTCGAGAGCTGTGTGCAATGAAATTTCATTTTAATGTATGCTGATTAGCGTACGTTCAAAGGGACAATAAAGTAATTCTAAGTCATTGGACAGGGCGGCTGCTTTGAGACGGCCAGGAATGCCCCGAATGCTGACCTTAAATTTGCAAACGGAGCATCGCTGGCCAGCAGCCCAGAACAACAGGTAAATTCAACCATTGCGGTGGATGCTTTGCTACCAGGTCGGGCGCACCATAGCTCCGGTAGCAAAAATGGAGCTGTGTGCACAGCTCGACATCCCGGGGTGTGCACATGCGTCTGAGCAAGAGTTTGCTCCTGCGCATGCGCGAAAGCAAAATCTCACTCGGATGCACCCCGTGCGCCCGTCGACCACCCAGAGCTGCGTGCGGAACGCACCGGTAGCAGCAGTAGGCAGGAACTGCCACCTGACATGCATATACAGTAGTCCCTCGCTATACCGCGCTTCACCTACTGCGGCTTCACTTCATCGCGGGTTTCTGAGGACGTCGATCGGCAGATTTAAACAGCCCGCCAAACTTGATCGGCAGGTTTTTCAAAAAAAAAATATCTAAAATTGTAAATACTGTATTTAAATACTGTATCTAAAATAAATACTGTGTGGGAAGGGTTTATAAACACTTAAAACAATGAAAACTTACCAAACAATTACAATATAAACACTTAAATAATTACTATCAGTCGATAAATTCCCCATCGCGGATTTCACCTATCGCGGCCAGGTCTGGAACGTAACACCAGCGATAGGTGAGGGACTACTGTATACACCAAGGTGGGCATGCATCTAGGATTATCTCCTACTACATTGGAGGAGGAGCTGGAAGGCTACCTCGCTGCCAAAGGAGGAGCAAGACTAGAGACATCATCCAGGCACAGGGCCCCATGCAACCTTGGGGAACCCACTCCTGACCATGTGAGGTCCCAGGCAGAAGCCTTCTTGGAAGTGGGGTGGGAAGGGGATCTGTCAGGGAGCAGGCGAGGGCAAGTATGCAAAATTTCTGGGGGTTCAGAGGGCTGGGGAGCATTCCTAAGGCTGGAGATAAGGGGTCCTATGGAGAAGGGGTCTCCAGCCTTGACATCTTTATGACTTGTGGACTGCAACTCCCAGAATACGCTCTCTCTCCCCCCTATCACTTCCTCCCTCTCTCCCTGTCCCTCCCTCTCTCTTCCCTCCCCCTCCCTTTCTCTCTCTCCCTCTCTACCTGTTCCCCTCTCCCCCTCTCTCTTCCTTCCTCCCTCTCTCCCCATCACTTCTTCCCTGTCCTCCCTCTCTCTTACCCTCCCCTCCCTATCTCTCTCTCCCGTCCCTCCGTCTCTTTCTCCCTCTCCCTCCCTCTCTCTTACCCTCCCCTTCTCTATCTCTCTTTCCCTCCCCCTCCCTCCCCCTCCCTCCCTCTTTCTCTCTCCCATCCTCCCTCTCCCTGTCCCTCCCTCCCTTTTTCCCTGTCCCTCCCTCTCTCTTCCCTCCCTATCTCTCTCTCCTACTCTCCCTATCTCTCCCTTCCTCCCCGTCCCTCCCTCCTTTTCTCTCCGTCCCCCCTCTTCCCCTCCTCCTCCCAGTCTCTCTCCCTCCGTTTCTCTTTTTCTCACCTTTCCACTCCCTCTCCCCACTTTCTCCCTCCCTCCCTCTCTCCCTCCCTTCTCTCTCTCTGTTATTACACACAAAAAGAAAAGCAAGAAACTCTGAGAGTTGAATTTCATAAGTCATAAAGTTGTTGAAGTTGGAGATTCCCGCTATGGAGGAGAGTCTCCGGACTTGGTGGGAACAGGAGGGAGGGCAATGGATTCCCCCTCGGGCTGGCAACACGGATACCAACCGCAATGGTCCATGGATGAAACCCGAAGTTCAAGAAAAGAATCCCACTTTGGGAGATCGGGACACGAACCCACTCCCCTTGCCATAAACAACCGCCAGCTAAGCAAGGGATGGGGAGGGAGGGAGAGGAGAGCTGGGAAAGCAATTCACACAATCCTTCCTCTTGTTTTGCAGCCACACAGCATTTCACAAGCCCAAACAGGTCCCACGTCTCCTTGTAATGTGTGTCTCGGGCCCCACACTTGTCAAGATCCAGTCATGTGAGAAGCTGGGGGGGGGGGGAGAGGTTTCAGACAACCGGTCAAGCCTTGTGGCTCAGATGTTGTGGGTGCAGCTTGGGGCACGTGGCTCACATTTATCGAGATTTGTTTGTTTATTTATTTATTTATTAGATTTGTATGTGTGGCCTTGTGCATCCTCCCGCTTTTGACTAATAAACCAGAGGACAAATGACTTATTTTAGACTTGGGGTGTTTTTTGGGGGGTGGGGGGAGAGAAAGAGAGAAACACAATCATTATTCTTAGCGTGTGTCAAGGTTGCGTTACAGCTTGTCTAGCCAGCCAAATGACTTTGTGGGAATCAGGTTAGCGCTCGGTCCCCGTGAGTTTCATCTGGATCTTGCCAACGGGTTCCCATGCTGATTTTTCGTTTGTTATCTTATTTCGGGCCGTTCGGTGACAGTAATTTGATGGAGCTCCTAGTCCGTCTTGATGCAATCCAGCTCAGGAAAGTAAAGCTAACAGCGGCCCGAATATTCCACCCACAGGCTTATTTCAGATGATTGGCTCGGCTGGCCATCTATCAAATGCACCTCTGGGCTTTTCTCCACCCTCTTTTCTGGTAGTGGATAAATTTATTTATTAATTAGACTCCTATGCCGCCTTTCTCAACCGACCAACCCAGTAAAGTAAACCACACAGGTGTATCGGGCAGAGCCTGTGCTTAAACACAGTGTCCTTTCCCCACCTGCAATCTTCTCCCCCACCCCAAAATTCTGGGTATTTCCGCCAGGGGTGTCTGTCTGCAGGTGTCAAAATTTGCAAGCTAAAGGGCACTGCGGTGTAAACCGAGGCCCGCCCTATGGATGCCGCTAATTTCTGCCAAAAAATAATATATATTTTTTTCTCTGATGGCCACAAACAAAGGCAACAAACACACCCTTAACGTTCGTGATTGGCTCCATTTCAAATTCCATTTTTGCTTCGTGGGTTTTTTCCCCCCCCCCCCTGAGCTTTTTCAAAATTTCTTTTCCTTCCTGTTCCTTGCTCCTGAGCCAAAATGCACATTTGAGAACCCCGTACAGCCAGGAATCCACCCTGCGCATGGACACATTTCTTTCTTTAAAAAAAAAATGCTTCCAAAATGCAGCTCATCGTGCAACGTTTATCCCTCTTACATTATTTTACGTCCTGATGGGATGAATTGCAAGGGTTAGCAAACCACCATCCTTGCACAAGGGGTGACCCAAAAAGGTGGACCGATCAGGAAAGCAACGTATTTCTGCGAGCCACCTTTGCACGAGTTATATTCTCATGTTTTACTACTCAATTTTAGCATATTATACTGCATTTTAACTTATTATTTATTCAAATTCCCTCTATTTTAGCCAATTTTATTGTATTTTAACCAGTCACAGTTTTATGACGACCAATGTGGTCCTTTTCCTCGCTTTGATATGGTCGATTGACTAATCAAATAAAGTTGATATTGTATTATAATCCCCTTATCATCCACCTCAATTGCCAGAGCAACGTTATACTATTGGACAACAATCAGAAACGATGTCCAAAAAGAGTAAATGTAGTTTGGAGGAATATGTTACTCCTGGTGAAGGGAAAACAATACAGAAAAACCGTTGGCCAAGTGAAATCACCAATCACCCTGGCCCAGGATGTGTTAAAAATAGTCGATTTTCTTAAGAAACAACAGGGACAGAGCTAGGGAGGCTTCGGAGGAAATACAGTTCCACAGGGCAGGAACCCGGAGAAGGTCCCTTTGGTGATGGGACCTAGAAGATGCTAAGCCTGCCAGATCTTAGCCGATCTGGAAATATACTACTCATTTTTGTCTTGTATTTTCTGTTATGGGTTGCACCAGTAGAGACTAAACCAATTTCGTTGTAGATATGATGACAATAAAGGCTATTCCTATTCTCATTGTTGACTTTATTCATTAAACATGAAATTCAGTCCACTGAACATTCAAAAATCCATCAAAAATACCACTGACTGATGCTAACGGCTGATATGGGTCACTGCCAGCATCCTAGGTATCAACCAAGTACCTTCATCATCATCACCATCACCATCATTATCAGGTTATGTATGGTATGCTTGTGTGTATGTTTGCTTTTAATAATGGGGCTTTTAGTGTTTCTTTTAGATTATTAGATTTGTTATATATTGTTTATTGCTGCTGTGAGCCGCCCCGAGTCTGCGGAGAGGGGCAGCATACAAATCTAATAAATAAATAAATAAATAAATAAATAAATAAATAAATAAATAAATAAATAAATAAATAAATAAATAAATAACAAACAAACAAACAAACAAACAAACAAATAATAATAATAATAATAATAATAATAATCATATTTTATTCATTAAACATGAAACTCAGTCAACTGGACATTTACAAATATGTCAAAAATACCATTGACTGCTGCCAGCATCCTGGATATCAATGAATAATGATAATGATGATGATAATGACAATAATAATAACAACAACTATTATTGTTATTGTTGTTATTATTTTATTCACAAAAAAACAGCAATAAACAACAAACGAGATTGATATGCTGGGTTTCGTATCACAATATCACACGTCAAGCTCTTCCCAAGCATCTAGGACTGTGCGATGTAGTATTTTCGTATGAAAATAGCCTTTTGCAACTGACAAGATCGTGATTAGGTCAATGTTTATTGTTTTTAAATGTGCCGATTATCACCGGGACCATCTGTACTGGTTTATGCCAGAGTCATCGGAGTTCGATTTTAAGATCCAGATATCAGCTAAGTTTTTGTTTGTTGTTTTTTCCATCAATTCGATTTTAACCTGGTATGGCGACATCAATGATCCACACTGTATTACTACTACTACTACTATTACTACTCCTACTGTTATTGTTGGTTTATTATTATTATTATTAATTATTATTATTATTATTTACCAGGCCCCAAGCCACGACAGGTTTGTAGATGACAGCTCACAGCTTCAGTTGCCTCTGTCTGATGCTCAGGAACCAGAGCAACTGGAGAAATGCGTTGCCTGGGGCAACTGAAGACACACCCATAACTACTCATTCCGCTGCAGCCTGGACCAACTGTAGCTTCTCGGTGGCAATCAAGGGCAGCTCTTGGAACAGCACACAGGAGGAGCCCCAAGGGGGAATGAGCGAGGCATGAGTGAACATGAGAAAGACCTCCAGAAGAAGCGATGGGAGTAACCACTGCGCCAGATGGGAGTTCTGCAAAGGCCGTTGTGACTTTTGCTGGAATTTCATCAGCGTTACTCAACTTATCCAGGGGATCTTGGGCCACAAAAGCAGGAGCAATCACACTTACGGCATATACCACTTCACTGTGTTGTACAGCCTTCTCTAAGCAGTTTGCAGAGTCAGCCTCTCACTCCCAACAATCTGGGTTCCCATTTGACCCACTTGGGAAGGATGGAAGGCTGAGTCAACTTTTGAGGCTGGTGAGATTCGATCTGCAAAAGTGCAGGCATTTGGCAGGTAGCAGAAAAAGCCTGCAGTACCACTAACCACTGTGCCACCAAGGATGAATGAGGAGCTGTATGATGGAAGGCTGAGTCAACCTTCAGCCAGCCAGGGTTAAACTGCTGGCAGTGGGAGGGAGGGAGGGAGGGAGGAAAGAAGGAAGGAAGGTTTGCCCGTTGTGCTGTTTTTTACACTTTGAGGCTTCAGGAAGCTTCCCTGAACCCTCCGGAGTGCAAAAAACAGCACAACGGCAAACAGGAAGTTTATTTTTCGAACAGCTAGTTTGTCCATTGGGTGGGGTTTTTGCATTCCGGGGCTTTAGGGAACTGTCTGAAGGGCATAATGGCCTTTCCCAAGACCGAAAATCAGCTGACCAGCGCACGCATGCCTGCTGGAACTGATGTATGGCAAGATCTCGCTTGTCCTCTGAAATGGCTCTGCATGTCACTTGTGGCCCGCGTGCCACAGGTACCAATACCTACTTTGCTTTTGTTTTTTTTTAAATAGTTTATTAAGTTTCAAAAGTTAAAAGGGGAAAGGGGGACCCATAAGGTCAAAAAGGATGGAGGAACATAAAAATATAATTACATATTAGTGCAGTACGTCTTAAATGGTACAAAAAGTTGTCTTTACCATTGAAATAGATATCTTATAATCAGGGTTGCATTTCATAACATATAAGCTAAATTATATATACATATTGTTTAGAAATAGGTAAATATAATTGGTTTGTACGACACGGAGGAAAGGAAAGAAAATTGAGGAGAGACAATAGGAAAAAAGAAAATATAAATAGAGAAAAGTTGGGAACACAGAGGGTGGGGTTTATGTTTATATCATATCTGCTATCTCGTACACGTTTCGACAAATAAAATAAATACAAAATAAATCAATAAATCAAGGCACGCACAAGGCACCAAACCTAGCCCAGCTTAATAACATTTAATTGCTGTTGCTATTGTACATTTTGTGCTCAAGCTGAGAATCTTTCGAGGGGGGGGGTTGACGTTGGTTCATGCAACGTAGTAAGAGAATGGCTAATTGCCCACCATTTGTTGAATCATAACCCTGCAATCTTTCTTTAGCTTTCTTCAGTAGGATGTGTGAAACCAGCCCCTCTTCTCCTGGCTAAGTGTCAGTGGAGGAGAAAAGAGCGGAAGGGAAGCTTGAGGCAGAGTCCCAAAGGATGGATGGGTGGATCGCGTGAATTTCAGAGAACATAAGCTGCTCTTTATCGTTGTCGCTAAAATTAGCCGCTCGGCCCTTCCTGCTGACCCCGGCTCTGCGTGTATTAGAGAGAGAGATGGAGGCGGAGGGTGGGGAATTGTTTTACATTTCTGCCTCCAAACTGTTACAAGACTTAGGATAAAGCAAACTCAAATAATAGATAGATCGATAGACAGAAAAGATTGATAGACAGACAGACAGACAGACAGAAACGGTAGGCAGATGGATAAGATAGATATAGATAGCTAGATAGACAGACAGAAATAGTAGGCAAATAGATAGATAGATGGATGGATAGACAGACAGACAGACAGAAACAGTAGGCAAATAGATAGATAGATAGATAGATAGATAGATAGATAGATAGATAGATAGATAGATAGATAGATGATAGATAGATAGATGGCAGGCAGGCAGGCAGGCAGGCAAGGCAAGGCAAGGAAAGGCAAGGCAAGGCAAGGCAAGGAAAGGAAAGGAAAGGAAAGGAAAGGAAAGGAAAGGAAGGAAGGAAGGAAGGAATGGTAGGCAGATAGATAGATAAGATAGCTAGATATAAAGTTGGCCTGGAGGCCATGAACCAACGACACCAATGGCCAAATTGTGTGAATGTTTAGTATGCATGTTTGGTTTAGTTATTATGCTATTAGGGTTTTAATTAATAGTTTTATAACTCAGTTTTATATTTGACTTCTTTTTATTGTTTTGTGTTTTATACTGTTGAATGCCACCCTGAGTCCTTCAAGATTGGGTGGCATAGAAGTCGAATGAATGAATGAATGAATGAATGAATGAATGAATGAATGAATGAATGAATGAATGAATGATCTACCTACCTACCTACCTACCTATCCATCCATCCATCCATACATCCATACATCCACCTAGTTTACAGCCCGCTGATTTCCCTCATAGAGCGAAACTATACTATTACTGTAGAATGCCTTCCATCGTTTTCATTTGGCATTTTAAGAAATGCTAATTGTGAGTCTGTTTTCTCTTCCGCAGCTCCTTCCCACCCCCTTTCTATAAATACTGCTGCTCGGAGGACCTGTCAATTCAGGATTCCAGCATGGAACATTTGGCAACCTTGGGAGAATACGAATACTGAAGTTGGTTAGGAAAAAGAGAAAAGAAGGAAGGGGGAAAAAAAGCAGTATTTACAAAGCCAGATATGGGAAGACCATCACAACTGTGATGGCAAATCAAAATGAACACACACATACACACACACTTCAGGGCTTCTGGCACAATGCCTTCTGCAAAGATTTTTTTCCCCTTTCAAAAAAAACCAGCCACCAGTTAGCCCTCGAAGGTTTTGCTGTTTAACAGGCGTGTTTCCTCTTCAACAGAACTAAGTTTCCCTGGACATAATCAGGATTGAAAGGATTGAATTGCACAGATGATAAAGAGGAGACAAAGAGAACATGGGCAAAATTTGATGGCACCAAACTGGCAGGAATAGCCAACTCTCAGAAGGGTCTTTTATTATTATTATTATTATTATTATTTATTAGACTTGTATGCCGCCCCTCTCCGGAGACTCGGAGCAGCTCACAACAATAAACAGTACAAATCCAATGATTAAAAACAATTTAAAACCTTTAATATAAAAAGCAATCATACATTTCATACAAACGAAACGGTCCAGGGGAATCAATTTCCCCATGCCTGACGACAGAGGTGGGTTTTAAGGAGTATGCGAAAGGCAAGGAGGGTGGAGGCAATCCTCATCTCCGGGGGGAGTTGATTCCAGAAGGTCGGGGCCACCACAGAGAAGGCTCTTCTCTTGGGTCCCGCCAGACGGCGTTGTTTTGTCGACGGGACCCGGAGAAGGCCAACTCTGTGGGACCTAACCGGTCGCTGGGATTCGTGCGGCAGAAGGCGGTCTCGGAGATATTCTGGTCCAGTGCCATAAAGGGCTTTATAGGTCATAATCAACACTTTGTATTGTGACCGGAAACTGATCGGCAACCAATGCAGACTGCGGAGTGTTGGTGTAACACGGGCATACCTGGGGAAGCCCATGATTGCTCCCGCAGCTGCATTCTGCACGATCTGAAGTTTCCGAACACTTCAAAGGTAGCTCCATGTAGAGAGCGTTACAGTAGTCGAGCCTCGAGGTGATGAGGGCATGAGTGACTGTGAGCAGTGAGTCCCGGTCCAGGTAGGGCCGCAACTGGTGCACCAGACGAACCTGGGCAAACACAATTCTGTCTTGACAGAATTGAACATCTAACAAAATGAAATTCAATGGGGGGGGAAAGTAAATGTCTACATTTAGGAAAGAAAAACAAAATGCATAGGTACAATATATGTGGTACCTCACACAACATATAGCTGTGAGAGAAATCTTGGAGTTCTAGTGGACAACTATTTTAATATGAGCCAGCCCTGTGCAGCATCTGCCAAAAAAGCCAACACAGTTCTAGGCTGCATTAACAGAGGGAGAGAATCAAGATCACGTGAAGGGTTAATACCACTTTATAAGGACTTGGAAAGGCCACACTTGGAATCCTGCATCCAGTTTTGGTGACCACGATGCAAAAAGGATGTTGAGACTCTAGAAAGAGTGCAGAGAAGAGGAACAAAGAGGATTAGGGGACTGGAGGCTAAAACATATTACAGGAACTGGGCATGGCTAGTTTGATGAGAAGAAGGACTAGGAGAGACATGATAGCAGTCTTCCAGTATCTCAAGGGTTGCCCCAAAGAAGAAGGAGTCAAGCTATTCTCCAAAGCACCTGAAGGCAGAACAAGAAGGAATGGATGGAAATTAATCAAGGAGAGAAACAATTTAGAAGTAAGGAGAAATTTCCTGACATTTAGAACAATTAACCAGTGGAACAACTTGCCTCCAGAAGTTGTGAATGCTCCAACACTGGACGTTTTAAAGAAGATGTTAGATAACCATCTGTCTGAAGTGGTGTAGGGTTTCCTGCCTAAGCAGGACTAGAAGACCTCCAAGGTCCCTTCCAACTCTGTTATTCTATTCTGTCCTATTTTGAAATATATAAATAAAACGATCCAAACAATACACTGTCCATTAAGCCCTTATGTGTGTAATGTGAAAATATTTATTTCTTAAATTTATTTATTAAATTTGTATGCCGCCCAATATAAACAAATTGTTCTTTTTTGAAAAGGAGGAGAGACTTTAACATCTGCAAACCCGCTTTTTGCAGTCTGGCCTGGGAACTGTTCAAGGTTAAACTGCCAAAAGCTGACTCGAAGAACAACTCTTTTTAAGAACAAACTCCGTTATAGTTCATTGCAGCTGGAAGGCCTGTTAGTCACAGCGGTCCGAAAGGAACGTTGACGATTGGCGGGCTTTGTTTCTGTGGGAGTAGAGATGGGCGGTGTGTGCCTTTGGACGCGCTCCCGTTGCGCAAAGCTTTTAAAATGTTTATAAGAACAGACGATCGGGCAAACCAGATGAGACGGAGAGACCGGTGTATATATACACAAACATGAAATTTCGCTGCAAGATTGCTCGCTTTCCCCACGCCACTTTCTCGCCATCCGAAGGGAAAGATATGGAGTTGCTTGCATGCTTAATGGAAAGCAGCTGGGGAGGGTAAAAGCCATCCCATCCAAAAGGATTAAGGTGAAATACGCAAAATCCTCCTTGCTAAGCTCTCAGTTCCCATTAAATTCACCATCTCATAGAAACATAGAAGTCTGACGGCAGAAAAAGACCTCCTGGTCCATCTAGTCTGCCCTTATACTGTTTTTTATATTTCATCTTAGGATGGATATATGTTTATTCCAGGCATGTTTAGATTCAGTTACTGTGGATTGACCAACCACGTCTGCTGGAAGTTTGTTCCAAGGATCTACTACTCTTTCAGTGAAATAATATTTTCCCATGTTGCTTTTGATCTTTCCCCCAACTAACTTCAGATTGTGCCCCCTTGTTCTTGTGTTCACTTTCCTATTAAAAACACTTCCCTCCTGGACCTTATTTAACCCTTTGACGTATTTAAATGTTTTGATCATGTCCCTTTTCCTTCTGTCCTCCCAAACGCTACATTTGCTCCCAGAGAGAAGACTCGGTGGCTGGATCCGAGATAACCTAAAATAGAGTTTATGTACGGTATGCTTGTGTTGTATGTTTTTAAATGATGGGTTTTGAGATACTTTCTTTTAATATTAGATTTGTTACACTATATATTGTTTTTATTACTGTTGTGAGCTGCCCCAAGGCTGCGGAGAGGGGCGGCATACAAATCTAATAAATAATAATAATAGTAATATTATTATTATTATTATTATTATTATTATTATTATTATTATTATTATTATTAAAACACGATCTAAGTATTGCCCACAAGATCATATACTGCAACATCCTGCCTGTCGGCGACTACTTCAGCTTCAACCGCAACAACACAAGAGCACATAACAGGTTCAAACTTAATATTAACCGCTCCAAACTTGACTGTAAAAAATATGACTTTAGCAATCGAGTTGTCGAAGCGTGGAACTCATTACCGGACTCAGTAGTGTCAACCCCTAACCCCCAACATTTCTCCCTTAGACTATTCACGATTGACCTCTCCAGGTTCCTAAGAGGTCAGCAAGGGGCATACATAAGTGCACCAGTGTGCCTTCCGTCCCCTGTCCAATTGTCTTTCCTTTATCTCATATATCTTTTCTTCCTTTCATATATCTTCTCCCCTATTTTTATATCTTTTCTTCTATGCTTTTCTTTACATATATTACTATTGTCTATTCTCTTCAATGTGTATTGTGTACTGGACAAAATAAATGAATAAGCCTCCTGCAGCCTTTCAGGGCCCGATTGGAAACAGTCGATGGGTCAGATTTCAGAGGAGAATTATAGGAGTTGGAAGATCAACGGTACTGGGGGTGAGATTCCTAGAGAGGCCCCACGGAGGCTTCTCCCCGCCTTTTCCGGCCCTGTTTCCTCCCAGGAGATTCCTAGAGAAGCCCCACGGAGGCTTCTCCCTGCCTTTTCCAGTTGCAGTTTCGGAGGCTGGGGTTTGTAAGTGGAAAATGGTTCTTGAGAAGGCACAAAAATCTTGAACACCCGATTCTTATCTAGAAAAATTCGTAAGTAGAGGCGTTTGTAGGTAGAGGTACCACTGTATCTCTCTCCACACTTGGAACTGAACCGGACGGATATTTCTTCCAAAACTTTCCTTCTGCTCGAGCCTAACCAAGCAAAAGTGGCTGGGGTAGGAAAGAGAACTGATTCGCCCTGTTCGTCCTGCATTTCAACAGGAAAGCCAGCCGTGGAGGTGATGATAAGGAGAGGACTTTATAAAGACCGGGTGGGAGAGGTTTCTCTTACTGATTTTGCAAAAAAGAAGGGAAAGGGGATTGGTCCGTATAAATAGGAACAGCTCATTTGCCTTCCGGGCTGCCGAACGATGCAGATTACGACGGTAAGAAATAATTGCTTTAATTCTGTATTTACAGCTCTAATTGAGTGACTCCTGGTGTCTTTCATGATCGCCTGAGCCATCTTGCCCTCATTAGCAACAGCCGTTAGGTAATTGATGGGAGATTTTAATGAAATTCTTGATCCAATTTTAGATAAGCATTCTCTTAAGCCGCAGTCTTTGGTTCAGCTGACGCGGAAAGCTCACGGGGCCAAGAATAAGAGGTGGAAGGGACTTTGGAGGTCTCCTTGCCCAAAGCAGGACACCCCAAGCAAGTGATGGCGAACCTATGGCATGGATGCTACAGGTGGCACACGGAGTCATATCTGCTGGCACGTGAGCCATTGCTCTAGCTCAGCTCCAACATGCATGTATCAGCTGATTTTAGCTCACACAGAGGCTCTGGGAGGGTGGTTTTGGCTTCCAGAGAGCCTCCAGAGCAGCGGTCCCCAAACTACGGCCCGCGGACCACATGCGGTCCACTGAGGCCATTTATCCGGCCCGCCAGTGAGTGACAAGAACACAGGGAAAAGAGAGAGAGAAAGAAAGAAAAGGGAAAGAGAGGGAGGGAATGAGAAGTGGAGAGAAATGAAGGAGGGAAGGAAGGAAGGAAGGAGAAATGGAGGGAACAAGGAAGGAAGGAAGGAAGGAAGGAAGGATGAAATGAATGGAGGGACAGAGTAAGGAAGGACTGTTTTGGGGGGGGTAGTTTTTTTTAATTTTTCTCTAAACATTCATTCAAACAACACAGTGTACCATCTAATTTTCCATAAATAAAATGCAGTATTTTGTTAGTAACAAATATCAATCATCAAAAAAGTTGCAAAAGTTTTTTTTTCTAATTTTGTCATCCAGTTACATTCATTTTCTTTTAATTAAATTCCCTCCTTAATGTTCCTTCAAAAAGTGCAACACCAATTATATTTCTAACTTATTAACCATTATGCCAAAGTGCTTCCTTCTTTCTTTATACATTTTTCATAAGCCACGAAAACCTTGTATAGCCAATCAGATGTCAACAAAAGAAAATTAAAAACAAAACATAAACATATATGAATTTCAGATCTTCTCCCCCTTCTAAATAGTACGTGCCCATTTTTTACTTTAAAACAAGGTATGTGCAGTGTGCGGAGCGATTTGTTCATAGGTTTTTTTTATAGTCCGGCCCTCCAACAGTCCGAGGGACAGTGAACTGGCCCCCTGTGTAAAAAGTTTGGGGACCCCTGTTCCAGAGGGATAGGGGAGGGCATTTTTACCCTCCCCCAGCTCAGAAGCCTTTGAAGCCTGGGGAGGGCAAAACACGAGCCTACTGGGCCCACCACCAGAAGTTGGGAAACGAGCCATTTCCGGCCTCCAGAGGGCCTCCGGGAGCCAGGGGAAGCTGTTTTCGGCCTCTCCAGGCATTGAATTATGGGTGTGGGCACTCACACATGGCAATAGCACACACACACAGTCTTTCAGCACCCGAGTTCGCCATCACCGCCCTATGCCACTTACGGTGTACCTTTTTTTAGTTCGGGGACCAAAAGTGCACGCACACGCACAACAGCACATGAGTGCATGCCCACATGCATAACACCATGCCCTCATCTGCGCATGCGCATATAGAGCCGAGGTGGCGCAGCAGGTAGAGTGCTGTATTGCAGGCCACTGAAGCTGACTGTAGATCTGTAGGTCAGCGGTTCAAATCTCATCATCGGCTGAAGGTTGACTCAGCCTTCCATCCTTTTGAGGTGGTTAAAATGAGGACCCAAATTGTGGGGGCAAAATGCTGGCTCTGTTAAAAAGTGCTATTGCTAACATGTTGTAAGCCGCCCTGAGTCTAAGGAGAAGGGCGGCATAAAAATTGAATGAATGAATGAATGAATAACCCCTCATGCTCCCCCTCCCACATATGCGCGCAGGCCTCACTGAATCAGGCGGAGGTTCCTGCTTACCTCCACTAGCGGTGCAGTTTTATGCGCAGCTCTGGGAGAAGGGTGCACGCGTTTGTCGGAGCGAGATTTCGCTTCTGCATATGAAGCAACATCTTGCAAGAGGACATGCAGGCGCACATGATTTCGGTGATTTTTTTTTGTTGCTTCCGTGTATGCATGGAAGCAAAAAAATCATCAAAAATTGCCAAAATCTCATGCGCTCACGCATCATCTCACAAGGTTTTGCTTCCTGTGCTTGCGCAAAACCCAAATCTCACTCCAACACACGCATCTGTCCACTGGAGCTGTGTGCATAGCTCTATTTTTGCTACCAGAACACCGTTCTCCCCCTTTTAGTTAGAAACCCAATGCTACACTGAATCCTCTGGACTTCCGGGAGGCCCATTGGGACATCTTTCGCCCTCCCTAGGCTTTAGGAAAGCCTCCTGAAGTCTGTGGATGGCGAAAACCAGCCCAATGGGCCCACCGGAATAATAATAATAATAATAATAATAATAATAATAATAATAATAATAATCATCATCATCATCATCATCATCATCATCATCATCTCCGCAGACTCGGGGCGGCTAACAACAATAATAAACACAACATGTACAATCCAATAATAAAAAACAACTAAAAACCCCTATTATAAAACCAAACATACACACAAACAGACCATGCATGACTTGTAATGGCCTAGGGGGAAGAGCTATCTCAACTCCCCCATGCCTGGCGGTATAAATGAGTCTTGAGTAGTTTACGAAAGACAGGGAGGGTGGGGGCAGTTCTAATCTCCGGGGGGAGTTGGTTCCAGAGGGCCGGGGCCGCCACAGAGAAGGCTCTTTCCCTGGGGCCCGCCAAACGACATTGTTTAGTCGACGGGAGCCAGAGAAGGCCAACTCTGTGGGACCTTATCGGTCGCTGGGATTCGTGCGGTAGCAGGCGGTTCCGGAGGTAATGTGGTCCATTGCCATGTAGGGCTTTAAAGGTCATGACCAACACTTTGAATTGTGACCGGAAACTGATTGGCAGCCAATGCAGGCCATGGAGTGTTGAAGAAACATGGGCGAATCTTGGAAGCCCCACGATGGCTCTCGCGGCTGCGTTCTGCACGATCTGAAGCTTGGAAATGAAACAGAAAAAGTTCTGCCATGTCAACCGAAGTGGTAACTAGCTTGAAATGTCATCCTACTGATTTAGGGCAGTTATATATTACATTTGAAGACATACTTCAGAGAAGATTCACTGCCTTCTCAGCTCTTTCCCACGTCTCAGCCCCTTTTCTAAACCTAGCCAGGCAGCGGAAATCAAATATATAATTGATAATGTAAGGAACGATACCATGCCAGGGCCGAATAGGGTTTTTTTTTCCTGGAGAACAAATGGAAAGATATGCAGATCTGCCAGTTTCTAAATTTTAAACCTTTTCAAGATGCGTTTGACTGCAACACCGGATCCATTTCTGCCAACAAAGCTTACATTGCTTTAGTAGATAAAGATTGTAATGCGCTAATCAAATAGCTACTTCGTTAAAGCCTTATCTGGCGTTTTTATAAACCACCTGCAGCAAGTACATTCGGATCAAGGGAGGGATTTATTTATTATGGAGAAGAAGCTGACAATTTGAGATTATCAGGAAACCTTGAAGTTTTAAATGATGCTTAAGTGAATCCATCTCTAATTATTTCACTGGGTGTAGAGGTATGAAATGCCTAGCAATATTTATTTATTTATTTATTTTTTGTTCTTTCAACGTTTCCCAGAATACTTAGAAAACGCATTCCAGTTCTTCATTCTTCTCAGAAAATACAAGTGAGAAAGAATGGGGTTTTTAAATAGCATTTTTTATTCTGAAAGGGGGTGAATAATGGCCTTATTGTCTTTCGGCTCTTATTGTTTGCATTCTATAGGTATATGAGATCTCACACACATGTGCCCATGTATATGACATCTCACACATATGAGTCCTCAGAGAGGGGTGGCTTACAAATCTATTTTATTATTATTATTATTATTATTATTATTATTATTATTATTATTATTATTGATTGATTGGATTTGTATGCCGCCCCTCTCCGTGGACTCGGGGCGGCTAACAACAGTGATAAAAAAACAGCATGTGACAATCCAATACTAAAACAACTAAAAACCCTTATTATAAAACCAATCATACATACAAACATACCATGCATAAATTGTAGAAGCCTAGGGGGAAAGAATATCTCAGTTCCCCCATGCCTGACGGCAGAGGTGGGTTTTAAGGAGCTTACGAAAGGCGAGGAGGGTGGGGGCAATTCTGATCTCTGGAGGGAGTTGGTTCCAGAGGGCCGGGGCCGCCACAGAGAAGGCTCTTCCCCTGGATCCCGCCAAACGACATTGTTTAGTTGACGGGACCCGGAGAAGGCCCACTCTGTGGGACCTAATCGATCGCTGGGATTCATGCGGCAGAATAATAATAATAATAATAATAATAATAATAATAATTATTATTATTATTATTATTATTATTATTATTTGCACGCAAGAACCTGGTATACCAAAAGTCAAGCCTCATAGGCCAATCGCAATTTTGGAAAGAGATTCAACAACGGATACAGAAGATTTTGAAAAGGCCTACTGAATTTAAACCAGAATTATTTCTTCTAGGTATTCTACCAGAGAACTTAAACAAGCAAAGAAGTACTGTACGTATATTTGATTGTACATATTACAACAGCAGCTAGAATAGCATATGCACAAAACTGAAAGCTGAATAAATACCAAATGAAAGAGAAATATTACGTAAGATTTTAGAATGCGCTGAAATGAATAGACTTACTTTTAAGCTTAAGGATAAAGAAGGCTGTGATTATTATAAAATCTGGGGAAAGTTTTATGACTAAAAATTAAGAGTTTAAAAATCACCTTTGAAGAAATGCATGACAATTAGATTTTAAGGAGGAAAAGACCTGGATGGCGAAAAAAGAAATGGGGGTAGCACTAGATAATGATGTAACACAGATTTGATAGGACTAAATTAGATAAAAGTTAAGATGCTTTTATGTTTTATTTTGGATTAAAAAAAAATAAGAATGTCGTGGCCAGGAAATTTTAGTATATGTTACTAAAGGAAATTTTATCTGTATAAGGGGATAGATTTTGAAATATTACACTGAGACAAATTCCTTGTATGTCCAATCATACTTAGCCAATAAAATAATTCTATATATGTCACTATTTTAGGCATTGATACTGTGTTTTATAATATTCTAAGTTTGTTTTATTGTATGTTGGAGAAAAATAAAAAAATAATTATACCCACAATATGATTTATTAATTCTTTTTTAGAAAACGTGACTGTAGTTAGACAAGTTCAAAGGGCACGCATCAAACAAGCCAGGAGATATCTGGAAGAAAATATGGGCATTGAATATAATTTACCTAAGTTACCTGTGGGGTTTCTGGTACCCTGACTTCAACTCCCAGAATTCCAATGTTGGCTTGAGACTTCTGGGAGTTGAAGTCCAGACATCTTCAAGTTCTCAAGGTTGATAAAAACACTGCCCTGTATGAAACAAATCTGGATAGGTTTCTGTTTGTTGATGAGCCTGAACTTTCCTTATTGAAATTAATAAAATTAATGGATGGGTTTGGACTCTACCTCAACATATTAATTGGTCTGAATCTGAATTGAGGTCTGGAGTGAAGGGCGCTAATTTGTCAAAGTCAGGTTTTCCCTGGGCAGTTTCAACTCTACCAAGAAGTCATAATTTATCTTGGCTCAGGAGTCCTGGACACATGATTAAATTGAATTGATATAAATTGCCATTAGAAATAGCAACCGTTTGGATAGTTGGGATATAGAGCATGTAAAGATCAGATTAATACTCTAAACACAAAAAATGTTTTGCCTTGCATCTTTTATATTATATACGATCTTCCCCCTCTAACTTGGTATTTTTAGTAATTTAAAACATTTATTTCAGAGGTTTATTTGGAGAAAAAACGTTTCACTAAAAAGAAAAATCTTAATTGTCAGTGAAAATGAGAGCTGAGTTTTCATATTTTATATAGAAACATAGAAGACTGATGGCAGAAAAAGACCTCATGGTCTATCTAGTCTGCCCTTATACTATTTCCTGTATTTTATCTTACAATGGATATATGTTTATCCCAGGCATGTTTAAATTCAGTTACTGTGGATTTACCAACCACATCTGCTGGAAGTTTGTTCCAAGCATCTACTACTCTTTCAGTAAAATAATATTTTCTCATGTTGTCTTTGATCATTCCCCCAACTAACTTCAGATTGTGTCCCCTTGTTCTTGTGTTCACTTTCCTATTAAAAACACTTCCCTCCTGGACCTTATTTAACCCTTTAATATATTTAAATGTTTCGATCATGTCCCCCCTTTTCCTTCTGTCCTCCAGACTATACAGATTGAGTTCATGAAGTCTTTCCTGATACGTTTTATGCTTAAGACCTTCCACCATTCTTGTAGCCCGTCTTTGGACCCGTTCAATTTTGTCAATATCTTTTTGTAGGTGAGGTCTCCAGAACTGAACACAGTATTATTCCAAATGTGGTCTCACCAGCGCTCTATACAGCGGGATCACAATCTCCCTCTTCCTGCTTGTTATACCTCTAACTATGCAGCCAAGCATCCTACTTGCTTTTCCTACCGCCCGACCACACTGTTCACCCATTTTGAGACTGTCAGAAATCACTACCCCTAAATCCTTCTCTTCTGAAGCTTTTGCTAACACAGAACTGCCAATGCAATACTCAGATTGAGGATTCCTTTTCCCCAAGTGCATTATTTTACATTTGGAAACATTAAACTGCAGTTTCCATTGCTTTGACCAACCCTATTGCACACTTTAGAGTCATGGGCAAATAGGCAAACCTTCCCTACCAAACCTTCCCCTATGTTACTCACAAACATATTAAGAAGAATAGGACCCAGAACAGACCCTTGTGGCACACCGCTTGTAACCTGACTCTGCTCAGAATACTCGCCATTAACAATAACTCTGTGATGTCATATTTTATATCGTAAGGTTTCCCTGTTTTCTTTAACAAATGGTCAGATTTGCCTACTTTATTTATTTGTTTATTTGTTTGTTTGTTTGTTTATTTATTTAATTTATTGGATTTGTATGCCGCCCCTCTCCGTAGACTTAGAAACGTATCCTAGCAAACTACCTTTGAATCGGGGTATTTGATACCCTTTTTTTTATCAAACTTGACAACTTTCAGGATTTTTAACTCCCACAATTCCTAACTGCACAGAAGCCCTGGTGGCACAGTGGTTAGAATGCAGTGTTGCAGATGAGCTCTGCCCACTGCCGGGAGTTTGATCCTGACGGGCTCAAGGTTGACTCAGCCTTCCATCCTTCTGAGGCCATTAAAATGAGGACCCACATAACTGGGGGCAAAAATGCTGACTCTGTAAACCTAGGGGGAAAGCATTTTGATATTTCCCTGATATTTCCCTGATATTTCCCTGTAACTTGCAATCTGGTTAAGACGCGGTCGTAGGTGACGTCATACCAAACGGCTAAGCCATGGAGAAATATCTGAAAGAAGCAAGTTGTTTCCACAGTTATGCTCATTTTTGCTTGATTCTGCCAGGCAGCACCATCAGGTTTTTTACATGAATTTTCCGACTTTTAAACATTTTAATAGTTTGTTTTTCCCCCTTGGTTTATTCTGTTTTTTTTTCATGAATTCCTTGATAATTCCCTGATATTTTCCAAACGGTCGATTTCCCTGATAATTCCCTGATTTCCAGGTTTGCTGGACACCCTGTAAACTGCTTAGAGAGGGCTGAAAAGTCTAAGTGCTATTGCTATTTATATACAAAGATACCTGCCGTTTTCATCATATTGACAGAAGGAGCGACTGGGACATGCTAATATAACATAATGTCTTTTATAGGCCCATGTGACATCACAACATATCTCTAAAAGAAGCAGAGCCAAGCAACTCTGTTTTTATCATTTCAACTCCCCAGGGACTCTTCTGAGAATATATAAAGGGTGTTTAGGTCCAATTACTCGGGTGAGTCCCCCTTCTCAATTCAATATCAGGAAAATCAGTTGTGTAATGCTACACCAACTCTGGTTCAATCCTTAATATTATACTCAAGATAATTTTATGGGGAATGCAAAATTTGAAAACAACCCCTTTTTAAAAAGAACCTGGTGGAGTCCAAAGTTAATTATGTTAACTAGTTAAATAGGTAAATAGTTAAATAGATAAATTAGAGGAATTAGACCAGTGGTTATTGCACCCGGGTAAAAAACCAGAAGACTGTGATTTCAAATCCTGCCTTAGCCACCAAAGCTGGTTAGGTCAGTTTCGTAAAAACATAGAAGATTGACGGCAGAAAAAGACCTTATGGTCCATCTAGTCTACCCTTATATTATATCCTGTATTTTATCTTATGATGGGTATATGTTTATCCCAGGCATGTTTAAATTCAGTCACTGTGTATTCACCAACCACGTCTGCTGGAAGTTTGTTCCAAGCATCTACTACTCTTTCAGTCAAATATTTTCTCACGTTGCATCTAACCTTTTCCCCAACTAACCTCAGATTGTGCCCCCTTGTTCTTGTGTTCACTTTCCTCCTGAACCTTATAATTTAACCCTTTAACACATTTAAACGTTTCGATCATGTCCCCCTTTTCCTTCTGTCCTCCTCATATTTGAGAAATCCCCAAAATTTTCTTACCGTGCTCTGGGGGCGTGGCTATGGGGGGTGTCACGTGACTGAGTGGCCGTGAGTGATGCCAAGTTGGCCACGCCTACTCGGTCACATGCCCTCACCTAGCCACGCCCACTGAAATGCCGACGAATTTTTTTTGAAACCCATCGCTGGTTTGCTGCTAAGTTATTTGTAAATATAATAAAGGCGGGATACAAATAAGC